>NW_012267231.1:14302895-14320720 GCF_000151885.1 Dipodomys ordii | reverse complement strand
GGGGTGAGGAAGGGTGAGGACCAGGGAAGGAGGGTGAGGGCGGCGGGGGGGGGCGTGGACGGGGTGAGGGCGGCGCCCCGCTCTCCCCGCCTCCCCCTCGCCCCTCCCCTGCTCACCGTCCTGGTTCATGCCCGCCTGCAGGCACTTCTTCAGCCGGCAGGCCTGGCACTGGTTGCGGTGGGCCTTGTCCACGGGGCACATGCCCGCCCCCACCTGACACCTGCGGGACGGGCAAGGGGGATGGGTCCGGGCTCAGGGCCCGCCCCCACCTGACACCTGCGGGAACCCGGACGGGGCGGGGGAGGGGTCCACCTGTACACGAGCCTCCGCCGCACGCTCCTCTTGAAGAAGCCGCTGCAGCCATTGCAGGCATAGATGCCATAGTGCTTCCCGCTGCTGCTGTCCCCGCACACGCGGCACTGGAGCAGGGGGCCGGCGCCTGGGGGCGAGCGGGCGGGGCGGTGGTGGGTGGGCGTGGTCACAGCGTGGGCGGGGCATGGGGGCGTGGTGTGATGGGCGTGGCCATAGCATGGGCGGGGCATGGCGGGGGCGTGGTGTGGCGGGCGTGGCCCTGAGGCGGCGGCGGGGGCGTGGTAGAATGAGTGGGCGTGGTGTAAGCGTGGGCGGGGCATCGTGGGCGGGGCTAGCTGACGTCCTCGTCGCGCGGGCGGGGTAAGGCGCGGGGCGTGTCGGGCCCGGCGGCGCAGCCCCCCTTCATCCTCCCTCGCTCATCCTGTCACCCCGCGGACTCCGGACTCCTGCCTCCACTTCCCCACCTTCGTCCCCTCCCTGTGGGGATCTCAGCCTTGCTCCGCTGCCAGCCCAGACCCCGTCCCCCCTTTACTTTCCCCTCCTCCCCCCCCCCGCCCGCCCTCAGCCGTCCAGTGCGCCCCGCCCTCCACCCCGCGGGGTCTGGGCTTGGCCAGCGCAGCCCCTGGGCCAGGCTAAGTGGCTCCGTTCCTCTCTGTGCCAGCTCCGGCTGTGCATACTGCCCCCCCCGGACCCTCCCCAGGCCGGCCCCACCTGCCCCCATCTCCCCCCCCCAGACCCCACCCCCGGGTTGGCCCTACCTGCTCCATCCCCCCAGACCCCACCCCAGGTTTGGCCCCACCTGCCTGTTCCCTCAGACTCTACCCTTGGGGGGGGGCGCGCACCTGCGGGGTCCTCCCCTAGGCTCCAATTCCCCGGAGACTCTTTCCTGGAGCCAGGCACCGCGGTGGCCGAGGTGGAGCTCATGGCGCTGCTGGCCTGGGGATGCACGTGGGAGGCTGCTGATCGCTGCCTCAGTCTACCTGTCTCTCTCTTCTGCACCTCCCGGCCTCTCTTCTCTGAATCCGAAGCTTCTGGACCTCCCTGCTGCCCCAGCTTCCGCTCCCTACTCAGTTATAATCCCATTAATCTTTACTGTCTCCAAGGGATCAGCAGGCCACACCTTCGCCCTGCCTGAGCCCTGCTACCCACCCCTCCCCGCAAGCTCTGGGGTCCCCCAAGTCCCAGCGCCCTCAGCTGCTGGTCCTGCAATGCTCACTGGGAGGGCCCTGGTGTGGTTCCACTTCCCCCGGGGCTCCAGATTGCCTGGGGACTAGCATGTGTCTGCAGGAGAGCGCTGGCGTGTGTGCACAAGTATACATGAGTGTGCATGCACGTGCACACCCGTCCTTGCATACATAGAGTCCACCTCGGGTCCTGAGCTGCTCTCCACCAGTCTCTTCATATAGGACCCCACGAGGAGGCTGGCAGGTGTCTGTGGGGGTGGTGTCCATGTGGGCTCCCGGCTGACCTCCTGCCACCAGAGCCTTCGTGTCCGCCCAAGGGACAGTGGCTCTGAGTCTTCTCCATGGACCAGGCCCTCGAGCTGTGTGAACCCCTCTGAGCAAGTGCTCAGAGCAAAGTAGCTGCAAACTGGATGATTATAAATTCATGCTGGTTCCTCCTGGGGTTTAGCCAGGGCATGAGGAAAAGAGGGTGCTGGGCTGTCATTCCTTCTTCTTGGGGTTCTTGGTTTTACTGCGGTCAGAGCCACATTTGAAAAAGACCCTTTCCTTTCTCTGCTTCTCTGTCTCCCTCTCCACACCCTATTCTAGGCCCAACACGACCCCTGCTGGTCTGGGGGTCAGGGAAACCCCATCCTCAGCAAGCCTGGCCTTCCAGCCTAGAAGGTACATGAAGTTTCTGGAAGGATCAGGGCGTTGAGGGACAGAAGGGGGTGGCACGGTGTGTGTGGGGTTCGCTCTTGCTGTGGCCGAGAAGCACGCCTGGGGTTTGAAGTGAGCTCTGGGCTTGGTGAGCTAATCCACTTTCTGGAGCCTGGAAGATGGAGGCCTGGCAGCGGAGGTCTCTGTCCTTCCTTTCCCAGGGGCCTACAGGAGCCACTGAAGCCAAGGGCACCTTGGAAAAGGGGGTGGAGCTCTGTCCTTGCTGAAGGACCACACGGTCTGTGCCCAGCGTGTCCCCAGCTCTAGTCCAAAGGGCCCAGCCGGCCCATCGCCCTGTCCCTGAGCCCGAGGATGCAGGGGGCACCTGGGGACAAGGTACACAGAGCCGCAGCAGGAAACGAGGCCTTGTTCTAAGATCCTGGTCTTCCTGGCCCCATTTGTCTTCCTGGCCGGCCCCAGGCAGCTGATTGCCTAGGCTGAAGCTGCCCAGTAATGTGGGGATGGAGGCCCACAGCTGGCCTTTGGCCTCCAAATGCCGGCTCCATTTCCTCTGGCTTTAGCAGTTGGAAGGCTGCGCTGGGTGGGGAGGGCGTGGGGAGGAGGAACTGGGAGGGGGGAGGGGCCTGGGGATCACCACATGAAAGATGTTCCTCCTTCAGGGGACACATTAGAGGAAAGGGGAGGGGTGAAGCGAAAGGTGTGGGTGTGAGGGTGGGGTAGGGGGTGGGAACCTGCAGATGGAAGTTTCTAGGAGTGGGTAAAGCTTGAGCTTGGCTGAGTGGGGGGATTTATTCCATTGGAAGTCTGCATTTCCTCCTGTTCTGCAGTTGGACTGCAAAGCCGGTCTTCTCAGTGACTGATCTGTAGCCCACACCTGTAATCCCAGGCCTAGCTCTGCCCCACAGAAGCCTCAGCACTGGGGAGGAGCCAGAATCTAGCCAAGCTCTAAGGTTGAGGGTTGGTGGGAGGGGGGGGGAGAAGGGGGGAGGAGGTCCTTCTCAATCTGTGATTGCCAGCTGCTAGGGCAGACACCAAAGGATTTACTCAGCTCAAAGCCTCGAATCTGCTGACAAAGCCACCAGAGGCCACCTTGCTACTAATACAGTTATTCCCCCAGGGGACAGGTCAGCAACTTCCGCTGACTCCCCAGAGGCTTTGGGGGGGTGGAGATGGGACAAGAAGGTGATTGCTGATACAGGCCGCAGATGTGGCCTCCTTCTTAGAGCCTTGCAGGGCAAAGCCGCTGTTTCCCCCCCCTCTCCCCGTACCCTCCCCTCCCCAGGCCCCACCTGTCTAGGCCTAGGGAAGCCCTGCTCTTCTGCTCTGAAATGGCCCATTGCCAGTCAGGTTAGCAGGCTGGCCCTACACTCACTCCTGCAACTTTAGGTTTGGGGTAAAGTCTGTTCTCAGCACTGGTTCACCAGTACTGGTATTTGCCTTCAGGGCCTCTTGCTAGACTAGCACTTGAATGCCCCCCCCCACACCCCCAAGTCACCCTCTTTAGCTTTAGTTGTTTTTCAAATATGGCCTCATGCTCTTGCCCAGGCTGGCTTCAGAGTGCTCTCCTCTGCCTACCAGTGCCTTCTCTGCAGCTGGGATTACAGGTGTGCACTACCAACACCCGGCTTCTTTGGGAATTTCTTTAAAAATACTGGGCTGTCTCCACTGTGGTGCTAAGTGCAGGGGAGCCTAGCCCCTGGAGAAGTTCATGGGAATGTAATGACATGGCTGCTCATGCAGTGATTTTAGCAAAGCACCTGTCGGCAGGCAGCTGCCTACATTACATTTTTCTTGCAGTGGGTGGCGACAGCCACTCCGACACGGGAAACTAAGTACAAAAGTAAGTACAAAGCAGCGTCTCCAGCTGGCCTCCACGTCCCAGAATATCTGGCCGGAGATCATAGGACGCCTTTCTCCTTGGCCGGATGGACCGCATCAATGGCTGCTTTTTCTAGAGCTGGAAGGAAGGCAGACACCAGCAGGAATGTTCTTAACAAAAAGCCTCTTTCTTCTCTTTGAGATAACATTTAGGAATAATCAGATATTGCTCTCAGCCCTGGACTCATGGACTCTGCTTCCCCCCCCTCCCCCGGGGGTGGGGTGGGGTTAAAAGGCCTGAGCCATCCCAAAGGGCCAGCAGACACAAAGTACCCAGTCCTGGGCCACCTCTTTGTTTGGCTCACGTGGGAAAGCTGGTGAAGGCTGGCAAGGGCCAGGATGGTTTCTGGGTCTCTCCCTCTCTCCTCCTCAGCCCTCCAAGAGAAGGATTCCTTGCCATACACATTTGCCAGCTGAGTGTGCTATAGACACCATGGTAGAATTCTTACCACAGCCACATTCATGCCAGTGGCTCACTCCTGTAATCCTAACTACTCAGGAGGCTGAGGTTTGAGGATCGCAGTTCAAAGCCAGCCAGGGCTGACAAATCCAGGTGAACTTTATCTCTAATTAAGAAGCAAAAATTTGGGAGTGGAGGTATGACTCAAGTGGTAGAGTGCCAGTCTTGAGCAAAATAAGCAAGAATGAGAGGCCCTGAGTTCAAGCCCTAGAGGTGCACAAAGAACATCAAAATTCTCAGCACAAGCTGGAATTTTCCTGTTTGTGAGCAGCTGTCCCAGGGTCCCCTCTGGCCCCCCCTTTGCCCCACACAGCTGTGGCCTGGTCAAATCTCTCCACTTCTCTGGATGGCAGCCATAAGGATATAGCGATGGACAAACCTCACCGGTGAGGGTTGAGGCCTGAATCAGTGGCCACCCAAGTTCACTAGGGGGTAAAAAAAAATAAAAAATAAAAATAGGGAATCAAGGCTGATTTGACATACTTGCAATTCTGAGCTCATCCACCAGAGGGAGGCACCATCCCATCTGAACATCTAGATGCCAGTTCCCACTTCAACCACTTGTGCTGGGATCTGAACTTTCAGAAGACACGCTATCAGCCCATGCTGAAGACTCCAACAGAGGATTCAAATGCTCAGAGAGGACTCCTGGCAAAGGCTAACACAGTTTGTTTTTCTCTATCAAAGCACCTAAACGATGCTTATTGCAAGCCGTGCTGGTACCAGCTGTGTTTTGTGGGTGGCCATGGTTCCCGTGTGTGCATGCACATGCATCTGCATGAGTGTGTGTGTATATGCATGCATGTGTGTTGGATGGTCTTAAGGATCAGGTTACCCAGACCTCGGGGCGTGGGGAAGTGAGCAGGAAGGACATTTACTGAGCTAAGCAGCTGGGGGGAGGAGGGGGAGAAGGGCCGTTCACATGAAGCTAGAATCTGAACCGCGCCTGTCAGTCACCTTTGTGACGTCACACTTCGTGGAAGGAAGAAGAAGTGTGGCAGTGGGACAGATAGTCAGCTGATCCACTCCCAAAGCTCACTGGGAGCAGGGGGCAGACTGGGAGCAGTTGAGAGCCCAGGCCTGGGCCTGGGAGGCAGGAAGTTGTGTGGTACCTGCAGGTGGCTTAAAGATTGATGGCTGATGTGGAGCACCTGGGAGCTCTGCGGTATGCTGGAGGGGGCCGGGTCTGCAGAGCCAGGAACTTTGTAGCTGCAGATCGGACTGTGTCAGGCAGTGTGGCCACCTGGCTAGCTCTGCCTCCAGCTTCAGCCAGGGGCTGGCAGAGAGCCCTGGGCCATCAGCGCCCTGATCACAGCCCACTCTCCTCCAATGGGGACCAGTTCAAGGCTAGGCCCTATGGCGGCGGCACGGCTGTGTGAATCTCTGGCTGCTTCATGCTTCTAGAGACCCCAGTGCTGTTCACACTTGAGTGGCACTGGTAACTTCTAGAGAAAACAGTGATCATGACATCCTCCAAGGAATGAAATCCTTTCATGTTCTATTATCCTGCTGTAAAATCGAAGTTGAAATCAAAGGAGATGAATTCACACGAGTCTAGTCAGCTTGCCTTCGTGAAGGTTTTGGATCACAGTGGGGTCAAAAGTAATCATTTTATTTATTTATTTTTGCTATTCCTGGGGCCCGAACTCAGGGACTGGGCTCAAGGCTAGCACTTTACTACTTGAACCACAGCACTACTTCCAACCTTTTCTGTGTATTGTGGAACTGAGGAATCAAACCCAGGGCTTCATGCATGCGAGGCAAGCACTCTACCACTGAGCCACCTTCCCAGCCCAAAAGCAGTCATTTTAAAAATCAAAAGAAATGTCACAAAACAAAAATGCAAAACGGCCCTGCCCGTCCCCCAGCTTGAAGGACCCAGGCTGTCCTGAGCAGTCCCTGTGGATCTGCCCCCAAAATCTGCCTCCCCAAATCACAGGGGGCCCGGGAGGAGGGAAAGAGGGAGTGCACTTTACTGGGGATGAAGCGAGAACCAGATCTGAAGTGATGTCCCACGGAGCAGGTGCTTGTAGACTGCAATGTCTCATTTTTATTTTTGTTCTGGTCTTGTTCTGCCAGCCAGGTGCTCTTCCACTTGATCCATCTCCTCTTCAGCCCTTTGTGATATCATTTTTTAATGATGGAGGCCCAGGCTGGTCTCCATAGCTGAGGCCTTAGCACACACCGCCATGCCTGGCTTACTGGTTAAGATGGGGGAGTCTTTTGAACTTTTGCCAGAGTGGCCTTTAACTGTGAGTCTCCGGATCTCCACCCAGTTAGTGGGGATTACAGGCATGAACCACAGCTCCTGGCCCCAGGTCCTCAATGTTGATAATGGGCGGAGTCATCTGGGAACTCCCAGATCCTGCCTGGGGGAGGCTTGAACACCCTAAGGGCTGACACAGTTAGAAAATGCTGCAAAAAACAGTTTTCCTCTCCCTATTCCCCACACGAACAGGTACACAGGCAACTCAGATGCACTCTGCCAGCCCTAAAGAAATGGCTGTGTCTTCTGCATTGGGAAGAAGGCTGAATCAGGACCAGAGAAAACACACACACACACACACACACAGAGGTGAACGAAGCAGGTTTATTGCATTTTTACAATAAAAATAAATTAGTCATACACAAAAATAGTTGTCACTTTTACCAAAAACAGATCGCATTTACCCATAATCCACCTCTCCTCCCACCTTTATGTAATAATTTAACACTACCAAGGAGACATGGAGGTCGCCCAGGGCCTGGGCCAGGCTAGGCCTGCGGTGTCGGCAGAGGGAATGTACTGCCCAGCCCTCCCCGATGTGGCCAGCCCGCCTGTGCTGGCTGCCAGCAAGCTACTGGGAGAAGTGGGGTGGGGTGGGGGAGGAGGAAGAAGGAGAAAAGGAGGAAGATTTAAGACAGGGGCTGGGAAGGTGGCTTGGTGGTAGAGTGCTTGCCTAGCATGCAGGAAGCCCTGGGTTCGATTCCTCAGTACCACATACACAGGAAAAGCCAGAAGTGGTGCTGTGGCTCAAGTGGTAGAGCGCTAGCCTTGATCAAAAGAAGCTCAGGGACAGCGCCCGGGTCCTGAGTTCAAGCCCCAGGACTGGCAGAAGAAAAAAAAAAAGATTGAAGACAGGAAGGGGGCAATGATCTAGGCACAGACCCGGAGGGCGCCTTGAGAGGAGGCGCAGGGGTTCGAATCCACCATGAACCCGCCAGGGAGCTTCCATGGGCACAGCGCAGAACCCCCAACCCCCTCCCCACAAACACCTCATGTTTGCAAAGAACAAAACAGTAAGTGAGAACAAAACAAATCCTCTGTCAGACTCGATGGACGGGGCTGTGGGGGCATTTATGTTCACTGAGGCCAGGGCTCTGCATCTGGAAGGTTCCAGTAGGGCTGAGGCCAAGGGCCCCAGTGTCTGGATGTTTCCACCATCTCATGATCACTTTGGCCTGGTCCCCCCGGGGTCTTCATGGAACCAGGAATGAGGAGGCTCAGGAGGCCTAGGATGGAACTAGTTTGTGCCGGTGCAGGTGCACTAGAGAGATCAGGTCTAGGCCTGGCCTCCATGCTAGTATAGGCCCCAGGCAGGCAGCCATGTTGAGTCTGCTGCGCAGGTGCAGTGTGGCTGGACCGGCAGAGCCCTGACCATGTTGCTTGTGATCTCTGCAACAGAGAACCACAGCTCAACCCAGCTTCAAAACACGATCCTCACATCCCAGCCTCCTGAGTAGCTGGGATTACAGGCGTGAGCCACTCATGTGCTTTGTTGATCTTTAGGAGGAAAAAACAAAACACCATCGCTTTCCCTTACCTGGTTGTGAAATTCAGAATAGAGATTGAGGCAGTGCCGGCTTCAGGAATATAAAACAGTATCAAGATATAAATTTAAATTCCACCTTTCAACCCATGAAGGGCAGGTGGTGAAGCCGGAGGAGGAGGAGGAGGCCCAGACCCTGGGAGAGACAGGAAGACACGGGTGCTGTATGTGGGGGTACAGCGGTTTTCTGGGCTCCCCTCCGCTGCTCGCAGGCCCTGCAGGGTAAGCTGTGCTAGAAGACTGGCAGCCAGGAGCTGGAATGAGAATCTAGGAAAACAGCCAGGATTGGTGAACACCAACAGGAATGAACTTGGGGAACCACAGCTGTGTTAGAAGAAGAGGGTAAGGCGTGGGGGGGAATAGCAGGGAAGTGGGGATCCTGTCCCTGGACAGGAGGGACCCCTGTGGCTCTCCTGTCTCCTGGGACCATTGGCTTGAGGACGGACTTTGGTAAGATCTGCAGAGCCATCAGAAAGGCCCCGGGACTCTGTCACAGAAGGGAAAAGGGACATCTAAAGACACCTAAAACACCAGTGCTGGTGTTGGACTTGGTTCAGGGCCGGCCATCTTCTCCATCCACCTCTGGGTCAGCAAAGCAGCCGCCTTCATTCTGTCGTGGCCGGTTGGTGGGCGAGGTTGTGCATGGACCATGTTGGTGGGCCCTTGGCTCTGCCCCTGAGCAGCGTCTCCGTGGCCCTGTCCGTGGAGTGGGGTAATGCTCAGTCTTCCCATCTTGAGCTGGGGTGGTGTCCGTGGCCCCCGGTGCCACAAAGCCTGGCTCTCTGTGACTGCTGCCCCCTGTGGCGGGGCATGGTGCACACGTGGCCGGCTCAGGCCCCAGCACCGCAAAAAGGGGCCCAGGGCAGGGGGCGCTGCCCTCGTCGTAACCCAGTGGGTGCTTTTGATCAGGCCGGTGGGCCTGGGGACCAGGCAGTGCTTGCGTAGCAGGATGGGGAGGGGGCTGTGTTGGCGATGGCTGGGCACCTAGGCCCAGGCTCTAGGGAGCCATTAAGAGTACTGTGCACACAGCACCTGGACCACGCGGGGAGCTTCAGAAGGCAGGGGTGGTGGTGGCTTTGTCGGTGCCAGGCCCGTGGCTCTCTGAGGGTAGTGGTGCGGCCCTGCCCTCCGGGCTGCGTTTCCTGCGCCCCGGGGAGCCGGCCCGGCGTGCCACACGGGTACAGGAAGCGCAGCAGGCGCCCTGGTAGTACTGGTAGATGCACAGCCGTGCCTGTACCACCACGTTGCAGTTGAAGTACTTGTCCTGGCAGCTTGCATCTGCAGGGGAGTGGGGGGGGGGGAGAACATGGGTGTCAGAAAAGATCCTGAGCCATCCAGATGCTGGTGGCTCACACCTGTCATCCTAGCTACTCAAGGAGGCTGAGATCTGAGGATCAAGGTTCAGAGCCAGCCCGGGCAGGAAATGTCTGTGAGACTCTGATCTCTAATGAACCACCAGAAAACCGGAAATGGCGCTGTAGCTCAAACGGTAGAGCGCTAGCCTTGAGCTGAAGAGCTGAGGAACAGCGCCCAGGCCCAGAGTTCAAGCCCACAAAAGGTCCAGCCAAAGAACCTCCCCCCCGCTTCAAAAAAGAAATCCTGGCCCAGAGCCCTTTAGATGGGGAGGGGGCACCTCCTATAGGTAACAGAGCCCCCAGTGAGGCTTGTCATTCTTAAATATTCCTGCATTCTTCACTTTCTTGTTCTGCCAACCACAGGGGTTTGAACTCAGGGCCTCCCACGCTCCTTTAGCTTTTTCATTCACAGCTGGCGGTCTACTACTTGAGCCACAGCTCCACGTTGGGCTTTTTGGTAGTTATTTTGAGAATAAGGATGTCATGAATTTGTCTGCTTGGGCTGGTTTTGAACTTCGATCCTCAGCATCCTGAGGATTATAGATATGAGCAGCATACCTGGATCAACCCCCCTCCCCCCATGGGGCTTGAACTCAGGGCCTGGGTGCTGTCCCAAGGCTAGCAATCTACCACTTTGAGCCACACCTCTGATTTTCCCGTGATTTATTGGAGATAAGAGTCTT
The DNA here is from genome assembly GCF_000151885.1 of Dipodomys ordii. Classification (NCBI taxonomy): domain Eukaryota; kingdom Metazoa; phylum Chordata; class Mammalia; order Rodentia; family Heteromyidae; genus Dipodomys; species Dipodomys ordii. The sequence continues at coordinate 14,310,379 of NW_012267231.1, read as the reverse complement.
ACAGACTTTTCCTGGCCCGGCTGGCTTTGAACTGTGATTCTCAGATCTCAGCCTTCTAAGTAGCTAGGATGACAGGCGTGAGCCACCAGTGTCTGGCTTTCCAATCTTCTTTCCTATTGTAAGTGAAGACTTTTACATAGTTTTGTTTCTCAGTCTTGCTGAATTGCTCCCCAGATTCTCTCTCTGAACCAGGGGTGACTGTTTATGCCCTTTGCAGAAGGTCACATGTTGTATTTTTCCCCCCACCATGTGGTGTTTTTGGCTGAGCTAGTGACCACACGATCAGCCCAGGAGCTTGGGAATTACATCACACACAGAGTAGCATTTAAGTCCCTGCTGAGAAATGCTCTTTCTATCTCCTATTTCCTAATTTAGATACATTTTTACAGAAATGATTCATGAAACCCTGTATACAGAACAGAGCCAAATCTTTGTTGTTCACTGGGCTGGAAGGATCCCTCGCCCACTCTGTGGATTTTCTTATCCCTTTGTTTATGGTGGTGTTTGATAAGCAGAAATTACATATTTTAGTGTAATGGATCGGGTAGCATTTTCCTTTGTCGTCTGTATTTTTGTTTTTCATTTTAAGAAATCCTTACTTGGAAAAAAATTCTCCTATAGTTTCTCTTAAAAGTTTTTGTCCTATTTATTTCTTGGAGGTAGTGGGGACTGAACTCAGGCTTCAGCTTAATAAGTACTCTGCCACTTGAACCAAAACTCCAGTCCTTTGGCTTTTTCGTTTTATTGTTTGTTTCTGTTTGCTTCAGACAGGATCTCCTGCTTTTGCCTAGCCAGCCTTGGACAGTGATCCTCCTACTTTTTGCTTAAGTAGCTGATATTATAGTTATGTGCCACAATTGCTTTAGCAGTGACAGTACCATTTTGAGCCAGATCAAAGACAACCGAAGTTTTGTCTCTATATCCTATTTTGTTAATTGTGTAGTTCGAGTGGATTTTATATAACTGGTGGCTAACACTCCCCTCCCCGCCCCCCAGCCCCGCTTTGAAAAGCCACCACAGACAAATGTCAATAACCGAGAGTGGTAGAAAATAAAAAAGAAAAAACACCTCTCCTATCATATCCTATTAGTCATCAACCTTTGACACGTGTGGGGCTGAGTAACAGGCCTCCAGCAAGCCTGAATGGGCTATGGCCGTCACGCCCCGCGTTCGATCATCACTCCCAAGGAAATGGAAAGTCCTGCTGTCTGTAATGAGCCATGACCGCACCACGCCAGAGACAAGCAGGCAACTCTGTGCACACGACTCTTCCAAGTTGCCTTATGCCACCTTGCACCAACAATGTGAGCAACGATCGTGCACCCAAATTTAAATTAAGTTTCAGCTGTATGGGTTATGCTTATGCCAATGAACATTTTGGTGTGCCCGCGTGCATGCAAGTCCTTCAGTGTTTATTCCTCAGCCTGGCGGACACTGTGTTCTTACCGATTACAATGCATTTCCCCAAGACATGTGTCTAAAGCAGTTTCTTTGGGATCTTTCCTTTTTTTTTCTTTTGTTGGTCATGGGGCCTGAACTCTGGGCCTGGGCGCTGTCCCTCAGCTCTTCAGCTCAAGGCTAGCGCTCTACCACTTGAGCCACAGCGCCACTTCTGGCTTTTTCTGCTTATGTGGTGCTGAGGAATCAAACCCAGGGCCTCATGCATGCAAGCAAGCGCTCTACCACTGAGCCACCTTCCCAGCCCCAATCTTTCCTAGTTTTCTCCCTCTCCCTTCCTTTTCCTTCCATGCAACGACGTGTTATAAACTATAGAGCCGGGAATCTGCTGCTGTTGTGACCTCCTGAACCCCGGGACAAACGTGGGGTCATGCACCCCTGGCGTGTCCACCCTGGAGGACTTTCCACAGAGCTGAACAAGCCGTGGCCCTTGGGCACTGGGCTCCACTCACCCACTTCCGGGAGGCAGTCCTGAGGGTTACAGGACTCTCGCTCTTCTGGCTTCAGGTGGGGGTCGCAGAGGTCACTGAGGGTCATGTCATCTGACAGACAGCGCACTTCCCGGACCCGGAAGCCACCCTGGCAGGTCTTGGAGCACTGGAGGCATCGAGGGAAGAAGTTAGATCATGTCCACAGGGTGGGGGCCCACGGGGTGGGCTGGGGGGATCTCGAACATCTCTAAGGATGCTGAACTTGGGAGAAACAGCCACACTGCCATCCACCAGGCCACCCGTGTCCCATCTCCATCCCCCCCATGCTGTCCTCTGTCTCCAAGCAAGGATCCTTCCATTCCTACCTAAAATGAACAAGCGCTAGTATCCGATTATCTTTTTGTTTTTTTGCTGGTTCTGGGGATTGAACTATGAGCCTGGGCGTTGCTCCTGAACGTTTGTGCTCTAGGCTAGCACTCTACCATTTGAGCTACAGCTCCATTTCCAGTCTTTTTTTTTTTTCTTTTTTGGGGGGGGGGTCGATTGTAGCAGCTTGAACTCTGGGCCTGAGTGTTGTCCCTGAGCTCTTCAACTCAAGGCAAGCACTCTATCACTTGAGCCACAGTGCTGCTTCCGGTTTTCTGGTGGTTAATTGGAGATGAGAGTCTCAGGGATTTTCCTGCCCAGGCTAAACTGTGATCCTCAGATCTCAGCCTCCTGAGTAGCTAGGATTACAGGTATGAGCCACCAGTGCCCAGCCATTTCTGGCTTTTTGTAGTTCATTGGAGGTAAGAGTCTCATGGACTTCCCTGCCTGGGCTGGATTTCAACCTTGATCCTCAGATCTCAGCCTCCTGAGTAGCTAGGATGACAGGTGAGCTACCAGCACCTGGTCCTTATTTTTAAATACACATCATTGGCCCTATTTTTACTTGTCTTGTGAATCTCATAAATTTTTCAATCATTTCTTTTTCCCCTTAAAAATCAGGGTCAAGCCAGGTACAGATGGCTCACTTCTATCACCTGAGCCACGTCCCTGGGGAAGATCATCATCACGACTGAGATAGCACTCATCTTAGCAGAGTTGCTTCCTGAGAACTTTTTTTTTTTGCCAGTCTAGGGGCTTGAACTCAGGGCCTGGGCACTGTCCCTGAGCTTCTTTTGCCCAAGGCTAACACTCTACCACTTGAGTCACAGCGCCACTTCTGGCTTTTTCTGTGTATGTGGTACTGAGGAATCGAACCCAGGGCTTCATGCATGGTAGGCCAGTGCTCTACCACTAAGCCACCTTCCCCGCCTTCCTGAGGACTTCTACCATGTAGAAATCAAGATTGACAGTGACTCCCTGCAGTAGACTGCCATCGGGGAGGTAGACTGTTCTGTGGACCAGCCTAGGCCCGACCACCCTGGTGTGTATAGACTGCCCTGTGGTCTAGGCATGGGCCTGGTACGTGTGGGCTTCTCCATAGTCCAGGCAAGGCCCCGGTGGGTGGGGCCTGGTGAGTGGTTGCAGCAGAGGCCCTGTGCAAAGCATGCTGGGACTCACCGCGCTCCACTCGGTGCTGAACCAGGTGGCCCCGCAGGGCTGGCGGCGGCAGGGCTGCTGTCTGGGGGGCCGCTCCAGGGAGGAGCACTCTTGGGGATCCAGCACCACGAAGGCATTCTCGTCCTTCCGCACGCAGATCACCTCCCTCTGCTGAACCCCGCTGCCGCACTCCACGGAGCACTGAGGAGAGTAGGGCGGGGATAGATGGGGACAGGGCTGCGGTGACCACACAGCGGGGGACAGCCCTGGGGGACATGGCCAGGTCTGCAGGGAAGAAGCTGCAGCGGATTCCGGGTTTCCTGACAGCTCTGTCCACCAAGTGGAGTCAGCGCCCATATTCCCTCCAGGGGACACTGGATTCTGGCCATGTCCCTTCTATCCCTTAGTCAGACATCTCCAGAAGGGTTAAAGCCATGGCCGATCCTCTGGCTCTTAGGAGGCTCTGGGGGTGTGAGCAGATCAACCTCTGAGCCCGCACACCTGTGCAGGGACTCACACACGCAGACGCTCTGGACACAGGACAGCACCCCCTGCTGGCCCACAGGGGCCAAGCAGCCCTGACGTCGGCTTCCCAAGAAGCTGGGATTACAGGCTGAGCCGCCATACTCAGCTCTCATGCTTTTGTTTGCCAGGCCTGGAGTTTGAACTCAGGGCCTGGGCACTGTCCCTGAACCTCTCTGTGCTCAAGGCTAGCACTCTACCACTTGAGCCACAGCACCACTTCTGGCTTTTGCCTGTATATATGGAACTGAGGAATCGAACCCAGGGCTCTATGCATGCCAGGCAAGCACTCTACCACTGAGCCACCTTCCCAGCCCCTAATACTTCTGGATTAAAAAAAAAAGTTAAAGTCATTATCAAAGAGCCTTCGTTATCAGTTCTGTCTGCATGAAGCCACAGAAGGAAATCAAGTCACCCAGAAAGTGGCACACACAGCCTGCTCCCCGCCTCCCCTCCCCTTGCTAGCGTTGATGGGATCCAGTCTGCGTCTCCCCTCCACGCAGGCTGAGGCTGCCCAGCGCCTCTCGGCTGGGCCTCCTACTTACCTGACTCCAGCTCCCCGAGAACCACTCCACCTTGCCCGTGCAGGGCCCGTGGTCACATGGCGTAGCCTCTGCTGGCCGGTTGTTTCCACAGCCCTCCAGAGGCAGGCTGCTCACGTGGCTGGTCATGCACAGGACGGAGCGAGTGCGAACTCCAGCCCCGCACTCGGCTGAGCACTGTTGAGACAGGAGGGGCGTATGAGAGGAGCCTGTCCCCCCCAGATGACGTCAAGTACAAACACCACACTGTCCCCCAACCTCCCTGAATATTATGTAACTTTCGTGTGTGTGTGTGTGTGTGTGTGCTGGTACTGGGGCTGGTGCTTGACCACATGACCCATAGCTCCACTTCCAGCTTTTTGGTGGTGGTTCATTGGAGATGAATCTCACAGGCTTTCCTGCCCAGGCTGGCTTAGAACCTTGACCCTTAGATCTCAGCCTCCAGAGTAGCTTGATGACAGGCGTGAGCCTGTCCCCCTCCTCTCATTGGCTCTTGCCTGGATGTGCCATGCTCAGAGGCCTCGTGCAGGCTGGTCCTCTGCCTGGAATGCTGTTCCCCTTCACCAGGAGATGCCAGAGTCCATGGAGGCTCGGCTCCGACACCATCTCTTCTAGTGAAGCTGTCTAGACCGCCCTGGGCAAGGCACTCTTTGTATCTCAGAATCGTCACGGCTCTTAGAATTGTGCTTTCTTCCTCTGTGACCATCCTGACTTTTACCTCCCTCTCTGTTCTCTGTAGAAGGTAGGTTTGTCTAGGACAGGGACTAAGGGATCGTCTGTGATTCTCCGCGTGCCAGGGACATGTCTCACATTCATCTCTGCCTCTTTCCCGCGGTGACCCCTGCTTTAACGTTACCCTTTGTACCATAGACAAAGCCAACAGAACTGTAAAGAAGGGATGAGAAAAGGAAGGAGACCCTGATCACCCTGTCGCTTTACCAACACCTCCATCTTCGCATGCTACTGTCTAGTTTTTAAAGATTGTCTCCCAGTGGAAAAAGTCAGAGTAGTGATGGCTGCAGAGGCAGGGTAGGCCTCCCCCCCTCCCCTCCCCCAGCAGGAAGTGCTCAGAGAGGTTCTTGCTTGAAGGCCGCTCCAGCACCCAGTGCATGGACAAGATCAAAAGCCACAGAGATGATGCAGCTAGGGCGCCACCTAGTGGTGGGGATGAGCATTAATCAAAGACCACTGCCCCCCAGTGGCGAACCCGGGAAGTTCTCTGTCATTCTCATTGCCCTCCGCTTTGTCTAGCCAGATCTCCGCACTTTATTTTCCTTTGTTAAGCCCTGGAGACCAGCGACTTCTTTCCTGTGAAAGTCCTCCATCCCACATTAAAAAAATACTATCATCAGGGGCTGGGAAGTGGTAGAGCGCTTGCCTTGCATGCATGAGGCCCTGGGTTTGATTTCCTCAGCACCACATAAGCAGAAAAAGCCAGAAGTGGCACTGTGGCTCAAGTGGTAGAGCGCTAGCCTTGAGCCGAAGAGCTGAGGGACAGCGCCCAGGCCCAGAGTTCAGGCCCCACGACCGACAAAACAACAAAAACAAAATACTACCATCAAATGAAGTTTGTGTGCCTTTCTCCTGTTCAGTACACAGGCTGGAGCCCCGGAGCCCCAGAGGGTGGAGGGCAAATTTTCCCTCCCTACAGGCCCACACACCCTTGTACCAGCTTGTGCTGTTGGAGGTCAGAGACATCACCCACATGCACCTGTGTGCTGACACCGATGCCCTGCAGCACGACACCCTGCCAGGGCTCCTGTGGGCCTTGTCTCCACCCTGTAGCATCCTTATATTCTGTTCTTATCTCTATACTGTGCTACCAGTGCATGCCTGCTGCCACACCTGCCATCCCGGCTATGCGGGAAATGCAAACAGGAGGATCACGGTCCAGGCTGCACCAGATCCTATTTTTATTTTGTGGAAAAAATTAACCAAAGCCAAAAGGGCTAAGGGTGAGGCACAAGTGGCCGAGCACCTGCCTAGCTAGTGCCAGTTCCCCAGTACTGCCAGGAAAACACAAGGCAAGGCAGGTCGAGTGGAGGAAAGCTCCAAGGCTACCACTGACTTTGTGTTTGGCCCTGAGTGATGGCTAGGCCTGAACTCTGAACCTCACCTGAGGTGACACTTGGCCATCACTGAGGGTTGGAAGGCGGTGGCCTGGGAGGTCCTGGTCTGTCTGTGGAGACACAGGGAGCGTGGGGACATGGGGACACTCACCCTCTCGCTCCACTCGGTGAGGAACCAGCTCCTGGCGCAGGGGCCCGCGTCGCAGTTCTCGATGTCGCCCGGCCGCACCTTCATGTTGCACTCCTCATCATCCACCACGTCCCCGAGGTTGCTCACACACCTCACCACGCGCGTCCTCTGCCCCACCCCGCAGGGCACGGAGCACTAGAGCACACAAACGTGGGTCAGTGCCCTGTCCCCAGCAGGTGACAGACTCTGGGGGCAGGGGGAGGGGGGATCTGAGTCTTAGGAAACACCCTAGCCCATTTCTCTCAGGCCTCTTGCATGGAACCTTCCCCGTGCCTCAGTTTACCCATCTAGAAACGGAAAGAGCAAAATGGGGAGGAGCTGGCTCTGCAGGTGTGGTCCGAAGGCCTGGGAGCCCACAGTGCCCCCTTGTGGAAATGGTGGGTGGTGCACATGAGCAAGCGAATGCACTCTGCGGTGTGTGGGCACCCTGTGTTGCCCCCCACCCCGGGGTGCCCTGAGGACTGTCCCCCTTGGCTGGGGCTGGAGGGGCCCACCGAGCTCCAGTCGGTCCGGATCTGCCACTCGCTGCAGATCTTGAGCTGGCAGGTGCTGGTGGTCTCCGGCTTCTCCAGGTGCTGGCAGCGGTAGGGCTGCACCGTGAGGCTGCGGTTGGCATACACCTGGCGGCACAGCACCTGGCGGTGCTGCAGGCCCAGGCCGCAGGTCTTGCTGCACTCCGACCACTCGCCGATGTCCCAGCTGGCCAGGCACCAGGGTGAGAGGGGCAGAGCCCGGGTCAGCGGGGGGG
>NW_012267231.1:14298703-14302660 GCF_000151885.1 Dipodomys ordii | reverse complement strand
CCTGGGGCTTGAACTCAGGGCCTGGACGCTGTCCCTGAGCTTCTTTTGCTCAAGGCTAGTGCTCTACCACTTGAGCCACAGCGCCACTTCCGGCTTTTTCTGTTTTATGTGGTACTGAGGAGTCGACCCTAGGGCTTCATGCACTAGGCCACATCTCCAGCCCCCCTTCCTCATTTCTCCTCTCCCTTCTCCTCTTTTCTCCTCTCCTCCCCTTCCCACTTCTTCCCCCCCCCCTCAGAATTTGCTCTCTGTCACTTGAGCCACATCTCCAGGCCATAGTCCTATGTCTCTAAACCACATTTGGACTGGTTGAGAAACCCGCTCGTGGGGCTGGGAAGGTGGCTCAGTGGTAGAGCGCTTGCCTTGCATGCATGAGGCCCTGGGTTCAATTCCTCAGCACCACATAAGCAGAAAAACCTGGAAGTGGCGCTGTGGCTCAAGTGGTAGAGCGCTTGCCTTGAGGAAGAGCTGAGGGACAGCGCCCAGGCCCAGAGTTCAGGCCCCATGACCGCTCCCTCCCCCCAAGAAACCCACCCAAGGCTGCCATGAGGGTCTTACAAAGCAGGGCAGGGGGAGAGGCTGCAGGGCTCCTCCCCGGGGGTCGGCTTCATGCTCGAGTCGCAGTAGCTCTCAGGAACCTCTTCGTGGGTGTTTCTGTGCACACAGCGGAACACAGGGTACTGTGAGCCTAGAGAGACAAGGACTGCCATGAGGGCCGGACAGGGGCAGCCGCGAGGGCCAGCTCTGGACCCTGGAAAGTTAGGCTATGCCAGCACAGCCAGGAGGCCGCCCCTCTCCAGTCCTCCACCTGTGCACCAGCAAGCACCCCCCCCCATCCCATGGCTGCGGTCTCTTGTGGACAGGCTTTGGACACGTGCAGAGCATGCTTCATAAAGGCCAGTTCCTCGGGAGTTCGAGAGCACAAAAGCGATCACCAGACGGAGTGCAATGAGCTCACACAGGCCGTGGGATGTAGGTTACAGTGTGTGCCTGTCCAGGTGCTAAATTAGAATCAAAGTGCCTGCCCGGCAAACTGGTCTGCTATGATTGGGTGGCAGGCTGAGGAAAGAAGATTCTGGAACAGCCAGAGGAGAAGCTGCCTTCCCCTTTGGAATGGACTTGATACCTTCCTCTATCATCAGCGCACTTACTCCGTGGTATTTCGGTTATCCAAGAACAGCATCTACAGGGCAGGGGTAATTCCTACTCATTCCTGGGACCCTACTGCTTGGCAAGTAGGGTACTTAAAACAAGTTTGTGGAATGAATATTTATCAGAGGTTTAGTACTTTGCTAAAATCAATAACTGCATCAGGCTTTTGTATATATGCATAGCCGAGTCTCCTTGGCTTAATGAGAGATCTATGTTCGGTTAAAAAGCCCAATGTGGTGGAATTTGATTAATTCTCGTTTTCCTCCTGTTCTCTACTGCCCCCTGCTGGCAGTACTTGGGTCACACTAGTGGACACTGAAGAAGTTTAGGGGACCTTCTTTCGCCCAGGTCCCAGTCTGCCCCATAGCGGAGGCCGGTTCAGCGCCTGCTAGGAGGAGCCCATGTGGATTTCCAAACTCTGTTCATCTGCTGCGAACTGCCCGGCATCTATTTGCTGGAACTCAGACTTGCCACCATTTCAACTGTAATGTGAGGATTCTCCATCTACGTGGGTGGAGGGAGCATTCGCCTACGGTTGCAGCTAGGAATCTGGACATGCGCAGAGCATGCAGGGCTGTGAGTGGAACAGTCAGCCCCGCAGTGGCCCAGCAGGAAGGGATGATCTACCTCAAGTAGCTGGTTCTAATCCTTTAGTGGCTGGTTCACCAGTGCTTCACCAGACACTTCGAACTCAGCAAAATGTGCTTAATGTTTGTTGAAGTTAGTTAAAAAAAAAAACCCCAACGAACTCTCTTAGGGAAAGGAAGGCGATATGGAGCTGAGCAAAATGGGAACTGTACAATCTTAGCTTCTTATTCATTTTTACAGTCGGTACTGTTTTTGATTGAAATGATAATCTGGCTTAATTGGCATGTTATTTTTAAACAAGAGTTTCACATCCCACAGGCATTTGATTTTTCCCAGGCAAAGTTTCGGGAAGTTGGATCAACAAAATCTCCCCATCCACACTCCAAGAGAATGGATCAAACATGAGCTAGATTAAAGCAAAAAAGCCGCCAGGTAAGCACTGGTGGCTCACACCTGTAATCCTAGCTACTCAGGAGGCTGAGATCTGAGGATCGAGGTTCAAAGCCAGCCTAAGCAGGAAAATCTGTGAGACTCTTATCTCCAATGAACTACCAGAAAATGGGACGTGGAGGTGTGGCTTAAGTGGTAGAGCGCTAGCCTTGAGGAAAAAGAGCTCAGGGACAGCACCCAGACCCTGAGTTCAAGCCCTATGACCGACCAAAAAAATTATGTCCAAGGGTCCAAATGTCTTCCAGATCCAAGTCTCGAAGAACAGAAAAGAAAAAGAAAAAAGAAAAAAAAAAGGAAATCATCTCCAAACCAATGAGCGTGCTGTAGCACATGGCTTCCCAGTTAGCCGAGGAGCTAGAAGCTTCTGGAAGAGCCGAGCCAGGGGATAAGGGTGGAAGTTTCTGGAAGAGCTGTGTCAGGAGATAACTAGTCTCCACAAAGTGGGGGGAAGTTAGAATCACATGGTTCTTGGGGGAAACCGAGTCACCCTGATGCAGAAGCAGCAGCAGCTCCCGCCCAGGGGTGTTCAGTGATTCCTGCTTCAAGGCGTGAGGCCTGGGCTGGAGAGTCAGTTTGATCTTGGGGTGTCTGGGGGAGCCACGGCCATGTGGGAGCTGCACGCTTGTATGACCTGCTCCTGGGGAAAAGCCCTGGGCACCATGGCCTGGGTGCGAGTCTCTGTTGGGCAGTGCTGGCCGAGCCAAGTGCCTTCTGGTCCGGCTCTCCCTGAGGGGACCCCCGGGGGGGGGTGCCTCATTTCTCCTGGATCCCCTGTGATTCTGCATCTTATGATAAGAAGGGGCCTGAGCACTATGGCGTTCTGAATCTGTGAGGCCCTCTGTGGAGCCTGGGGGCCACCTCGGGGACCACACCAAGTGTCCCCCAGGAAGCCAGCCATGCGTCCCCAGATGCCCCGGGCTGCCCCTGCCCCATGGACTCACCTTTCCCGCAGGTGGCCGAGCACTCCGTGGTCCCCAGCTGCTTCCAGTTGTAATTCCGGTTCCGCCTGGCCACGCTGTCCGGATGCCTGGCGGGGAAGGGCTGCGCCGACTCGGGGGAGAACACGTCCGGTGTGGCCCCCCCCAAGACCTCTTTCTCTTCCTCCTCCTCTTCCTCTTCTCCATCCTTCTGGCTCCTCCCCTCTATCTCCGGCTGGCCAGGGAAAGACTCCCCTAGGATGCCAGGACACACAGAAGCTCATGGAGTGGAAAGAGGAAATGGCTTCACCCCAAGAGGTCATTTCCACAGCACACAAGTCGATAAGATTTAAAAAAAGTAGACACTTGTTTTGCTCATATTCAAAACATCAGTATATTAAAAAACGACAACCACCACCAAAACAACAAAACAGTAAGATCTGGGAGCTAATGGTTCATGCCTGGAATCTTAGCTACTTCGGAGGCTGAGCAGGGGAGGATCTCAGTGGGAGGCCGGTCCAGGTACACGCAGCGGTGCAGAGAGAGCCTTTTCAGGCATAAGGCGGCAGAGTGTCTTGCTCTGAGCCACTAGGTGAGAGGAAATTTCTAGAGCAGCATTAGGAAACCAGGACGGAAACAGTGAGGGGTGAAGGCAGACTGGAGGCTTGCTTTGGTCTCCGTCAGTGAGACTCAGACAAATGGGGAGGCGTGCTCTGAGGTCAAGTCCACGAGCTGGAGAGATGTTTTCCTGAGCTTTCTCTGCAGTGAGAGGCGGAGAGTAGAAGCACAAGAAAAGGAGGAAGAGGAGGCGAAGGAGAAAGAGGAAGAGGAGGAGGAGGAGGAGGAAGAG
>NW_012267231.1:14246814-14298653 GCF_000151885.1 Dipodomys ordii | reverse complement strand
GAGGAGGAGGAAGAGGAGGAGGAGGAGGAGGAGGAGGAAGAGGAGGAAGAGGAGGAGGAGGAGGAGGAGGCAGGCCTAAAGAAGAAGTGACTCAGAGGTGGGTTTTACCTGGTCTCCTGGGAGGCGGGGCCCGGGGGCTGAGGGCGTTGGTGCCCATGATCACGTACTCGTAGCGCACGCCCGGGTTGGGCTGCTGGTGTATCATCTAGAACACACAAATGCACGTGTGTGGTTGCCCACAGTGCATGCATAAGCACCACAATGGCACACCCTTGGCACTGGGGTCCAAGGAGACCTGCACACGCTCCGGAACGCTGATGCCCTAAAGATACGACGTCCCCTTTCATAAATCTCCATTTCCACCCGGCCACTTCTATTAAGCACATTCTCTCTCTCTCTCTCTCTCTCTCTGTAAGTGCTGGTCCTGGGTGCTGTCCCTGAGCTTTGTGGCTCAAGGCTGGCTGGCACTCTACCACTTGAACCAAAGCTCCACTTCTGGTTTTTGTTTTTGGTGGTGCATTGGAGATCAGAGTCTCACGGACTTTCCTGCCTGGCCTGGCTTTGAACGGCGATCCTCAGATCTCAGTTTCCTGAAGAGCTAGGTTTACAGAGGTGAGCCACGGGAGGCCACCCAGTGTGCGAATGTATAATCTTGAATCAGAAGGAAATTAGGACAAGCGTGAAGAGTTCATCAAGTTCCTGGTGGGAAGGACAGGAGCAACGGGAGCAGAACCTGTGTGCAGATCTCCCGTGCAGATGGATGCAAGCAAGGCTCAGACCAGCAACTCTGCGGTCATACTGTCTCACTGAGGTAACAATGTTTCCACTGCAGGGACTCCATACGAACACTAGGGGGCGCGACAGCCACGCAGACAAGGGGGAGCCTGGAACTTCATTGTCCTTTAGTGTCCTGGCTGGGCCTGGGAGGTGTGCTCAGGTCTGCCCCAGGCCCTTGCCGCTGGCTCTGAGCCTCACCTGCTTTCATGTATGGAAAATGGGAGGAACACAAAGAGATAGGGTCAGGGTTAGGGACACAGGGACAAGAGAAGCCAAGTCTCCCTGGATGGCAGGAGGTACCTGGGCCCGGGCAAGTCAACCCTGGCTCTGAGACCATGAGAAATACATCACGTCAACCAATCAAGAGGACAGGCAACAAACAAACAAAACCCAACCCACAGACAACAGAATAGAAAACATGAAAAATAAACACCACCCCAGATTAACTCCAACGAGAGTTCCTGGGCCATTCACCCATGAGGAAAGCCACAGAAGGGCTGTGAAGCTGGGGAAAAAAAATGATCGCAAAGAAAGTGGCTCGTGTTTTCAGTCTGATCACACACGCCAAGTGTCACGTAGACATGCGGGCACACACACGCATGGGTGAGTGCATTCTTTTTAGCCACACACGATTGTAAACCTTTATTTCTTGTCATTTCTGTATTTCCTGATCTTTCCAGAAGGCTGGGATCCAGTGATTTCTTTCTTTCTTAAATAAGGACCTTCTCCCCAGCCCCCTCTCCCCCACCTTTTTTCTTTGAATTCTGGGCAACTTCATATTTTGATCTTCTGTAAATCACAGTTCTGCCTTCTGTGAGGTAGGGAAGTTCTGTAATATGGCTTGATATTGTTGCTCTGAGCTTTACAGCGTTATCTGGAATCTTCTAGAACCCCTGGTCCGCTATAACTGGCATTTGGATTTGCTTCCTTTTGCCACAAAAAGAACACAGGACAAGGGCGCTGATGGCTCAGGCCTGTCATCCTAGCTACTCAGGAGGCTGAGAGCTGAGATCATAGTTCAAAGCCAGCCGAGGCAGGAAAGTCAGTGAGACTCTTATCTCCAATGAACCACCAGAAAATGGGAGGTGGTGCTGTGGCTCAAATTTGTGGAGCATTAGCCTTGAGCAAAAAGAGCTCAGGGACAGGGCCCAAACCCTGAGTTCAAAACCCGACGACCAACAAAAAAAAGAAAAAAATAACATGGGAGTGATTAGCACGAACTGCCATGTACCTGGAGGAGAGCCAGTTCATGAAATAAAGGCCAGGTCTGCCTCTGATTTGCTTTACCCAGTACAACTGGTTTTAGGGGTCAGGAAACTCAGAGGTCGAATAAGCATCTGGTGACACTGAAGGTTTGTGGGCATCTTGAGAGGGGGATGGCAAACAAGAGAACCAAGCGTGGAAGCCAGGCTGGGAAGTGGAGGTCAGACAGGCTGTGTGTGAAAGGCTGCTCATGTTCTCTCCTCAGAAGCATCAGGGCACAACCTCCAGAGAACAGTCCAGAAAGATCCCAGCTCACCCCCCCCCATGCACATCTGGGATCTGATCACAACTCCCACACATATGCACATCCAGGGTCTGATCCCAACTCTCTCTCTCTCTCTCTCACACACACACACACACACATCCAGATCTCATTAGATACTCACATATACATCCAGGATCTCATTGGTGGGACCTTCAGCCAGAAAGGACTCCCCCGCTGTGCTGGAGATCTCGTTTGGCCTCTTGTAGGTGAACATGGTCCCTCCACCCTCATAGCGCCCGGGCCGGTCAATTGCCCAGTTCCCATTGATGATGGAGCGGCCAGAGCGACTCCGCAGTGCTGGAGAGGAGAGGAGACAAGCCCTCGGTTAGCCCAGGGTGGGTGTGTCACGGGCCAACTCCCTACCCCGGGTGCTGGCTCCGTCCCTCACTGCATGTCCGCTGTAACCCGCTGTGAGTGTGCCAGGCACAGAGCCGGGCCTCTGGGTCACAGTGACCCCATCATCTGATCAGGAGTGCACCCTCTCAGCTCCTCCAACCCCGTCCAGTCCCTGTGGATGTAGACATGGTTGTCATGAAGAGGAGCGGTTGGGAGAAAGCCCAATCAGAGGGCAGGACAGGAGTTAGCTGAGGAAAGGTATTGACATTTCCTAATACTAAGGAAACCCTAAGTCCTGTCCTCCACTGACAGGCTGAATCTGGCCCATAAATAGGCTCAGACTTTTTTGTTTTTTTGTCAGTCATGGGGCTTGAACTCTGGGCCTAGGTGAGCCGGTGGCTTATGCCTGTAATCCTAGCTACTCAGGAGGCTGAGGTCTGAGGATCGAGGTTCAAAGTCAGCCTGGGCAGGAAAATCTGTGAGACTCTTATCTCTAATGAACCACCAGAAAACTGGAAGTGGAGCTCAGAGTGGTAGAGCACTCGCCTTGAGCTGAAGAGCTGAGGGACAGCGCCCAGGCTCAGAGTTCAAGCCCCACAACTGACCAAAAAAAAAAAAAATCTTAAAGACACTTTCAGCAATATTTTTTTGATGGACTTCCCCAAACCAGGCCTACGTAGACAGAAGCACACTCCACCTGTGATGGCTGGTTGCCATGGCTAGTGGGAGTGTACTGCTGGAGGAATTCGGTATGCCTGCACGTATGCATGTATGAGCAGAGCACACAAGGCATACATGTACACACACATGTGCATGAATGCGTGTACACCATGAGTGCATGGATGTGCGCATACAGATATGAACACATATATGCAACCTATTCGTGCATGTATGTCTGCATGTGCATCTGTATTTGTCTTTAAGTAGTTGTATGAAGGATTTTAATCCAACATGTCAGTTTGTGAATTCTTAGTTCTATGTGTGGCAGCAGTTACATACATATACACACATGCCCCCACACACATGCATGCACACACACTATGCACAAGTGTAAATGCTTGCACACATGCATGCACATGCAAATGCACATGCACATGCATATCATACGAGACAGTGGCAACCGGTCTCATGCTGGGTCTCTTTCTGAACAGTTGAGGGATGACTTACTCTCCTCCTTTGGGTTCTGCCTTGCCTTTACCCTAAGCTAATCTCCTCCAGGACATCACACCTCCAACCCTTCCATCTCCAAGCTGGACTTCAGCTTTCTATCTGCATCCCGCCTCCCCTCCCCCCCTCCCTTTCGGGTCTTGTCTCTCTGTCTGTCTGTCTGTACTTCAGAACAGTATTTATTTGCTTATTTTAGTGCCGAAAGCAGACACACCAAGTTTGTCTGGAAGTGAAACAAAAGCAGGGAAGCCAGTCTCTCTGTGGAAGGTGGGGAGCCCAGGGAGATGGGGGGGCATAGGAGCCTCTTGGAGGGCAGGGCCTGCTCAGACCTCCTCCCTTAGGCTTTCTTTCATTGTTGGAGCAGGAGCCCAGGGAATTATGGGAGGGGTTCCCTTGTTTTCAATTCTCCCAAGAGGAAGTGGTGCTGTAGCTCAAGTGGTAGAGCGCTCGCCTTGAGCTGAAGAGCTGAGGAACAGCGCCCAGGCCCAGAGTTCAAGCCCCACGACTGACCAAAAAAAATAAATAAAATGGCACACATAAATTCTCCCAAGATCCCACATCAGACCTTCACCTCCCCTATTTCACGGACCGGATAGACACAAGACGGTATTAGTAGAAGAACAAGAAACTGGTCTATTCCTGCGACCAGTCCTGCTCCTAGCTGGACTGGTCATCCCCCAGTGGCCCGCTCCTGGCCTCACTGATCACAAGAAGCATTTCATCTGCTGTATTTGTATCTGTAGACAGGACAAAAGCTTTTAGCCAGGCTCAGGAGGATTGCTACAGAGCCTTGAAAAGCTCTGAAGAAAAGGAACTGCTTCACTGTTTCAAAAAATTTTTTTTTACTTCTAACAAGATGAGGAAGAGAGTACTCTTTTTTGGGGGAGGGGGGCTTGAACTCAGGGTCTAGTGCTGTCACTTGGCTTTTTCTCCTACCACTTGAACCACACCTCTACTTCCAGTTTTTTGGTGGTTAATGGGAGATAAAGGTCTCACGAACTTTTCTCCCTAGGCTGGCTTCTAACCTCAATCCTCAGATCCCAGCCTCCTGAGTAGCTAGGATTACAGGCATGAGCCACAATGCCTGGCTGAGAACTAGAGTCTAAAGGCTCCAAGAATATGTCTTGCACAACACTCTAGTTATTCCCAAACACTGCAAAGTACCATATGGGAAGAAAGAGGGCATGAAATTGTTCTTATTTGAAAGACATTTGTTTGGGAAAATGCTGTGTTCTCCAAGCAAAATGTTAGCTTGCTTGGTTAGAAGTTAATTACAGTATTTATTGCTTAAAGCCAGCCTGGAATTTTGGCTTGAATTCTTCCACGGCTATGACTCAGGGGGGAAATTACCTATTCAACTCAAGGCCAGTAAGCTAAATGTTGATCTGATAATTACTTGTTTTGAAAGAGCCCAAGAGATAAGCAATAAAACGGTGGCTTTCAATCCAGGAACATTATTGTGGACATAAGATTCAGGAGGAGTGATTGTTACTGAGATCAGAACTGAAGGAAGAAATAATTTAAAAGAATAAAGGGGCTGGTCACCTTGGTTCTCCAATTAATAATGCCTTTGTTCTTTTGATATCTCTGACATTTACATGCTGGTTTAATTAAAATACTTGCAGGTTGAAGTCCAGTGTAAGCAGAGAAATCATGCATTTTATATGTGGCATCCATGACTTGGGCTTTATCATCCTCACCTGTGTTTAAAAGCAAACACTAAGCTGGGCACTGGTGGCTCATGCCTGTCATCCTAGCTACTCAGGAGGCTGAGATCTGAGGATCGAGGTTCAAAGCCAGTCAGGGCAGGAAAGTCCATGAGACTCTTATCTCCAATAAACCACCAGAAAACAGGAAGTGGTGCTATGGCTCAAGTGGTAGAGTGCTAGTCTCCTTCTTGATGCGCTGGTTTTCCCAAGGGCTTTGATCCAGGCCTTTGCTTTCCTTCCTCCACACTCCTGACCATTGATCTCTCAATGTCCACCCCAGGAGACCCTCTGGACTGACCGTCCACCCTTAGCTGATATCTTGAATGCCCCTCACCTACATCTTCAAGATCACACTCCATCAAGCCCAGGTTCTTTCTCTCCCCCAACTCCTCTTCTCACATCTGTCTCTCTTTACCACTCCTCTCCACCCCCAAGAAACCTTAAAAGGAAAAGAAGAAAAGCATTTTGTCTCAATCCTGACCTCCCTAATCTCCCTCCTCCTTTTGCTGTCAAACCTCCTGCTAACACTTACTCTAGCTGCCTGACACCTGCCAGGTCCTGGGGAATGCTGGAGTTGCTGGAAGGGGGCTGACTCCCTCCCTCCCTCCCTCTTGCCCCTCCCATCCTCCCTCCCTCCCTGCCTTCTCTATTGGGGTATTGGAGATTGAACTCCAGAGCTTCAAGATTGCTAAACAATCACTTTATCATCTGAAGCACATCCTCCCCCGCCCCCAGCCCTTTAAGTGAGTATTTTGTTTTTGAGGGTTTCAGTAACTTTGCCTGGCCTGACCTTGAAGTAGAGATCTTCCTGCCTCTGCTTCTTCAGTGGCTGGAGTTATAGGTATGCTTGGTGGAGAACTGAAGCTTCTTAAACTGGGTAAAACTTTACAAACTTTAAGAAACGTAAGCCGAGCACCGATGGCTCACGCCTGTAATCCTAGCTACTCAGGAGGCTGAGATCTAAGGATTGCATGGTTCAAAGCCAGCCCAGGCAGGAAAGTCAGTGAGACTCTTATCTCCAATGAACCACCAGAAAACCGGAAGTGATGCTGTGGCTCAAGTGGTTGAGCATCACCTTGAGCTGAAGAGCTGAAGGACAGCACCTAGGCCCAGCGTTCAAGCCCCATGACCACCACTACCACCACCACCAACATAAAAACAACGACTTGGTATTCAATATTGGCTGAAATGTGCCATGTTGTCTGTCTTTTGCCAGAGAGCAGTTAGCAGAGCCCTGACAAGGGAGAAACTGAGGATTCTCTAGGGATTTGAACTTCCTTCACAGACCTTAGCACATAGAGGGTCCTCAGGAATGGGCCCCACAGTGCCTGGGCACTGGGTCTCATGTTGGACACATAGGCCCAGGGAGGGAATGTGTTTCCCTGTCCTCTCCATTGCCCATGGGGTAGGAGAACCAAAGAAGCCAAGCCTGAAGGACCAGTCAGGTGTTCATCAGCATGGAGCCAGAGGCCCCGGGGCTCTGAAGATGTGGGTGATGCCTGTCCCCCATTGTTGGGTGCCTCGGGTGCTCCTCACTCACAAGCTCTTCCCTTCTACCTCAGGACTCTCCCCAGGAGGCTGAGATCTGAGGATTAGGGTTCGAAGCCAGCAGGGGTAGAAAGACAAGATTCTTGTCAGCAACTAACCGTCAAAAAGCCAGAAGTGGAGCCATGGCTCATGTGGTAGAGCGCCATTTTTGAGTGAAAAAGTCAAGCAAGTGTGTAAGGGACCTGTTCCGAGCTTAATCCCCAAGAACTGCTGATGTCAGGCTTCTGGTTGAAGTTTTCTAGAACCTTCCATTCTGTTGTTAATGATGGGGACACCAATTTACATTTCCTTCTTCAGTAGCTCCATTCTCCTTTCTCCATCCACTCCCAGGTTTTGTTTCCTGGGTAATGGCCCCTCCCTGCAGGTGTGAGGTGATTGCCAGCCATGTATTAAATTGTGAGGGCTCCTTACACGCTTTGGATATTTCCCCTGAGCAGATCTTTGGTTCACCATGATTTTCTCTAGGTTCACATTCATTTTGTTGAGTGTTTCCCTTGGTATGTGTATGCTTTTTAGTTTGGGCTAACCCTACTCATCCATTTTTGCTCCTGGTGTTTGTATTTCTGGGGCCATGTTTGACTTTGTCTCAAGGCCAGTGTCAAGGAGCTTTTCCCCCCATCTCTGTTTTCTTCTAGGAATTTTGTGGTTTCATGTCTCACATTTCGGTTTTTAGTTCACTTTGAGTTGGCTCTTTTGTATGGTCTAAGATAAGGCTCCCATTTCATTCTTTCCTCCTTGCCTGTGAATATTTGACTCTTATTATTTTTTTAAGAAGAGAGACAATAATAGACACTAAAGGCTTAAGAACACTATTAAATACCGACATAAAATATTTGCACAAACCTTGCTTTGAAAGGTGGAAAGAAGTAATGGACCCGAGGCCATAATATGAGATGTGAGATATTCATATCCCCAGCTAGGAACATTTCGAAATACTTAGCTTTTCTGTTCCCCAAAGAAAACATTTCCTAACTGGGGCTTGGGTAAAGTTTCTCAAGCGTCTGTAGTTGCCAGCGCCATCTTGAATCCTGTGAGCCTGACAAAAGTGGACAATTCAAGTGAATGGGAGGAACTGGCCAGGACCGGACAACTCTTCTTCCTCTCACAGCCTTCCTCATTCCCCTCCCCCAACCTTCCGGTCCCATCTCCTATCCACCCTGAGGTTATCCTTTGTTCTCCAAGGTTCCAGGCATGGCATCCACAAGACTTCTAGAACATTCTATGCTCTCACCCCACTGAGTTCCAGACACCTGCTTGCCCTCTGTCCCTCTCTACTCTTCCAGCTCTGAGGGTAGCTCATGGCGCCTAGCTGGGTGGCACCAGGAATTGACTAGCACCCAAAGCTTTACAGTGTGTGTGCATGGCCCTGCCAGCCTGCGGGCACAGAGGAAAAGCTCAAGTCCAAGACAAGCTGGTTACTAAGGAGGGTGAATCAATAGCCCGGAGCCCCAGTGCACATATGGTATCAGACACAGCATATATGATATCAGACACAGACCAGAGGCCTGTGAAAGGCCCCGATGAAACACACAAGGGTTAGCTGTGAGGGCTTGAGGCGCACAGCAGCGATAGAGAAATATAAGAAACACTTGGTGGAGGGCTTCTAGCACTGGTGGGATTCTAGATCTCTCTCCTGTACTAACTCAGTGGGCCTGAACACTTGTTCCATGGTAATTCAGAACCAAGATTGGGACATGAACTCAAGAGGCACAAAAGGTGCCCGTGGCCCACCCCTGTAGTCCCAGCAACTCGGGAGGCTGAGATCTGAGGATTGCGGTTTAAAGCCAATTCGGGCAGAGAAGTCTGTGAGACTCCTAGCTTCAATAAACCAGCAAAAAACAGGAAGTAGAGGCAAGGCTCAAGTGGTAGAACAACACCAGCTTTGAGTGAAAAAGCCAAGAGAGAGTGCCAGGTTCTGAGCTTGAGTTCCATGATTGGTGTACACAGTGCATGCGTGCGCGCGCACACACACACACACACATATACACACACACAAAGAGATGCAGGACAAAGGCTTAAGGGACTAAGGAATTACCTGCACAGGTATTTCTCTTTTTGTTGTTGTTGTTGGTGGTGGTGGTGGGGCTTGAACTTGGGGCCTGGGCACTGCCCCTGAGCTCTTGTTGCTCAAGGCTAGCGCTCTACCGCTTTGAGCCACAGCACCACTTCCTGTTTTCTGGTGGTTCATTGGAGAATGAAGAGTCTCACAGACTTTCCTGCCTGTGCTGGCTTTGAACTGAGATCCTCAGATCCCAGACTCCTGAGTAGCTAGGATTACAGATATGAGCCACTGGCACCTGGCCACAGGAGAGTCTTTAAGTCACCTCTCTATGTCCCTTGGCCTCATGACCAAGGTGGTCTCCCGGCTGCCAGGTACAACCTGGCTCTGGGAAGATGCTACATCAATAGGGCCCTGGGTCCTAATCATTTGCACTACTTTTTTTTTGGGGGGGGGAACCTGTAATTGTGAGCTGTTTTCTTTTTAACGGTTTTCACTTGTTTGAGCACATATTTCTTAATTAAAACTGAAATAATACAGTATTATTCCTCCCCACTGTCTGTGAAGCTATAATTATTTCAATAAAAAAATTAGTTCAACTCTACAGAAAATGTGTGTGTGTGTGTGTGTAAATGAAGTTGCTAGGAAACTTGCTGAACAAATTGGAGGAACATGTTTCCTTCTTGGAAAGCTTCACCGAGCTAAAAGAAAATGTCATGACCCCAAGTCATAGTCCAGGATGCCAAGCCTTTATTAAAAACCATCCGAGACCTCAGAGGCGACTGGTGAAAAACCAGACCGATCCAAACCTATACTTTAATAGATTCTACTAAGTTCTATAGTACAAGAAGAAGGAGAAGGAGAAGGAGAAGGAGAAGAGGAGGAGGAGGAGGAGGAGGAGGAGGAGGAGGAGGAGGAGGAGGAGGAAGAAAAGCCTTGCGCCAATGGCTCACATCTGTAATCCTAGCTACTCAGGAGGCTGAGATCTGAGGATCACAGTTCAAAGCCAGCCCGGGCAGGGAAGTCTGTGAGACTCTTATCTTCAATAAATCATCAGAAAACCAGAAGTGGCGCTGTGGCTCAAGTGATAGAGCGCTAGCCTTGAGCTGAAGACCATACATAAGTCCTGTGTAACTGACTTTCATCCAACATGTGGTTTTTCACTCTCTCCTCATAGCTCACTTACACACCTCCTTAAAGAGATGGGCCTTAAGTGAGGTACCTCCTGGTCCCTCGGCCCCTTGGAAGGGCATCTGTACCCTGTGAAGTGAGGTTCTGGTCTTTTGGTATCAGTGAGAAAAAATGTCAGCTAACCAGGGAATGAATGCTGGATTTCCCTTCTCTGAATCCCGATTCTCACAGCGGCCTCTGAGCCTCCAGATCTCTGTGTTCGCATTCAATGCTCACTTTGCTGTCATGATTGCTCTTCTTTAGGCGATTATTCTGGGCTTCTCTGGGAATGTTGTGGAATTATAATGCCAGGGGAGCGACTTGTAGAGTTTACTCACTTAAAAGTATTTGAGGGTATGAATGATCACTGGGTTAGCCATTTTCTCATGGTCTCCACTGGGACACGAGTAGAGTTTTCAGTGCTAGGACAAAGTTGGCACATGGTGCCATGCTATGCCTCCTTACTCCCATGGCTTCCCTCTAGCTGGCCTTGGGTGGCAGAGCTACCCTGGGACTCAGGAATCCCTGGCTCTCTCCACCTGTCCCCCCAGCACAAAAGAAGAGCCAGAGGTCCAGAGCAGAGCTGTGGGGCATGGCCAAGGGCTGCCTTCCGGCTCCTATAGCTCTCTGCAGAGTATACATCTTCTCCTCAGTCTCTAGCCCTGGGAAGGGGTGAGGGGAGAGGGGAGGGATGTCCGGAAGTATTTTGAAGGATGGATTGGAAGAATCCTTCCAGCAAGAAGAGCTCCAAGACTTCGATTCTCAATTCAGTTGAGATTAACAGGGGCTTTGATGTTAGATGTGTGTTCAGGTATGTGCACACGTGCCCGTCTCCGTTATCCATCTTTGGCTTGGCTGTTTTAGAACACTCATTTGTATAGGTTAACACTCTGGCATTTTGTTGCTCTTAAAGTAATGGGGAACGTGGGGCCAGCGGAGGCTCGGGTCAGGGTTCAGGAGCACACATGATCAGGTACACATTTGGGAGAAGACCCCAGCCAGGAGTGTTTCTCCCTCTCCTCACCCCACCAGGCCTTCCTAGGTAGGAGACTTTGTGGTGAGGACGTAAGATATGGGGGAGAGGAAGGCCTCTCAGAAGGGGAGCTCCTGGGAACGTGACACATCCACCCAGGCCATCTCTCTGTCCTGAGATGGACACTGTGATCCTGACCATACCCTGGGCTTTCCTGCTGCATTGTGGGTAAAGACCTATGTAGTGAAGGAGACGTTAGATAACTACACTACACCACTCAGAACCGCCCATCCCCACACTCAGAGATCCTCGGCCCAAATCAGCCTTAAACGGTCCCAACCCAGCCCAGGACCCCGAGCTCCTGCTGCTTGTTCCCTCTCTGGTGGCCATGCGAATCAACCTTTACCCGCTTCAGTATTCACTTGCCTGTGTCAGAACCTAGAAGGGCGTGGTTGAGATGTTAAGAAGCTGCCAGCTGCCAGCAAAGAGACACACAGAATTAGAAGACAGGACTGACCAAAGGAGAGTCCTGCAGTCAGCTGAGTTTGAGTTGGGCCTAGATTGCATCTTCACGTTCTAGAACAGTAAACAGCTCCCACTACTAATGATTATGACGTGCTTTCCTAGCTCAGAAAGGGAGAAGGTCTCAGCTGAGTCCTTATTCCCAAGAATAAGGAAATGGATCTTTTTTCCCTCCCATCTGCCCCTCTTAAATTTGGGGATTTCTTAAAATCTTGTTGCATGCTGATCTCCAGTTCCTGTGACTATTTGTGGAAACAGGGGTACAGAAGAAGCCCCTTGATTCTCTATTCATGGATAGAAATGTCCAACTGAACAACTTAAAGGAAGGGAGGGAGACAAAGAAATGGCAGGGTAGTTATTCCAAGATGTTAGCATTTTACTCTTAAAAGTAGAGTTTAAAAAAGTTACAGGGAGCTCACGGGAGGAGGGCGAGGGAGGACCTTAAGGTTATTCAGCAGGTAACTTAATAGGAGAGTTATTATTTTTAATTATGAAGGTTTTAATTTCCTCTTTTTTCCTTCATTATTTCTGCTAATAAGCCTGTCATCTGGGCTCGGACTGATTGTAAAAGTTTGGGAAAAGGTTTTATGAGCTGGAACAACAGTTTTACACGTTCGCGATTTGGTTTTCAGTTTAATGAATCAAACACCATGTGGACTCTCTTTACAAATGAGGGCACGGCCAGGCGTCAGTGGCTCATGCTCATAATCCCAGCTACTCAGGAGGCTGACATCTGGAGGATGGTAGTTTGAGGCCAGTGTTGGCCTTGCATTGCTTTTTTTTTAATTTTGGGGGGCTGGTGCTCTACCACTTGAGCCACACCTCCAGCTGCATTTGTTTTGCTTGCTAATTTGGAGGTGGAGTCTCAGGGGCTTTTCTGTGGCAAGGCTGGCTTTGAATCTTGAGCCTCATATCTCAGCCTCAATGCACATCTGCTGAACAGCTTTTTATACAAGGGCAGGGACACATCGGTGGCCAGTGGGCTCTTTCCCACCTTCAATGTGACAAACAAAAGCGCCCCAAATCACGTGGGACATAAGACATGCTAACCGTATCATGAGAAAAATGTGACATGGAGGTCTGGCTGGCAGGAGCCATGCCCAGCAGTATAACACACTCTATAGCAGTTGTAGCCCAGTACTCTGGGTAACTCAGAAAGGAGCAGAGCCGTGGGACAGACCTCGGATCAGCATGAAGACAAAGCACTCCCTAAACATGCCACTGCAAAGCAGGTGAATTATTCAATTGATGGAGACTGGAATTTGGCTCAGTGTCAAGCAACATTTACATTCTGGTATTTATAGTATAGGTGAAGTTCTTGGATTAAATCTACCCTCTTATGGCTCTTTCTTGTCCTCCATCCCTCATTGATTGATTGATTGATTGATTGGTTGGTTGATTGATTTTCAGGCCTAGGGTTTGAACTTGCGGGCACTCTACTGCTTGAGCAGCCTCCAGCCTTTTTTCACTTTGTTATTTTTGAGATAGGGACTCACTTTTTGTTTGGTCCAACCTGGATCGTGATCCTCTTATTTTACACTTTCCATGTAGCTGGGGTGACAGGCTTGCAAACATAATACCCAGCCTATTAGTTGAGATGGGGGATTTCCTGAAGGGTTTTTTTTTCCCCCTCCAGGCTGGCCTAGGACCATAATCCTTCTGGTGTCAGCCTCCTGGGTTTCTGGCATTACTATAAGCGCAAACAACTGGCACCCAATCTTCCTCTTGCATATAAATACTTCAATCATAATCTCTCTGTCCCTCTCCTTCCACTTCTCCATCCCTGCAAATTCACACTCAGTCATTTTAACCTTGGACATCACATTATTTAAACATCTCAACTTTTTCCTCCATCTAGAAAGCTGCTCAACCAATAAAGTTTGCAAATTAGAGAGAAGCCATGACACTTCTTGAATTGGGCTTTATAATTCTTGTTTCACGTTTATATGCTTAAAAGTAAATCCATCGCAGTTTATTTTTTAAGAATACAGAGCTTCAAAAATGACTGCCAAACCTGTAACTCTCAGACGATGTAACACACTGGCGGGTGGTGTGTGTCCAGAATTATCCATTTCGGCTCAGTATGTTTTTATGTTGGATTTCTTACCTTATACAGTGACATTAGTGAACTGAGCCGGCCGAACAATGCCAAACTTTGATATTTTTGCTAAAATAATTTTTACAACATCTTATTAAGAGAGAAGCCAGTGAGATAAACTGCCAATCATTTAAATAATATTAGATTGAACTTTTCCCCTCAAATAACAGGACTGGAGAAGGGAAAAAAAATCCTGGCGTACAAAAGGAGAATTCAGAGTTCAACAACAGATTCTGGGGTTCTAAAGTCTCTCCCCCCCTTTTTTATTTGGGTCCAGCCAGGGGCCTGAACTCTGGGCCTGGCGCTGTCCCTCAGCTCTTCAGCTTAAGTCTAGCACTTGAGCCATAATATCACTTCCCGCTTTTTTTTCTTCTGGTTATGTGGTGCTGAGGAATTGAACCCAAGGCCTCATGCATGCAAGGCAAGTACTCTACCACTGAGCCACCTTCCCAGCCCCTCCCCTCTTTTTTTTTTTGTGCTGGTTTTGGGGCTTGAACTCTGGGCCTGGGGACTGTCCCTGAGCTTCTTTTGCTCATGGCAAGCACTCTTTACTTGAGTCACAGAACCACTTCTGGCTTTTTTGAGTAATTTGTTGAGATAAGAGTCTCAAGGAGTTTCCTGCCTGAGCTGGCTTCGAACCATGATCCTCAGGATCTTAGCTAGGTTGACAGGTGTGAGCCACTGGCACCTGGCTAGGTCTTGATTTTTAAATTTCAATTTTCAAGCAGACTCAAGGAGCAGAGCACCGGCCCAGCCTGTGAGGCTCTGGGCTCAAACTCTAGTACTACCCAAGAATTTAAAAAATAATAAAAGAAGAATAAGTACTGGGTGTAAGTACTAGGTGGGAAGTGCTCTCACTCCTGGAGTCTCCTTCCTTCGCAGCCTGCTCTCCTGTCTCCATGCAGGTTCTTCTATGTGGCACCTGATTTCTAGAACCTTCCTCAGCCAACCCCTCGCATACATGTCTTCTTGCTTTGCAACACAAAGCTAACTCCAGGCAGTGTCTGAACACCACTGGGCTCACACAATGCCCGGAAGGCCATTTTTCCCCACGGGAGGCAGGCAGCACATGAGTCTGTGAGTTCCTAAAAATATAAAACGGAAACATGCGGACTATCTTTTGCTATGAAAAATAACACGCAAACCCCTCACATGGAAAACTCGGCTTTCTGCCGCCTTGGTGGGTTCCCAGATTTGCCAGGACAAAGATAACCATTTCCTGCTTTAGTTGGCTTTGTCTGCCGTCCCTTCCTGCCCCGGCCAATAAAGCCAAGTGCAGTTAGTGTGGGTGGCGTCTGCTCAGGTGGGAGGGAAGAGCTGTAGAGTGTGGAGGTTGTGGCCGCCGTGGTCTTCTAGTCCTGCTAGCCAAAGAGGCATAATCCATGGTCTTTCACTGTAGCCATTGGCTGCTGCATAGCCAATGGCAGAGCAGGGAACTTGGACACCTCCCTCTTCAGGGTAGCATCTTTGGAACTAGATTGCCTGCTTCCTAGCCCCATCTTACAGAACAGGCTCAGAGAGGTGATGGAAGTTGCCATGGTTACTCAGCAGGAAGGAGGAGGTAGGAGACCCCAGGGATAACCAGTCTTCAAGGATTTTTAGGTAAAGAAAACATTAAGATCATTGCCTAGAGCCAGACTCACACTTGTAATCCTAGCTACTCAAGGTGCTGGGATCTGAGAATCAAGATTCAGAGCCAGCCTGGGAAATAAAAATCCAAGGGACTTTTGTTTCCAGCTAACCAGCAGAAAGGAAGTGGAGAAACGGCCCAAGCGGCAGAGCATCAGCCGTGAGCAGAAAAAGCCAAGTCAGAGTGTGAGGCTTTAGTTCAGGGTCCAGCCCAGAATCACACCCACACATGCATGCACACGTGCACGCCCATCCACACCGAGACAAAACATTGCCTGGCATATAGTGGGTGCTAAGAAATAAAAGTGGATATTGTTCTTTAAAGGCTTTAAGAAATGGCTCCCCTGGGTCATTTCTTTAACTGATTTGTACACAAACGTAAGTCAAACATTGGCCAAAATTTCATTTTTTAATGATTGCTTTTCATGGATGGAATGCAAAGAGCCTGAAAATCCAGAAGAAGAAAGATCAACAAAGATCTCCCTTTGCAGGAAGATGAGTTAAAGACAGCCTTCCAGGAAGAGAAGAGGGGAAGAGTGCGGTCAAGAATCCAATGTATATTGTACAAAATTAAGGGAAGAGGCAGGTTGGGGAGGGGTGGGTGGGCATGTTGAAAGGGGTGGCGCTGATCAAGCTAGATTGTATATGGTATTCATAAACTTCTTAGTGAAAGGACAACTCTTTTGGACAACTACTTAAAGATGAAAGGGAAAAGACATCCAATATGGATGAATGTGTGCTTGAAGTAACTGTGGAAGGTTCTAGAAGGTTCTAGAGTGCTTGCGATTAACGTGAAAATTCTAGAGCGCGTCATTGCTGTTTAGGTGAAGGTTCTAGAGTGTTTGAATGCTATGCAAGGGAGTGTTCTATGCCACGAATGTGAAGGTTTTAGAGCATGTGGCTACCATAAATGCAAAGGCTATAATACCAGGCAGATGAAGTGGACAGGAGGAAGAATGGCTTCTGCTCTCGACTTCCAGGGACGATGCGAGGGGACTACGCATGTCACCAATGCCACTCCAATAGAACCAAGACTTGCTGACC
Organism: Dipodomys ordii; assembly: GCF_000151885.1. NCBI lineage: Eukaryota > Metazoa > Chordata > Mammalia > Rodentia > Heteromyidae > Dipodomys > Dipodomys ordii. The sequence continues at coordinate 14,282,153 of NW_012267231.1, read as the reverse complement.
TCCTGGGTCTCCACAGAGCCCCACGCTGCTGAGCCTCACCTGGGCTGTCATGCTCGGATTTTATAACCAAGTTATTGTTAGGAACAGCAGTGGCTGGTTTACATGTACAGCTCTTAAGCATTTAGCTGTAAGAAGGATTTTTGTTTTGGTCTGTCATAGAGCTTGAACTCAGGCTGGGCGCTGTCCCTAAGCTCTTTTTGCTCAAGGCTAGCACTCTACCATTTTGAGCCACAGTGCCCCTTCTCGTTTTCTGGTGGTTCATTGGCAATAAAGAGTCTTCATAGCTTTTCTTGCCCAGGTTGGCTTTGAGCCACAATCCTCAGATCTCAGCCTCCTGAGTAGCTAGGATGTCAGGTATGAGCTACTGGCGCCTGGCAATTATTATTATTATTTTTTTTTAGTTGGTTGTGGAGCTTGAACTCTGGGCCTGGGCGCTATCCCTCAGCTCTTCAGCTCAAGGCGAGTGCACTACCACTTGAGCCATAGCGTCACTTCCAGTTTTCTGAGTGGTTTATTGGAGATAACAGTCTCAGAGACTTTCCTGCCTGGGCTGGCTTTGAACTGCGATCCTCAGATCTGAGCCTCCTGAGTAGCTAGGATGACAGGTATGAGCCACTGACGCTGGCTAATTATTATTATTATTTTTAATTTGCTCCAAGTTTAAATCAAAGGTCAGGCAGGCCAGGCAGTATGAAGGTACCCCGGTGACATACATATCTTAGTCCCTCTGCACAGCCCTGGAAGATTCCATCACTGGCAGCGACGGACACTTTCCCCAGGAAGATGGCCTCACTTACCCAGGTAGTTGTTACTCTTGTGCATCTCCGTGACATTGATTTTTGTGGCTCCCTGGGGAATCTCCACCACGCGGTGGTAGCCCAGGCTGGTGAGGGCGTGGTTAAATACACCGGAGACCACCTGGCAGCCTGTATTGTCACCCCCGCAGACACCGCACTTGTCCATGACTTTGTGAGAGCCCAGGTAGTCATCACAGCCGACGCTCTGCAGAGGGACAGAAAAGGCGCTTGTGGCACAGATCGGGGACCGAAAGGGCATTTGTGGCACACAGATTGGGAGCACTGGGAGAGGAGTGAGTAGGGATGATTGCAGATCTCCGGCGACATATCTGGTTTGCAAAGGTGGGGAAGGGGAGTTTTGCAAATGCCCATTGGATTCTGGGAAGTCCATTGGATGCTGGGAAGGAGGGAGGGGATGCTCCTGTGCTGGCTGGGAAATTTCTCATGAAGAATCTCTTTGGCACCATGAAAAGCAGCAGGCCTTCATTTGAGATTGCCCCCCACCCCCAACAGCCCCATTACCATGTTCTGTTCTGAAACCACACACAACACATAGTGCACAGTGAAGCGGCCCTCAGAGCCGGAGCCCATGTCTTAGAAAATCAAATCCAGTGGGCTGAGATTTGGATCTGTCCTGGCACTAAGGCTTTTGCCTAGTTACCACCAAGCACCCAGTGGAAGCAAAAAGCCCACAACAGGATGGTAAGCATCTAAACAATGGAAGGGGGCCTGGTGGGTCAGGCTCACTTGAGGGGCCTTGTTGACACGGGGCCTACAAGTGTTGTCTGGATGAGGAAATACCGGGATTACAGGATTTTCCACTGGGTGGTGGCAATAAGGAAAGATGCGTGAACTCAGATGATATTCTACAAGTTGAGACGTACACTCGCTGATTCAAAGACTGGTCTGGAATTTCAGACCGCAACGCATCTTGGGCCACGTGGCAAGCAGATCCCAGACCCAGGCCACCATGGATCTGTCCACATGGGGCCTTTGGTCAAAACCTGTAGGCGGGACTCGTGTTTGATTGGCATCTCTCTGCAGCAACGGCACTTCTGCGATATTGCTTCCATATTTGCAACCCAAGCCCGCCAGGCACAAATGGCCTCTGGTTGTCAGAGAACAGCATCTCAATGCGTCCATCTCCATCCAGTCAGCCTTTCCACATGCCTAGCTGGCTACGTATTGCTCCTCCCACATGTATGTCTAGCCTCTGCCCCTCCATTCCAGGCACATTTTCTTTTTAAAGCAGGAAAGAAAGGCAAATGTCTTCTAGGCACGAGTTCCGCGTGCCTCTGCCCTGAGTTCTCCATGGCTTTGAATCAAGCAGGGCATCTGCAAGCCTAAGCCCCCACAGCCAGGTTCTAACTGATTTCAGAAGATGCCTGTGGATGTGGGTGTCTCTGATGGGGAAGCTGGACAGAATCTTCCTCCTCCCCACCCCCCACCTGTTAAGATGCTCCGTCCCCACCTTCCGTCCAACCTCTAGTCTAATCCTGTTAACCATAGTACAACTGGTTCCACACTGAACTCATTCTGTTTAAGGAAAGAGGAAAAAATAAAAGAAGACATGCACCAAGCCACGTGGTTTTTCATTCTGGGGCTGAAACACAGGGCCTCACACATGCTAGACCAGCGAGCTGCGACTTGAGCTCTGCCCTAGCCCTTGTGTTGGATTTCATTGTGAGATTAGGGTGTCTCACTAACCTTGCCCAGGCTGGCCTCAACCTCTCATCCTCCTACCTCTGTCTCCTGTGTAGCTGAGATTACAGTATGCGTATTGCATACATGCGTATTGCTTGGCTCATTTAATTATTTTTTCTTGAAGGGGAGCAGTGCTGGGGTTTGAACTCATGGCCTTGCACTTGCTAAGCAGGTACTCTACCACTTCAGCCAAGTTCTTAGTCCTTCCCTTCCTTCCGCTACTACCATAGCCTAAACTCAAGGCCTCACAATTGCTCAGCTTGCTTGTGCAGAGCTAACCCTCCACCACTTGGGTCATGGCTCCAGCCCAGCTTTTTGCTAGTTAATGAAGATGGATCCCCTTGACTTTTCTGCCTGGGTTTTGAATCTCGAGCCTTTGACCTCAGCCTCCTGAGCAGCGAGGATGACCACAGTGAGCCGTGAGCCACCCATGCCTGGCTTCTGTGTTACTCTCTTTAAAGCAGTTGCGGTCTCTCTGCAAACACCCTGCCTTTGGACAAGCACCGCCCATGGAGCTTTGTGGGAACCATTTGGGATGACAGAGAGAATGGGGAGCCAGGCAGCATGGCTGCAGTTCTGGCTCAGTTTCTGGTTTACTGTGCACGGCTGGACGGCTCCCTGAAAATAGTTCATGACCCTCCAGCACGCAGTGTGCTCAATTCTCAGCAAATGGGACCCGAGGGGTGACTTCACAGTGGTGTCCTGTTTCCAAATGCCATCTGTGGGCACAGACGGGGCACTGGCACCCCCTCCCCCAATACTTGAGTTCTTGTAAGTTCTGGAATTTGGACATATCAATACACCGTCCTAAGCCTCCCTTGAGGTCCTCTGTGCCTGGGTGGTGCATGTCCATCTCTTCTGATCGTGGGAAGATCAAGTAAGTGAACTTGGGAGCAGCTTAGTGGCTGGCTGCCACAGGGTGATTTCTCTGGAAAATGCTGGCTCTTAGCGGCTGGTCTTCATAGATCTGATTCTGTCTGGCACGTGTTTTTGGGAATGTGTGTACAGGGGCTTGAACTCAGAGCCTGGGCACTGTCCTCTAGCTTTTTCTCTCAAGGTTGGTGCTCTACCATTTAAGACATACCTCCACTTGTACTTGTTTGTGGCTAATTGGAGATCAGTATCTCATGGACTTTTTCTGCTGGGGCTGGCTTTGAACCACGATCCTCAGCCTCCTTGAATAGCTAGGATGACAGGTGTGAGCCACTGGCACTGACATGTAACTGTACCAACATGTAACTACACAGGCCACCCTGATTTCTATGATGTTTTCTACTCTTTCTCAGTAAGAAACATCCTCTTATCCTGGACAAACTCAGAGAAGTTTGGAGAGAGCCAAAGGCCCATGAAAGTGTCTGCTCATGTTGTTTCTCTGTTCTTACAGTGCCCAGACCCTGCAGTTCACAAGACCTATTTCTTGCTGTGCTTGGATAATAATCAGAGATCCTTAGTAGTTTCCCAGTGACTTTCTTCCTTCTTTCCTCTTTCCTTTCTTTCTTTTTTCTTCCTTCCTTCCTTCCTTCCTTCCTTCCTTCCTTCCTTCCTTCCTTCCTTCCTCTCTCCCTCTTTCTTTTTTCATTTCCCTTCCCTACCCTCCCTCTCTCTTTTCTTCCCTCCCTCCCTCCCTCCCTCCTTCCTCCCTTCCTATCTTTCTTTTTCTTTCTTCCTTAATCTGTCTTAGGAACATTTTACATGTTACCAGCCATCACAGGAGCAATCGTTCCTGAATTAACTCCACTTGTGTGCCAAAATGAACCCACGTGAAATGTCCTGAGGGAAATGAGCAACTGGATGACATATCTGGTGGTGAAGTTCACAAGGAGGAGGCCTCTGTCCGTCAAGGTAGGGGAGGCTGGCTGGTGCCAGGAGTTCAGATGGTGGTGGGTACAAGGCCTAATGGGAAGCAGATGTTTTGTCCTGGGCTGGACAGCCCCAGCAGGTATAATGATCATACTGTTACAGCAGCCAATTTACTTCTACCCATGCTGAGCAATCTCACGTGGAGGCTCAAACTTTCTCTGATGGCAGTTTTGTTGAAAGCACCCCTTGCTCATGATAGATTTCCTTGTCGTGTTACAGTTAGGAATATAGATCAAAACCATCCTTCTTGGAAAGCCATTTAGCAAATACGTGCTGCTCGAAGGACCTGATTCTTCTAGGAATTCACATGAAGGAAAAGATAAGAACACAGGCCCACCATGTGCTAGGAGGGAGCTTGTTCTCAAGACCCTAATTGCTAGTGAAACTTTGGAAGCCAGGCTCTGGTGGCTCACACCTATCATCCTAGCTACTCAGGAGGCTGAGATCTGAGGATCACGGTCTGAAGCCAGCCTGGGCAGGAAAGTCTGTGAGATGCTTATCTCTAACTAGGCACATGCGCACGCACGCACACACGTGCACACACACACACACACACACACACACACACACACACACACACAGTGGAGCTGTGGTTCAAGGTGGTAGAATACTACCACCTGTCTCTGTAGCAAAAGGAGCTAAGGGACAGTGCCCCCAGACCCAGAGTTCAAGCTTCAGGACTGGCCATAAATAAATAAATAGGGATCAGCCTAAACCTTCTACACAGGGAGATGGTTAAATGATACACAGCAGCTATCTGGGGGAAATGCTGGATGGATCTTTCCCTCCAGTGGTGGTTGCATTGAAGTCTAACACCTGAGCTTGCACAAGTGACCCCTTGGTGTTGTTCGGTAAGTGTTCCGGGGTCTCAACCCTGTGCAACGTGATATTAGGCGCAGCGCGTGTGAAGGGGAAACAGACAAGGTTCCAGCTTTGGGGCTAAGCCAGGTGTCCACAAACCACATCATTCAGGCCGAAGCTGGCTGGTCTGTTGCCTGTGTCTGTAAAAACGGACTTAACTGGCACACGGACTGGTGATCATCTGTTTGTATATTATCTCTGGACAACAACAGCGGGGCTGACCAGCTCCACGTGGGCAATGGGGTCCACAAAGCAGGAAATATTTGTGATCTGGTTCCTTTATAAAAAAAAATGTTGCCAAACCTTGTCTAAATTGAAGACAGAAACAACGAAACCACTCTGCTATAGTTGGCAAATGTGGCGCCGACACAGAATTCCATGCGGCCGAGACAGAGGCTTGGGGAGGTATACCTCAGTTTACCCTGCGTCATCCTCGCCTCCTTTGCTCTGTCCCACATTGACTATTAGAACACAGAGATCAGCTTCCAGCACAGCACACTACAATTGTTTTTTTTTTATCTTTGGAGCAGGAGAAGCATGCGTGCAGGACTCAACTTGCTAAAGTGAGAGGAAGAGAACATTTTGGCTGAAGGAATGCCTAGAAAGGGACCCCACTCCCCACTTTCCACCTTTTCTTCTTCCTCCTAGCTGGCTCTGTGAATACTTTCTTCTGGAGGTGGTCCTATGTATTGTGGAAGGCAGCTATGCTAACCACTACACCACTAATGCCCGTCCAAGGTCCTGTGCATTATGGGATGGCAGTTACCTTGGCAACCTCCTCTTGCCCCCAAGGGGCTAAACAAGAAAGTCCCAGACTTTACTAACCATTGCCTTTGGGTGCAGTCCCCACTCCGGCCTCGGGACAATTGAGGGGTGCATGATAGAAAGCTTGAAGACAATGCTACAGAAGTGCAAAAGCTGTCTCTGTAGACCTCAGAGAAAGCAAATGGGCAAATAAAACATAATGATCTAATTACAAATGGCTCCTGGGCTGGAGGCATGGCTCAAGTAGAATGTCCACTGTGAGCAAGAAAGCTGAGTTCAAGTCCTGGTACTGGCCAAACCAACCTGATCCAGTCCAATCCAAACCACAAGCAAACAAAGCAAGAAATAGTTCCTTGGAACTGCCAGCAAGTTACTGTTCTCTGAGATGGCCTCTGGTTGGCTTCAGCGTTGAGTGGTGCAATGCTTAGTATACAGTAGACACTGTGATTTGCTGAACAGAATCTCTGCAGCTTGAGGAATCAAGAGGTCGTGATGAAACCGAGTTGGGTTTGGAACTGCATTGTTGCCTGTGGCACCCTGGTGGGTGCCACATGGCTTTGGGAGAACAGAGCTAAAACCTTGATGTGTCAAGTCCTGCCATGCTTCAGGTGTGGAAGTTTGCTTCATGGAGACACAATTAAACTGGAACCAGAAACCAACAGGGAGAAACAACAATAACAACACCCAAATCCAAACTGTCATTCATTTGACAAGAAGACGGGACCCTGGGAGAAATGTTGGCTTTCTTAATGAAGAGAGTCTGCAGAATAGAAGGTGGCTTTTACTCACATTCCAGGCCTCACCCCGACCCTAGGGACCTTCCCAGGACCCCATGGGGGGCATGGGGTTTGCCCACCTGCAGACGAATTTGGGCAGGAATCAGCAGTGGAAACGTCTGTGAATCTGAGGAGTTCTGACTAGCCAGTGTTTCATTTCTAAGAGAATTATTGCCTTCTTTTTCCCCCCTGCATTAAAAAATTAATGTACTTTATTGTTATTATAGAGGTGATCAGAGGAATTACAATCACATGAGTCAGGTAATGAGTACATTTCCTTTTGTACAGTGTCTTCTGTTCCCTTTTTCTCTCCCAGTCTTGCCCTGGTCCCCGTCTCCACCCAGAGTTATATAGTTCATTTTCATCAGTGTCCTGTGAGCTCTGCTGCTGCACTTTTTCCACACTTTTCCCCTTGAGTTCTGTGCCCTTCCCTGACCCTCCCAAAGATATACATGTGAATATACCATACATAAGGGAAAGAAGACAGAAACGGCAAAAAATAAAAACAAAAAAGTATTTTATTATTTTATATAAATATGAAGACGCATTTAAGCCTTGGGCCTTTGTGATTCTCTCCTAAGGTATCACCTCTTGGTCTCACTGGGTGTATCTAGAATCCTGTATAATTTATCATATCCCAGGGTGTTTTAGATCTAACTTCCACATATCAGAGAGAACATGCGCAGTTTGTCTCTCTGAGCCTGGCTTACCTCACTTTACATGGTTGGTTCTAGTTCCATCCATTTCCCTGCAAATGACTTTATTCAATTCTTCCCAATGGCTGTGTAAAATCCCATTGTGTATAGGTGCCACATTTTTTGGAATTACTCATCTATCGTGAGGCTTCTGGGCTGTTTCCATATCTTGGCTATTGTGAGTAGTGTGTACTGCCTTCTTCTTGCCAGTCATCTTTCCCTGGAAAATAGGGGCACCCTGAACCCCAAAATTTCATCATCTGATCTCCTGAAGGATGGGAAGGGGCAGGGGAGAGCGCCATGCTTTGACTTGGTTTGATAGTAATTATTCCAGGATAAACAGTTGGAATCCGTGTTTTTGTACAGTAGCGGAGACTTCGGAATTCTTCTGGTTTTTTAAAAAAAGTGTGTTTTATTTAAAAAACACTTTCAAAATGATCTTCTTTAAGTACAAAGAAGCTTCAAGTCTCTATTTTACTTTTAAAAATCTAAGCCTGGGTCTGGCGTGGTTGCACATGTCTATAATCCCAGGTACTCAGGAAGTGGAAACTCAGCTCAAAGCCAGCCTGGGCAAAGAGTTAGTATGACACCCCCATCCCAATAAACTGGGCACGGTGCCTCAATTGCCAGCAAGACCTGAGGCATAGGACTATCCTACGAGGTTGGCCCTGGTGGAAAACAACATGGGAGTCTGTTTAAGAAAAGCAACGCCCCTCCCGGGGGGGAGGGTCCCTCTCCCTGAAGATCACTAACACCTATGGGGGCCCAGGCCAGCCACCTGTCTTCCTTCTGTACCCACAATGGACCAGGGCAGTCCAACTGGTCCTTGTGAACACAGTATCGCTATACCCTTGCCTGTGTTCCAACCCTAGCCCTCTGCCCCCGGCCCCTGCGTTGTGCCCTTGTGCCTGCCCCACTGCAGTGACCGTGGGCTCCATGGCCGCCTCTCTGCCATCTCCAGTTGCCTGCCTGTGCCTGTCCGCTTGCTTCTGAGACCGTATTTCAGCCGCCACCCATAGCCCCTCAAATGCCCTTCTCCAGCCACATCTAAAAAGCACATCTAAAAAGTCACTGATTTACCTAAGCTTTTAAGCATTTTCTTGAACATTCTGGAACATTCTGGAAACATGGCCTGAACATTTTGCCCACAACTGTTTTTGTTTTTGTTTTTTGGGTGGGGGATACCATTTCCTAAGAACACTGTAGTAAGGATGTCATGTCTTAATAGCTGAACAGGACCCTGCGTGTCAGTGCACAGCTTGAATCTCAATGTCCACACCTTTCAATGCTCAGCCACCATCTCCTGTCTCTAAACCAGCTGTTTGGCTGACTCGTGTTTATGGGTTTACAGGTGTCATCTCTCAGAGACACACACACACACACACACACACACACACACACACACACACACACACACACACACACACACACACACACCACGTGGTGTGTTGTTGGGAGGGTACAGGCCCAAGTCTCTGTCATTGCCTTCCGTTCCTGGGACTCGCCCCAAATTCACCCAAGCCCCCAAGCTGGGCTAAGCCCCTCAATGGGGTTAAGGGTGAGCTTGTCAGTTATTCTGTGGCGTCACCCCTCTGCTTGCTACATGGAGGTGTAGAAGGGGATTTGTCACACAACTCTCCAATCTGGGCTCTCTGGGCGGATGAGCAGGTTCTAGGAGACATGTGGGTTCGCGCATGCGTTTCCTGAGAGTAGTTTAAAATGACTCCTTCCTTCTCTGACCCTTCCGGGAAGCCGGAAGCTCGCCTGGCCTAGGGACCTTTGACCTGTCAGGTTGCTTCCTGCTTCCTGTCTCCTGTGCTTGCTCTTGTGTCTCGAGCTGCATCCCGGCTGGTCCATGCCAACCCCTCTCCCCGCAGGCAGACCATGCTTTGGTGCCCATGGAAAAGAAGAAATGCTGCTGGAAAGCTTTTCTTGGTGGATTTCTAGCAGGAGGGTGTGGCTGGCTTCCTGGGAGCTGCCCTATGGGTGGCAGGAAGGCCTAGAAGCGACCCCTGGTGTCACAGAAGGCGGGCTAGGTTCTAGGGGAGAGGTGACCTCCCCCAGGTGCCAGGGAGGATCTCCTGCCCCGAGACCCCTGCTTCTCTAGGGACAGGGATTTGGTTCCTGCCCCTTATGGCCTGTCTCCTCTCCTCTCTCTCTTTTTATGGCCCTGTACCCATGCAAGGCTTTTTCTACCAGAAGAATAAGACAGAGCAAGGCTGTCATTGTGGAACTATTTGGATGAGCCGCTGGGCTGGAGGATGGGTGGTCTCAGGGCGAGCAGAAAGCGAAAAACGACACAGGGTGTATTTGTGTGAGAATCAGCAAGGAAGGAGTTCTAGAAGGGTCCGGTGGGTGAGGGAGCGGTGTTGGATTATAGTTGTGGATTAATCACACATCAGAGGGAGCCGTGCTGTGGCCCGGCGGGGCACGGTCTTATGGGAAATAGATATAAGCAGAGATTCAAGCGCCCCATCTTCCAGAAGTGCAGAGAAGGTCTTAGGTCAGAACTCGCCTGGAAGTGGTGACAGAGTGCAGGAAGTAATGATGGGGTGCAGGAAGGAAAGTGGTGTTGGGGTGGAGGAAGGGGAAGTGAGGAAGCAAGAAGGGAAGTGATGGAGGGGAACACTTAGAACTCAGGGAAGATCCCAAGGCTCCCTGGAGACCCGGCCCGCAAGCTCACTCTCTGAGGCTGGAAGGATTCAGACATTAAATAATGGCAATTTCTTCTGACTCTTCTAACCAGACAGGATTCCAGTACAAACACTGATTTCACTAAGACATGAAGACACCGCGTTTCACGCAGAATTTGGCAGCAGCTTGTAAACACCAAGGCGCCTCACCCAGCACTTGAAGGACAGGGAAGAGCCCGGTTATCTGTCAAACCGTCTTCCAGAACCACACTGCAGGTGGCAGCCAGATGAAGAACGTTCAGGCTGGCAGACAAATAAGTCTCCTCTTGGCACATGAAACGGAAAGGCAAGGTAATGGCTGAACGCCACACGTGGCTTCTAAGAGACCACCTGACAGCGGGGCCGTGTTGTAAATATTTAGGACTTGCAAACCAGCTAGGGACACATGTATCCTTCGCTTTCTTTGTGGAAACTTTGAAATTCTTCATTTCCATCAGCCTCATTCTCCCCCCCGCCCCACCATGGGGGAGGATCATGCATGGTTTCAGGTATAATCCATCCTATATGGCTGTAAAGCTCATCTTCAGGTTCCTCATGTTAGTAATCAATAAGACAAGCTGAGTAGTTCTTCCAGGCTATTATGTATATGTTATAGCCCCTGATTCTGGGTGGGAAGGAAAAACTGGAGGGGGGGGGGACAGCTTGCCTCTTTGGAATAAGATTTAGCCCAAGCATAGGTCAACGAGTAGATGGAGAAGTTTGGGAAATGCTCCAGCATCCTTGGGTTTTGATAGTAAAGTTGCTTCCTTCAGAGGATAATGCATATTAATCGCAAATTATAGATTCTGAATTTACTGGGTTGGTTTCACGATGCCAATCGACACTTATGCTTGTAAATTAAAAGCATTTGACAGCGGGGATGCTGGTGGCTCACACCTGTAATCCTAAACTATGCCACTCAGGAGGCTGAGATCAGAGGATTGAGGTTCAAAACCAGCTGGGACAGAAAAGTCTGGGAGACTCCAATTAGCCAGCAAAAAGTCAGAAGTGGACGGTGTGGTTCAAGTAGTAGAACATAATACTTGAGTGAAAAAGGTCATGATTTTGAGCCTTAGTATCAGCATACACACATATATACACAGAAACACAGACACAGACATAGACAAGCATGTGCGCACGCGCGCGCGCACACACACACACAGAGCACCTGACACATGGAAAGAACTTAGTCATATTCTGTTTTATAGAAAGCCTAGTGAACCACAACATACAGAGCAATCTCAAAGAGGACACCCCGTTGACCCCCATTGCTAGCTTGAACAACAGCTGCCTTGAAATGCTGTTTAGCCAAAAAATGGCCTGCATGTGCTTTAAAGAATGGAGAATGGAGACAAATATGAAGTTAAAAGAAGCATACCCTAGTTAAAACTGGCAGCTCATACCTGTAATTCTAGCTTCTCAGGAGGCTGAGATATGAGGATCATGGTTCAAAGCCAGTCCCTGGGTTAGGAGGGTTAGGAAAGCTCTTTAGCTCAAACATTAAAAAAAAAAACCCAAAAACTGGAAGTGGAGCCGTGGCTCAAATGGTGGAGTGCTAGCTTTGAGCATAAAAGCTCAGAGACAGCACTCAGGCCCCGAGTTCAAGCTCCAGGACTCAGAAAAGAAAAAGAAAGAAAAAGAAAAAAAAAAGAAAAAGAGGGGTTAGAACCAGTCAAAAAGCTGCAGATTTCAGTTTTGATCACTGATGGTAAGGAAGGTTATTCTGTTGTGCAGAAGGGTGCTCATGACGATCTAGAGGAAAATATTTATTTATTTATTTTTATTTTTGGTCAGTCATAGGGCTTGAACTCTGGGCCTGAACGCTGTCCCTCAGCTCTTCAGCTCAAGGCTGGCGCTCTACCACTTTGAGCCACAGCACTACTTCGGGGTGTCTGGTGGTTCACCGAAGTTAAGAGTCTCCTGGGGGATTTTCCTGCCTGGGCTGGCTTTGAACCATGATCTTCAGATCTCATCCTCCTGAGTAGCTAGGTTGACAGGTATGGACTACTGGTGCCTGGCTTGGCTTGGCCTGGCTCAAGTCAATGGGAGAATTAACCACTAGAAGCAAGGAATGAGGACAAGCAGATCTGGCAGCGAGTCCCAACTATGCAAAGCCCTCAAATGAAGATCTTATGCTTTGTTTATTAATAATCTAATAGCACATGTCCAAAATACTTCAACTATAACATCACCATCTGCCTAGTAACAGTGACATCTCTCATGCCCAGACTGCATTTCCTTCTAGAACTTGCTATGGCGCCAACTGGCCTTCCACCCCATTTACAGAATATGTTGTTTGAAGAAGAATGGAGAAATGAGAGCCTGGGCGCCCTCCCCTCCCGCCAGTACTCTTGGAATGTCATGGTTTAGGCATTTTGGTTCTGCATTGCAAATGGGGCATTTTAATAAGAAAAATGACATTCTGTGAACTGAAGTGGAGATGAACGAGGGAGTGGGTTGGTCGGGGCACAGAATACGCTATACCTGGCTTTGTCTGACTACTTCTGGGCTGAGTCTATCTCTCCTTTATCTAATCCCTGCAACCCTAGCTACCCAGGAGCTGAGATCTGAGGGTCACGGTTCAAAGCCAGCTTGGGTAGAAAATTGCATGAGACTTTTCAATTAACAAGCAAAACAAACAAACAAACAAACACCCCACAAGAAACCACAAGTGGAGATGTAGCTCAAGTTGGAGAGCGAGTGAAAAATCCAGGTGAGAACATGAACTCAGGGAGTTCAAGCCCTGTATGGGCACCAAAAAGAAACCAACTAACCAACAAAACCCTCAGTACCCACCTCCCAGGTGTCAGCCATGTAAGATGAATCATAAAACACACATTTAAGGTGTGTGTCCACAGAAGGTATCTTAGCATTAAGATGGTAAGCCTTTTTTATTTTTTCAGTATCATCTCCAGCATCACACTCTGCCTTAAAAAAAAAAAATCATGTTTCTAGCTGGATGCTGGTGGCTCATGCCTGTCATCCTAGCTACTCAGGAGGCTGAGATCTGAGGACTGTGGTTCGAAGCCAGCCCAAGCAGAAAAAGTTTATGAGACTTTTATCTCCAATAAACCAACTAGAAAAAGCTAGAAGTTGCCAGGCGCCGGTGGCTCCCACCTGTAATCCTAACCACTCAGGAGGCTGAGATCTGAGGATCACGGTTCAAAGCCAGCCCGGACAGGAAAGTCCATGAGACTCTTATCTCCAATAAACCACTAGAAAACCAGAAGTGCCTCTGTGGCTCAAGCGGTAGAGTGCTCATCTTGAGCGCTTGAAGAGCATAGGGACAGCACCCAAGCCCAGAGTTCAAGCCCCACGACCACCACCACCACCAACAAAAAAAGCTGGAAGTGGCACTGTGTCTCAAGTGATAGAGTGCTAGCCTTGAGCACAAAGAAGCTCAGGGACAGCAAAAGTACCATGACCAGCAAAAATAAATAAATAAATTAAAAATTAAAAAATCACGGATCTGGGAAGAATTGGTACTTGATTTCTTTGCTACATGGCGATCTTTGTATAGTATGTTTTTTGATTTGCTGTTAATTAAAGCATGTGAAATCTGCTCACGTTTTCCAATGGACCCGGGATGGGAAAGAGGAGAAAAAAAACCCACCCAATTTTTTTTGCCTTTCTAGCAGAGCAGAGCTGTAAATTGATTCCTGTTTTTTATTTTTTTCCTTTCACAGAGAACCAGTGTGCTATCTTCAAAACCATGGTCTCACATGATTACTTTTCCTAGGTGGCTTTTCATTTTCTAGAGTGCCTCATATAAAGTATGTGTGTGTGTGTGTGTGTGTTTTCCCATCCAATCAGTCTCCCAGTTGGCAGCAAATGTTGATGGTTTTCATGAAAGGCTCCTTTTGTCCCTTTTTCTTTTTGTGTGTGTGTGTGTTTGAGAAGCTTTTCATCTGACGCTTGAAGGTCAAGGTAAGTGCCATAGGGACTCAAGGGTCTCTTGGCTTTTCTCCCATGTCCAAATTATCTCCTGGACAAATGAACTTCGATATTCCCTGCTGTCAATTACGGCGAGTGACGGCTCTGAGGGCTTCAAGCCTGGCCTTCATTAGTGGATGCAGCACAAATGTGACCAAAGCGTATTTGCGGAGAGGGGGCTTTGGAAGGCATCGAATGTTGTGAGCACAAGGCCATCTTAATGGGCCGGGGGGGCTTTGTGCACGGACAATGGGGAGCAACAGCAGCTGAGCTCAGAGCCATTAGGGCAGTTCATCTGTGCCGCTGCCAAAAGCTTCTTGATAAGGAAAGAGAGGTGAACATGGGCACCACACCACTGCCCAATGACAGCGGGACCCCAGCTGGGTGTCTGCACGGCACCCCAGGAGGGCTTTCCCCTCTCCTGGAACTTGCTCCACCCTGACATGGAGGTGCCCCCTCTCCCCTGGATTTCTGCTTCTGCTGCCCCGTAGGGAAGTTAGTCCTGAGGTCACTGTGCCTTTTCCGTCACGTGGGGATTGGAGGTTGTCACCTGTCCTGCTGGGGCCAGGTGTGTGCCCAGTGAATCAAAGTTCACAGACCCAACCCAGCACAGGTCTGAAATAGGGGCACAGAGGCGGACAACTCACAGCTGAAGCCCCAGTCTCCGAGATGACCAACAGGCACACAGTGTGCGCTCAGCAGAGCGCGGTCAGCCTACAGCGCCCCCTCGGCGCTGCTCCAGCCAGCTGCGCTGCCCAGAACCCTCACTCCATCCTTCTGACCCCTCCTTCAACCCAGACTCTGGGTCAGTCAAGACAATGCCCCTCAAAGGTCCACTGAGGTGCCTAGGAGGGAGTGGAGGAGAGCTCAGGAGGGGTGCAGGAGATGGGGCAGGGCTTGGGAGGGATGCAGGAGATGGAGCAGGGTAGGATCCTGTTAAAATGACTGCCTCACATAAAGTCTAACATTTAGGGGGTTTGTAGCAAGCACGGGTTCACAGGGGACCCGAAAGCATCCTGATTTTTCACCCCCTTGCTCCTCAAATGAGCCCCCGTCCCCAGCCAGTCCCTCTGGAGAAAGTTCCACACCAAAGCGGCTGATGTGGTCTTTTGATTGGTAGAAATAAACAAGGCCCTAAAGGAGACGCAGAAGAGAAATTCACCACGCCAGGATTCGCTCCACTGTCCCTGACAACACTTGCTGGGAACACAAAGCTATGTATTTAAAACCTAATAGAAAAAAAACATGTGTCACACTTTTGTTTAATTTTGGGGGGTCCAAAACACATAAACTGTGGACAGGGAAGTTGGGCTGACCAACACTTTGAGTGACTTGAAAACATGCAGACATTCAAACACCAGCACGGAGCCCAGCCAACACTCTCCCCGCAAAGCCTGATGGGAGAGTTGTCATGAGTCCAACGGGCTAGAGCCACAGAGAGCCAGGGCAGCAGCTTCCAGCCAGACGGCTCTTGATTTCCACCTGCTGGCCACAAACAGCCCCCCCGAACCCACATTCAGCATCACATGACCCTAGAAACACCTGGGGAGAGATGAGCAAGGTAGCAGATGCTTCAGAACACAGGAAATGGCCGACAGATTCAGAAAAGAAAGGGCCAGGTACAACATTTCCAGGTTTTTAAAAAAAAGTCCTGTGGTTTGTCTCAAAATACAGATGTTAGAATTGTAGCCAGAACAATAGCTCATGATGGGAACTAATAGAGGACACTGTCCATCTACAGTTTCTAAGCAATGGGGGTGATGAGCTCCCCATTATATGTGTGGAGAGATGGAGGCTCTGAGCAGTTCCCTTCCCCGAGATCCAGAACCAGACGCATCACCTTTCTGCTATGAAAGTAACAGCAATATGGCAGGAGCTTTTGTGGCCTGGAGTTTTGGGTGGAAATCTAGATTTCCCATAGTAACACATTCCACTGGTTTTCTTGCCCTCTAGTAGAAGGAAATGGGGTCATCACCAGCCCCCCCCAAGTCAACACTGCTGAAACTGCTCCTTACCCCGTTGGGTAATGGGCAGGACCTAGGGGCCAAGACAACTTCCGTCCCCAAGCTTTGGTCTCCCTGCCTCCCAGACCATCTCTGCCTCTGCTTCATTCCCCAAGGCCTCCGATCACGGGTCTCCTTTCCCATTCTGAAATCTCCTCCCCAGCTGGTCTCCACCACCTGAGGAAAAGAGCCAGGCCCCAGCAAGGCCTACCATTCTGACTCCTTTATGAACCCCTCTGCTTGTCTGTTCATGAGGGTCATGAAATCCTCCTCCTTAAAAGGCTTTCTCCAACCCCAAGGGTATACTATGTCATTTTGGGGAAACACTTTTCTCCCAGTCATGGAGTTTGAACTCAGGGCCCTATCCTTGCTAGGTAGGTGCTCTCCCAAGTGGGCCATTCCCACAGCCCTGTTTGCTTTAGTTATTTCTTTCCCCCCTGACACAGTCTTGCATTTAGTGGAGTACAACCCTCTTAGTTACACTTCCCACCGAACTGTGATGACAGGAATGCACTATCATGCCCGTGTTTCATGGGTTGAGTTGGTCTTGGAAACTCTTTACCCAGTCTGGTCTCAAACAGCCATCTTCCCAATCTGTCCTCTGTAGCTAGGGTTATAGGTGTGAGCCACAGCACCCTGCCTTGGGGAGTAGGGGGACATTTAGAAGCTCTGGATGCCTGAGTCTGGCTCCTAAGACTGTCATACTAGGCCGGGCACAGGCCTGGGCACGGGCATCAGTCGATGCTCCAGGAGGTCATGCGCACCGCCCCAATCACTACTCAGTGGGGCTCCTCTTCCAAGCCCATCTAACCCTCTGTTCCCCACCAGAAGAGGCCGGCACTCCCGGGGGCTCCTGGGAAAGGTGTGTAGGTATTTCCCCAGTGTATGATTGACAGCTTCTAGCATCTTGTGGACAGAGACCCCTGGGTGTCCCCGAACCCCCTTGTAGGTGTCTGCAGCACGGACAGACCTGTCGGACTGGCCAGGTGTTATGGGAAAAGGGGGCTGCATGTGCCATGCGGGCATCTCCAGAGGGCACCCAGGCCAGGAGAGGCCCTGCTGGGCCAAGGCCCTCAGTTTTGTGAGGTGCCTTCCTTCTGGCCTGGGTGGTTGTGGACCCCTGGGAATCATGTAGTGGTGGCCACAAGGGTGAAGGGGAGATGCCCAGCCATGTTCAGAGAGGGTACCCCTCCTGCATTGGGGTCCCTCGCAGTCATGTGAGGCACACTCACATGTCTTAAATGACAGAGAGAGAAGAGAGGGGGGAGAGAGAGAGGGAGGGAGGGAGGGAGGGGGAGAGGAAAAGAGAGAAGGAGGGAAGGAGAGGGAGAGTTAATTCTCAAGGGAAGCATGGCAGGAAACAAGAACCTTGAAATTGGGGGTAAAATATAAACAAATGTTTTGGCTGGTGCAACGCACATTTTTAAATCACAGTACATTTTCAGAGTGTGCTGAGCCATGGAGGGATGGCTCAAATTAAAGATCAAAAGCGGTGTCGTGAGACAGCACAGAGCTCTGGGCCAGTTCACCACGCCCCCCCCCCCTGCTCCTCCCGCAAGCCAGCGCCATGTGCCGTGCGCACAGCCGCTTCCTGAGATGATGCACGCCCCCCCCCCCACACCACGCGCTCATCTGCTTCCTAACATGGGCTCTTGAGGCACAAGCATTGATTAAAGGAGGGATTTTCTTTTCGTTCTTTCTAGTCTGTTTATTTTCTTTTGTATTGTGGGTGTGGGGGACATCAGTGCGTGGTTAGATAGCAAGGCACTGGAAGATGGGCAGGCTGGGATGATGAGCCAACTCTGAGACATACATTTGAGGCCTGGAAAATGGAAAATCTCAAGCAATTCCAACTTGAGGCAGGAAGAGGAAAGCTGGCCAAAGCAGGGGAGGAGGGAGGGGTCTGGCCCACATGAGCCTGTGGGTCCCAGAGCCAAGCAATCACTACTTGGGCTCTGTGCAGCCATTGGGCACAGGACCAGAGGGAGTAAGCATCCACAAGCTGAGGCTTTGCCCAGCCCTGCCAACTCACACCTGGAGCTGAGTTAACGTCGTTGGCTCAGGCCTGACTCAGCAATGGTGGTGAGACCATCTGTGTCTGTGGCTCACGCCTGTCATCCTAGCTATTCAGGAGGCTGAGATCTGAGAATCTCAGTTCAAAACCAGCCCAGCTGGGAAAGTTCATGAACCTCTCATCTCCAGAAGTGGTGATGCAGCTCAAGTGGTAGAAGGCCATCCTTGAGCAAAAAATAAAAGCAAAGTGAGAGTGTAAGGCCCTGAGGTCAGGCTCCAAGCGTTGGCATGTACATGCACATACACACACCTGTGTACAGGACAGTTGTGGGGTGCAGGTAGTTCAGGTGAGCAAGTGAAGAGATGCTTATAGGGAGGCCAGGTATGGGATGCGGGGTGCGGTGAGGGCTGCAGATGGAATCATAAGTCACCAAGAGGACAAAAACACACATGTGGTCCCAATGTCCTCATGTGATCAGTTACTGCCTCTTAAGCTGAGCTTCTCCGACTGTTCTCCTAAGGAAGATGTTACAAGTATGAGACAATGAGTAATTAGGGCTGGGAAGCAACTAAGGTGTGGGCATGGGGCTGGCAGGTGCCTGGAGATGCTGCTTTTGCTGGGGCATTCTGAGAGGAAGGCAGCATCTGAATGAAGCCCAAAAGACGGGCGGAGGAAGCGGGGCGCTCAGCACTGCTATGTCTTCCAACAAAGCTGGTGGGCCTGTCTCCACCACTGCTGGCTGCCCTGTTTGTCACAGAGCCTGCTGAGCCTGGGCCCAGAGACTGAAGCCAGGTAGACACCCAGCTTTGGGGAGCTGGGGCAGGAGGAGCACGGGGATTGGGACAGGGGAGCACGGAGAGCAGGGCAGGGGAGCAGCCGCTCTGTGGCCAGTTCAGCATACTCGCATCCAGCCGCTGGGACTGCCATTCGGCTTCCTGGCAGTTCCACCAGGCAGCTTGCTCATGGCGGGCCAGGCCGGTGACAGATTGGATGTAGAGCCTTTCAGGAGCGTGGGCCAGGAAAGCCTAACGCAGACACATCAGGAGACATCGTGACAGCTGTTTTGGTTTGGCCTCCCTGTGCCAGATCAGAAAAGTGCCCTGAATATCTTTGCAGCTCACACATCTAGAAGTCTCCAGCTCAGTGCAGGCGCTCAGTAAAGACAGAGCACCCCTGGACTGAAGCTGGGGGACCCCTGGATTTCCTCCTCCCCCCTTCCCCAGCTACATTCTCCCTGGGGACCTCTTCTCAGTGGAAGGGGCTTTTGTCCAAAGGACATCCATCGAAGGCTGTGAGGGAGACTGGCTCACCCTGGCTGAGACCCTTCTGAAAGGTCTTCTGGCTCCCTGTTCAAGCAGTCAGTCTGTTCTGTCATTGCTTGGCCTCTGGGGGTAATTCCCATCCTGGTGCCCAGGGGGCGCTGCACACAACCCATAGCACCTGCTCGCTGGGCACCCAACCCAGCCACCTGTCTGGTTCATGAGTTGTCTCTGTTGTAGGACTCCCTGACCATGCTTTTAACACTTTGATTTAAAAAACAAACAAACAAACAACACTGGGTCTTTAAAAGGCCACGCACAGAGCACACTGCGGAGCAAAGTTGACAGCGGGTGGTTCTCCCTTCTAATGATTCCTAATATTACTCTATTTTTTTTTTTTTTGCCAGTCCTGGGGCTTGAACTCAGGGCCTGGGTACTGTGCCTGAGCTTCTTTTGCTCAAGGCTAGTACTCTACCATTTGAGCCACAGCACCACTTCCGTCTTTTTTGATGTATGTGGTACTGAGGAATCGAACCCAGGGCTTCATGCATGCTAGGCAAGCACTCTACCACTGAGCCACCGTCCCAGCCCCTAATATTCCTCTATTATAGCAAAGATTCAAGCACAGTTAAGGTCGAGATCCTAGAGCTAGCAATTGCTTCAGAGAAATTGCTTTGCTAGATCTTAGTCTCTCTCATCGGCAAAATGTCTTCAACCAAAAAACAAATCATATATACATTTCCACTGGAGAGTGAGGGAGGGCTTCCTGGAGGAAGAGTAGCAGGTGCTTGGGATGTGGAGGTAGGCAAAGCTGAATGTGAAGAGAGTATTAACTCCGGATGAGGCTCGTATCTTGGACCGTAGTGCGGTCTGGCGTCTTCCCCTGTGCTCCTTATGGGGCATACACCAGCCTGCTGAGTGATTCCATTCATCACTCACACTTCCCAGTTCATTGTATGGCTTCCCTGACCCAGAGTTTTTCCTCCCCTCCCCTTCCATTTTCTTGCCTTTCCAAGACAGGAGTCCCAAACGTTCTAGAGTTTCCTCTGGTTTTGCCACTGAGTTGAAAATTTCCTCCAACATGCTCTTTATCAGGATTTCCTAGAAAAGCTGTTAATCTAGGTTCCCTATCCATCCTTAGGAGCTTTGCACATTATTAAGGTCAACAAAAGAATCGCAATGCTATATAGGGAGGATGGTTTAAAAAAAAAGAAAGAAAGAAAAAAAGGAAAGATGGAGAGCATGTTTGTGGGAAAAAAGTGAATCTCACCCATAAATAACACATGAGGAGGCCAATTGCTGAGCTGGAATCTGTCTCAAAGGAGTCAATTGGCTTCCAGATTTGGGGGTGGTGGGTGGGTTATTATTATTATTTTTTACTGTAAGAGATTCTACTTTCTGAGTAATGGGTGGGACTCAATAAGTCACTAGTTCACAGAGGCTTGGAAAAAAACAAACCAACAGAAAAGGTTTAACCAAATTTGACAGAAACTATATAGCAGCTTTAATAGATAACTGCCATTACCCAAAATAGGACCAACTCATAAATTGCATGATTTCAGCAACGATGAAGCAATAAAAAATGTTTATAGAAATAGCATTTTGATTAATTCCTTCAGACTCACAAATTCACGGCACATGTGATAAAGTGAGATTTCTACTGTCAATTAGGAGAACGCAGAAATCAAACCCAGCCTTCCTACAGGGTCTTAAGGATAATAATTCCCAGATTTGGGCATTGGGAATTATTTCTAAGCAGCTTCTCTAAGTTCAATGGCACCATGCCTCTGGGAATCTTTTGTGTGAGGTGGTCAGGCTCAAAATCATGGTCACAGCCCAGTCAGACCGACGACAGGTAACTTGTGATGGTCACTGAGAAAGTTTGGGAAATCAAGCATGGATCAGGTTATTTCTAGTAATTGGTGGAATCAGGCACTGGTGGCTGACATCTGTAATCCTAGCTACTTCAGGAGGCTGAGATCCAAGGATCACAGTTTGAAGCCAGCCCAGACAGAGAGGTCTGTGAGTCCCTTATCTCCAATGGACCAGCAAAAAGCCAAATGTGGAAGTGTGGCTCAAGTGGAAGAACACCAGCTTTGAGGAAGCCACGCGAGAGCTGGAGGACTTAGTTTAACACTTAGTACTGGCAACCAATAAGTAAATAAAAATAACCAATGGCTTCTTTTTTTTTTTTTTTTTTTGGTTGATCATGGGGCTTTGAACTGTGGGCCTGAGCGCTGTCCCTCAGCTCTTCAGCTCAAAGCTAGTGCTCTACCACAGCGCCACTTCTGGTTTTCTGGTGCTTTATTGGAGATAAGAGTTGGCCTTTCCTGCCCCGGCTGGCTTGGAACCACAATCCTCAGATCTCAGCCTCCTGAGTAGGATTACAGGCATGAGCCACCAGCGCCTGGCTAACCAATGGCTTCTTAATCTGCCCAGCCAGGCCAAATATCCGTTAGCAGTTATGAGGAAGCAAAGTCTCTTCTATTGCTAAGTGAGAATGATACTGCAGGGCTCATTCACCTAGCGAACAGATGGTCGGTACTGGTTCTACGGAGCTGTGCTCGTAACATAGTGAATGACTCAGCGTCTATGAGAACCTAAAAAAACTTTGAAGCCACCCCCCCTCAAAAAATAATCTATTTAAACACAGTCACCAAATGACACCTTCAGTAATTCAGAATTAATCATGGAAATAATTGACACGAACAACAATGCTGGCTTGTTCACATAGAATATCTTCTATTTCTTCTCTAAATGCTTGAGAGTTAGTGAATGAACAAAACAGCTAACCCAATAACTAAAATACAATTTGCAGGTTATAGCGTTTTGGGAGCAGCTGATGGAGATCAGAGGTACGGGGTACAGTTTCTAGGGCCTTGCAGGTAGGAGAGCAGCTGAGTTAGGATCTGGGGCCAGGTTTGCCTGGCCCTACAATCTAGTTGCTTCCTGCATGCCGCATCTCAGGACTTTCAAAATCCTTTCAATCTTTGCTTCTCACCCTAGTGAAAACATTAAGACCCTGTCTGAAAAACAGCTAAAGCAAACTGTGAACTCAAGGGGGTAGAACAGCTTAGCAAGCAGGAGACTCCTGAGTTCAAATCCCAACACTATCCAAAACAAAAGCGCTGTATGTAATTGCTATCTTCAACACCTTGATAAAGACAGTTGAACAGGAGCAGAATAGACATAATACTTAAACATATTTAAACAACTCCAAACTCTGGCCAGGATGCCTCATCAGATGTCAGTGGAATTATTTGGAGAAAAACGAACGATTGTGGTCAGTCTCCCAACCATGTGGATATCGACTGTCTCTCATCTGAAATGCTTGGGACCAGAAATGTTTTGGATTTGGGGCTTTTTTTTCTAGATGTGTGTGTGTGTGTGTGTGTGTGTGTGTGTGTGTGTGTGTGTAAAATGAGGAAATCTGGGGATGGAGCCCAAAAGTTGTCATGAGAGCCATTCACTTACGTTTCTGTATATACCTAGCCATTAATGTAAGATCTTTAATAAGCCTGTGTTTGAACGGTGACCGTCCTCCAAGGCCGGGTGTGGAATTTTCCCGTGACGCCATGTTGACATCAGGAATGTCTCAGTCTTTGGACCATTCCGCATTCTGAGTTTGGGGGTCCTGGGTGCTTCTATCTTCTCCTATTTAATAAAGTGGTGTGGTGGCACATGCCTGTAATCCCAGCACTTGGGAGGCGGAGGGAGGATCCTGAATTCAAGCCATCTTAGGCTGTACTATAGAGTGAGACACTGCCCCCGCCCCCTGGAAGCAGGCCCTCTGGCTTCTATGGTGCGGTGCACTTTACCAGAAAGCTCTCCATCTCTGCATTTGGCTATCAACTCGCTGTCTCTAGAGAATAATTCTGCCTTCAACAGAACGAGGTGGAGAAAGGTTTCATGGTGATTTTCTCCAAAAGTCCACTTTCACTGCCTCCTGGCTCTCGAACTTTCTGAGTCAGGACCAGAGGTGGCCAATGAGGAGCGGAGTCATTCGGAGGTGTGTGCTGATGGTTTGGGCTGCGTCCATGTCAGTTCCTGCCCGCCAGGGTAGGAACTAGTGAATGGCTCCATTGAGGAAAAAAAGATAAACAGCAACGGAGCCATGGCAGACACAACTAGAAAACTGTTTTCATAATTCGATTTGGTTTCACATAACCTTGCCCCCCAAATGTTAGCAATTTAGCTTCCAGAGCTGTTCGTGTGATTAAACAGGCACGAAAATGGGGCAAAGGCACGGCTCAGCAAAACTCCCGGGCCGAGAGCTCACTTTATGGACACCAAGTCACCTCGGCAAGGCTGGCCGCAGTGGTTCCAGGTCCCTCAGGGCCCAAAGGCAATAACCTCTCCATTTTAAAGACCCGTTTTACACCCCACCTGCATATCAATTCCCTTATTTGACTTGAGCCTCTTAACCAAAGCCAAATGTTTGGCTATACACTTGATTTCCAGGGCTTGGCTGATTATTTTAAGACAGCACCTGTAAGATTCCATGGGTTCCCAACAAAAGTTTTATGTGTGTGTGTGTGTCTAGTGTGTGTGTACACACACACACACACACACATACACACAATGTTAATTGAGTCCTGGGAAAGTTTTAACAAATGTAAATTCTGACAAGAAGAGGAGATGAGAGGAAAGGAAGAAGAACGAAAAAAGGAACAGGCAACCAGAAACTGCAGCGAACACAGAAGTTCAATCGCAGTGACAGTGGAAAAACTCCTCAACTACCATCATTTAAGAAAGAAACGATGATGGTTTAATTTCATGAGCTCCCTCTTAATTTATTCCTGGTTCGCATCTGATTTTGCTTAAAAGATAGAGGATTGCAATTCAAGGTTCTGGAAACGACCAGAGGAGGAGAATTTGAGGACCTGAGTTTACAATGTATGCCCTGTGTTTCTCCATGATAACAGTGCAAACCAACTAAATTACAAATTATTTTTTTTGGGGTCCGGTTGTGGGGCCTGAACTCTGGGCCTGGGCGCTGTCCCTCAGCTCTTCAGCTCAAGGCTAGCGCTCTACCACTTGAGCCACAGCGCCACTTCTGGCTTTTTTCCTTTTGCTTATGTGGTGCTGAGGAATCGAACCCAGGGCCTCAGGCATGCAAGGCAAGCGCTCTACCACTGAGCCACCTTCCCAGCCCCACAAATTATTATGAAGTGATTATGAATTGGCAATCTCTGGTGGAAGTCACTTTTAGAGTGGAACTCTGGTCCACTGGGTTCTCTCCCTCAGGCTGGGGTTACGGTGGGCAGCTGACCTGATACATGGGACCTGGGAAGAGTGGGGTGGGGGGTCCTGGCCCTGGGGAGCTTCCTCCAGTGACCCTGATTCATGACTATGAGGAGGAGTATCAAGGGTGAGTGGAGATGAAGACCCCTGATCCACAGCTCTAACCTCACAAGCAAGCCATTGCTAGAACAGTTCCAGCAAAGGGTGCCCCTTACATCTGGACATAGCAATGCTATGTTCTAGGAAATGCTTTATGGTGGACTGAAGGCACCATTTCCTCTACTGAAAACCCCACACCACAGACTTCACCTTGCTCTCTATGTAGTTTGTTGTTGTTTGGGGATGGGGGGTGGGAACAAAGCCTCTGCAGCCCATCCTTTTCCGTATTGTCCTTCTGTCTCTCTTGGGTGCTTGCTTTCTTACTGGGTACTCTCTGGTCTGGCTAGCTTCCCGGGCTGATATTCTAGTGGCACACAGCCCTTCTTTATACTGCAGCCCTGAGTTTGAATTCAGAGTATTGTCCTTGCTCTACTGTGGAGTCACACCTTCAGCTGCCCCCACCCCCGTTCCTCCCCTTTTGTTTTGCATTGGTTATTTTTGATTTTTTTGATTCTGCCCTGGGCGCATTCCTCATCTACAATCCTAGGTCACTCATCCATCAGTAGTTGGGACGGCAGGCATCCGCTACCACACCCAGGTTCTACCTTTTCTGCCTGAGTTATCATGGCTGCTCACAACTCAACATGAGGTGGGGGGAGAGCAACCCATCAAGAGGACCCTGCTCAGCACCCTGTTCCTACAATCAGATATGGCTCCATCAACCTTTGCCTGGTACCAGTGCTTCTGAACAGAAGGGCGGCTCAAAGTCCTGGGTCATAATTTTTAGATGGGTAGCAGAGTTTAAGACCATCTTCCCAATAAGTTCGTTCTAGAATTTTTTTTTTAAATCTTCGCAATCTGTAGTTCCTTTGAAAATGTGGGCCTTTGTCCACCTCTTATTCGATGAACTTACTCATCTACTCACCTATATTTGAATTTTAATCTTAAATCTCTTGGAGTCCCTGACCCCAGGGCCCTGTTGCTCTTTTCCAAAAATAGAGATTCTGTACATCGCGAAACTCTCATTTCCATTTTTTAATACTTCCATTTACAAGGGAATGTGAACAAGCCCAAGGGTAGACGTGGGGAGCCAAGAGTTTGTCTTTGCAAAAGCCGACCCCTAATTGAGTTTAACGTGGGAGGCGGAGTGAGTGCCAGCCTCTCTGGGGTTCTCGGTTTGGAAGCGGGTGGCA
Source organism: Dipodomys ordii (assembly GCF_000151885.1). Lineage (NCBI taxonomy): Eukaryota > Metazoa > Chordata > Mammalia > Rodentia > Heteromyidae > Dipodomys > Dipodomys ordii. The sequence continues at coordinate 14,256,278 of NW_012267231.1, read as the reverse complement.
GGGAGGGTGGCGGAGAACATGGCAGCTCTTGTGTGTGACTCTGCTGCTCACTATAAGAACTTGGAGAGCAAGAGGCCTGGCCCTCAGCCTTAGATTGGAGTCTGAGGATGGTGGGGGTTCAGCCTCACTCCAGAGGTGACTTTCTTTCCCCTCCGATCACTGCTTTAAGAGGAGGGGGAGACGTCCCCGCAGCTCCCCACCCTTGGGTACCCACATTCAAGTATAATGCATTCGTCTCCACCCCAAATTTCATTTTTCCTCTGGAACATTGTACGGGGACTGTGACCAACCTCAACCTCTCATTTTGTTCTTGACTTGGAGTCATGTCTTCCGACGAAGCCTTTCTGGATTTAATTAAGTATTTTCCGAAGCTATGATTTACGGATTGCAGATTCCGGGCTTTGCTTTCCCGTGAGCTGCGGCTGTGTAAGGTGGGAACTACATTTTACCCCCTTTCTCCTCAAAACTCCAGTACAGGGTTTTGAGCCCAAACCAAAACACGACCAAACAAAGAAACCTCCAGTGCAGGCTTACAGCATTGGATCTCCGTGGCCAGGACAAAAATGCCTGAGCCAAGCAACTTAAGGTGCGTTTTGGAGATGTTTAGTTACTAGGAGGCTGGTCCCACTGGGCTGGGTGACATAATGGAGCAAAATGGGTCAGCCTCTCATAGCCAGGACATAATGACTCCTCCTCCAACACCACAGCTACCTCCCAAGGTCCTGGTCACTTCCAAATGCCATCCACCTCTCCTCCGTCCCTGTGAGCTGGGCTTTGCCCTTTGCCCTTAAGAGAGGACACTCCCTTTCTATGGGGTGTTCCCTGTCCCACCACCATCCTGGGATTCTGGGAACCACAGTGGGCCCATGTTTGTTTGTTTGTTTTTTGTCAGTCATGGGGCATGAACTCAAGGCCTGGGCGCTGTCCCTGAGTTCTTTGGTTCAAGGCGGGCACTCTACCACTCTGAGCCACAGCATCACTTCCGGTTTTCTGATGGTTTACTGGAGGTAAGAGTCTCATGGCCTTTCCTGCTCAGGCTGGCTTTGAACTATGATCCTCAGATCTCAAGCCTCCTGAGTTGCTAGGAATGACAGGTATGAGTCACCTGCACCAGGCTTGGCCTACATTTGTTGAGCAACAACTGTGGGGTGCTGTCCCCAAAGCTTTTTTTGTCCCAGCCCCTGCCTGAGTTTTCTCCTTTGAAATGTGTTCACGTACCCTTACTCCTGGTTTTGAAGACCACCCAATTATGAGTGTCGTCTGAAATAGGCCACTTCTGGGAGGTCCTGGGCACTATGCTGGTGTTGGTGGCCTCCACAATGCCCTCACCCTGTCCCAGAAGCCTGAGTGACAGACAAGGAAGGGAAACCGAATTCTCACACCGTGCCAAGCACCCTCCTCCCGCGCAGCCAGGCGCCAGCGACAGAAAACAACCCTGCTTTGTGGTCTCTGCGCAGTCACCGCAAGTAGTAGTTTAGATGGGGTTTCTCGGAGAAATTTCTTTTGTCTTTTGCTTCTCAGAAGGACCAAGGAGAATGTTTGAGAACGCAGGGAAAGAAAACATAACAACCACAACAGAAACCCCCAAACGGCAACAACATTTTTGCTCTAGCTGTTTTTGAGATAAGGTCATGTGTTTTCTGTTTTGTTTTCCCTGGTCTGGGCCAGCGATCCTCCATTTAAGCTTCCTACGTGGCTGGGATGACAGGCACAAGACATTATGCTCAGCTTTTTTTTTCCTTTCCTGTTGAGATGGTTGACTTTGGACAGTGGTCCACCTGATCACTACCTCCCAGGTAGGTAGGATGACAGGCATGAGCCACTAGCACTTGGCTTACATACATTCTCTGTCTGTATGTCTGTCTATCTGTCTCTTTCACATACACCCAGGGATTTAAAACTCAGGTCTTCCCCATTGCGAGGCTGGCACTCACTGTATTATCTGAGCCTTATCTCCAGTCCTGTTTCTCAGTGGTTACTTTTAGAGCAGAGTCTCACTTCCCACCCATGCATACACACAAACCGGGATCTGCCTACTTTAGGCTTTTGTAGTTGCCTGGATGATTAATGCATGTTACCATCGTTTCCCCATATGGAGATGGAATCCTGTGGATTTTTCTAGCCTGGATTTATGATCCTCCGGATCTTGGCCTCCCCCCCCCCAGCTAGGATGACAGGTGTGACTCACCGTCAGTCAATCTAACCCATTCCTTATCACTATCCTTATCCACCTCTTTCTTTCTTTGTGGGGCTTGAACTCAGGGCCTGAGGGCTGTCCCTGAGCTCTTTTGCCCAAGGCTGGCACTCTACTACTTGAGCCACAGCACCACTCTGGTTATCTGATGGCTCATTGGAGATAGGAGTCTCAAGGGAACTTTTCTTCCAGGGCTGGCTTTAAACCATGATCCTCAGATCTCAACCTCCTGAGTAGCTAGGATTGCAGGTGTGAGCCACTGGTACCTGGCTCACTATTCTTACAAGCTCATTTCTATCTGCTTCTCCAGCTGTTCTCAAACCCTTTCCCTGTACAGCCCTGAAGCGGAGGGAGACATAAAGCCTTTTCTATCTGACTTGAAACATTTCCAACCAAATGAGATTTTGGCTGAGGCTCCTGATTCAGCAGGCTTGTGTTTATTCTGGATTTTTCTTTGTGACACACGCATGGAGGGCATCATGACAGGAAAAGGAGAGTTGTGATATTTTTCTGAAGAGTTTTCCACTGTTGTAGTCCAAACTTCCTTTACAAGACAAGGCTTGAAGCAAAACTACCCCCCAAACAACAACGTTTTCAGTAGCTACCATTCACGGCTGCTATGTATTTTTCCCACTTTTTTTTTTTTGTTGTTTTGCTTTGTTTTATTTGTTTTTTTAAGTTGGGCATGAGGCCTGAACTCTGGGCCTGGGCGCTGTCCCTCAGCTTTTCAGCTCAAGGCGAGCGCTCTACCACTTGAGCCACAGCACCACTTCTGGTTTTTTCTGCTTATGTGGTGCTGAGGAATCCAACCCAGGGCCTCATGCATGCAAGGCAAGCGCTCTACCACTGTGCCACCTTCCCAGCCCCTCCACGTGTGTTTTTATGATTCACAAATTTAGAGCTGACAGCTTCTTCAGAGTTCATTTGTTCTTGGAAACCTCCTTCACAGGCCTGGCACTTTTATTGGTCTCAAAGTCATTTGACCAAAGCCTGGTGCAATTAAAGTTACTGGGGTTGGGGGGGGCGTGGCAGCCTGGGTCGCTGGGGGCGGGGCTGGGACCCTGTCCAGCTGTCCTCTCTGGCTGAATTTGCAAATAGCTGAACTCTTTTAGGAACAAAGACACAGGCTTACATGGTGGGGACTCTCCGATGGCAGTCTTTTTTTTTTTTTTTTTGGTCATTGCACTTGAACTCTGGGCCTGGGCACTGTCCCCTGAGCTCTTCAACTCAAGGCTAGCGCTCTACCACTTGAGCCACAGCATCACTTCCAGTTTTTTGGCAGTTTATTGGAGATTAGAGTCTCACAGATTTTCCCTGCCCAGGCTGGCTTTAAACCTCGATCCTCAGATCTCAGCCTCCAGAGTAACTAGGATTACAGGTGTGAGCTACCTGCGCCTGGCTTCTGATGGCAGTCTTTCATAGGATGGAGGTTTGCTCACTAGTGCAATGCATCCGGGTGTGGGTTCAAATCTCATTTCCTTTATCTTTGGTGACACACAGAGGATTGGACTCAGGACCTCATGCCTGTGAGACAGGAACTGTACCACTTAAGCCACAGCTTTGTGTCAGCCATGGCTACTATTGTAAGTGCAGGAGGCAACTCAGAAGATACCCAACTGGGTATCTGAGCTTTTCTCTGCTGGAGCTCCTTTACCACCACCTGGGGCTGCAGGAAGGAGCTAAATCACTGGAAAGCATCTTGGTGGAAGGCCGGCGGGCATCACGCAGCCAATGGTTGCTGCTCATCACCTATGGTGTTTGGAGACTACCATAAAGAGAGATCAATTCTCTCAAATTCCACAGACAAAGACTGAGCTGGTGGTCACCGGGGCTGCACCTGCCACTTGGGACTGGGTCAACTCTGCAGGCTTTTCCCCACCTCCCTGAGCACCCCCCATCCTGTTTAACCCAAAGCCAATATCTGCACCCCCCAAAGATGCTGGGGATGTCCTGAGCGCTGTCTTCCTATGGAATAAGTCTCCTTTCTCTGCCCTTCACTGTGTCTCTTTGTTTGGCCCTTGGAAGCGAGTGGCCTCCTGGACGTTGGGCCTGAGGTCTAAAAGCTGGGTTTGTTGTTATTGCTACTGTTCTAATCTGCAATCAGACAAGATCATTCTTAAGGTGGATGGGGAAGAGGAAATAATCCCGTCTTTCTTTAGAAAGCCATGTGCAGGCAATGTTCTGCCCACCTCCATCTTCAGAGGAAGGAGAAGTCAGGTACGAAGCTGAGGGTAAGGAAGAACGGAAGTCAGGGCAGCTTCCTGGAGGAGGCTGCCCCTGAGCTGCTGAAGCAGTGACAAGATCTGACCACAGGCTGGGAGGGCAGGCACAGGGGAGGAGGGCAAGCAGGTAAAGGGGACCATCTGACCCACAGCCCCGGCCGTAGCTAGTCAGGGGTGTTTTCTAAAGGCCACACTGCTTTAGTCTTCGAAAGAAAAAAATGCATTTTCAGCTCCCATGGGCCACCTCGGGAGGGAAACTGATTGGACTTAGCAGATGAGTGTCAGGGCGGAAGGATACCACCGAGCCTGGCTGTTTCAGAACTCAGAATGTCGGAGCTTGGCAAGCCCTGCATGAGAAGATTTATGCTCTCCTTCTCCCCCTTTAAACAGGAGCTTCCCATACTGGGGTGCACTGTGGGGAAGACACTGGGGCTTTTATCCTGCTGGGGTCTTGGAGTCTCCAGGCACAAAGCCTGGCCCCCTTGGGGACAGCCTTTATTCCTGATCACACGCGTGTTCCTCAGGCCCCGGCATGGTGCTGTGACACATTCTCTAGGTTTTACCTAGAGAATGGGTGGGGGGCCTCGTCGGGGAGCCCTGAGATGTGCCTGGGACCCCACGTCCATGGCCCTCACACCCTAAGGCCCTGCACTTGGTCTCCGGTCTTCACAGGTGGCCAGGATCTGGCCAGAAGAGAGAGGAGCTTGCACCTCTGATCCACAACTTCAAAGGAGCTGAGAGGATCATCTTTTCTATGGGGGCTCCATCTGTAAGTCTGGGGTATCCTGACAGGAAGCAGGCCGTGTGCATAGCCTCGGGGCCCACCCCAGGACACAAGCAGACATACCTCTACTTGAAAGAAAATAAAAAGGCACATCCAGTCAATCCGTTGAATATTTATATTGAATGTACCGCGTACCAGCATGGCACATGCTAACAAGGGTAAGTGGGATTTGAACCAATGTAAGACATGGCTCCTGGCCTTGAAGATGTGTTTTAGGCCAGGAACCAGACACTGACATCACTTAGGTCTTTCTGATGGGTTTCCAATGGGCATTGTGGTGGATGCTGGCTGTAGATACAGTAGTCTTCAGAGGGAAAAGAAACAGGCAGAGCAGGGGAGTGGAAAAGATGTGTTATTGGGGGAGAGGGTCTTAAACCGGGTTATTCCTAAGGTGACACACACCTTGGCCATCCTAAAAAAAAATTCTAGCCAGGTGCCAGTGGCTCACGCTTGTAGTCCTAGCTACCCAGGAGGCTCATCGTTCAAACCAGCCTGGGCAGGAAAGGCCATGAGACTCATTTCTCCAATTAATTACCACAAAGCCAGAAGAGTGGAAGTGTGTGTGGCTCAAGTGGAAGAGCACCAGTCACAAGCAAAAAAAGCCTGATCCTGAGTTCAAATCCCACTATTGGCACACACAAAAACTTTTTTTCTTTTCTCCTTTTCTTTTCTTTTCTTTCCTTTCTTTCTTCCTTCCTTTCTTTCTTTGTGTGTGTGTGTGTGTGTGTGTGTGTGTGTGTGTGTGTGTATGTATGTATGATACTGGAGATTGAGTCCAAGGCCTTGTACATGCTAGGCAGGACCCCAGCCCTTTTGTTTTTATTTTGCTTGTAAGATAGGGTCTTGCAACTTGTTACATCCAGGGCTGGCCTTGGACCTGAGATTCTTCTGTCAGCAGCTCCCTCCCAGGAAGCTGGGATTACAAGTGTGTACCATCAGTCCAGGCTTAACAAAACAATTTCTATGTGAGACAACACGGACTATATGAACTTTATGTACTAGGCTATCTCTTTTCTTAGAAACCTGGTGAAATAAAAGCTGTTTGCTGTGTCAAAAATGAGGCAGGATTTGAACCCAAGGCTGTACCTGAGCCTCAGCTAGCACTCTGAAACTTGTCCCAGCTCTGTTCTCAGCCTGGGGCTAATACCATAGGACTCTTTTAGGAGCATATGAGAATAATATGGCTTTCTGGAATGCTGCATTCTGTAGCTGGAAGGGACAAAGTATGAAAACTACATCCAACCCGGTTTATTGTTCAAGGTATAGTTCTCGAAGAAAAATAATCTACAGAGGAGCTGGATCCCCTCACTGGAAACTTCATTATGCAAATACTGTCCTTGGCAAGAGCCTTTGCCATCTGCCATCTTGAATATGATTACTGTGATTATCCAAGATTGTAGCAGAATCTGACAGGCTTTCCAGAGCACAGAAAACGAACCTAGCAGACCCTGCCTCAACATACCTTCATGACTGGTAACCGGGTCCCTGGCTATAAGAGGGAACTCGAGCACAAAATGCAGGGGTTAGGGTCAGAGGAGGACACCAGGGCCTGGGGAGAGTGGACTGGATATAACCTGTGCCCCTCTTCCTACCTTTAATGCCATCCTGGCTTTCTCAATGAACCTCTAGTACATATATACTCCCTGTTGTGTCTAACTTCAAAAAGCCCCGAAGAGCTCTGTCTAGCCAGTGTATATATAACTTTCTCACGTATGATGTAGCATTTCTACGTCGTAAGCCTTCAAAACCCTGGCAAGAAACAGATCAGATGCCAAGACTCCGTCTACACCCTCCACTTGGTTCTTTCATCTTCTTGCCCGTTGGAGGAAGGAGACGGGCAGCCCCGGGAAAAGCCCATGACACAAAGTGCAGTTGGGAACTTGAGACACCCGATACTATAATTTAGGAATAATCTAAATAGTGGATGGTCCCACCTCCAAAACAAGATGAAAAGCACAATATTGTTGGAGCGATGAGAAAAGAAACAACTTCAAAGCAAACTCTTCTCGAGTAAAGAATTCGGCCCCCGAGAATCAAGTGAAATCTAGTTAAATATTTGGGTCTCGGAAATCAATCCTCACTGCCTCACCCGGCCCTGCTCCCTGCCATGAAGCTGTGGCTTCAGTGTTCCATGGCTGCTTTGCTTCCCCTCCCCCCTGGTCACGGCTCTTACCCACCAGCATTCCACACCTGGAGGGCTTCGTTCCTCTCACCCCCATGCAGGAAGATGGCAGGGTTCAAAGCCCATGCACAGAAGAGGAAATGAGCTGCAAATGGGTTTCACCAATCAACAGAAAATCGTTTCGATCCATGACCAGACGGACGCAGGGAGCAACTCATCAGCCTAGAAGCAAAGCCACCTTCATGTGACATTGCAAATGACTGGACATCTCACAGGGATGAGACCTCCCTCCTCCGCCAACTCTGGGTCAAGCTTTCACTGTATCTTCTGTAAGACCGGTACCTGGCGCACTGACTGGAATTGGCATGGTGGCTCAAGTGGCAAAGCACTAGCCTTGAGCAAAAGAGGCTCAGGGACAACAGCCAGGTCCTGAGTTCAAGTCCCAGGACTGGAAAAAATATATATACTGGGCCTTTCTGTGAGGTTTGAAACTCGGGAACATCATGAATGTTTGCTATCCCATTAAGATGCCCCAGGTGCTTAATAATTGCTGAATGGATACAGAAGATGGATTTTTGCTGAAGGCCTGAGCCAGGCACTTGAGGCTCTATGTTAAGACACTAGTAGGCTTGGGCAGCAGGCTGGCATAGTCAATAGGCATCTGCGTAGGGCAGGGTCCACCTGACTGTGTGCCTGTCTGGCCTCTGGAAGGTTCCTCTGGGAGCTTTTATAAAAGATGAAAGGTCTCCTCCATCCCACGGACATTTACAAGCCACTGGCTGATTCCACGCCCCGGAACACCGGCCAGGGACAGAGGGAAACTTGAAGGTCATCAATGTGATTTAGCATTCCTTCACTAAATGAAATCACAGCTAGCCAGGCTGCAGGAAATCAATCAGAGTTCATGCTGACATTTATTATAGGCTATGATCCTTCGGAGTCGTAACTGACCCCCACCCGGACGAGGGCTTGTAAATGGCACCCATTGTAGGAGGGAAATTAGATTATCCGATTCCCTAAAGAATAATTAATTCATACTGTGGGTTGCAGGGAATATTTTTACACGGAAACAGTATGCTGCATGACTGATTTCACAGGTGTCACTTTATTTGGGGTGGGGGGGAAGGGACCCACAGAATAGAACCAAACTAGCAATTCACAAAACAGACGAGAGGCCTAACGGTCCTTTGGTCCATGGGCTGACTACAAAAGCCACATTCTACTTTTTATTCTTGGTTAAAAAATAAACGTTGCTGAGTCCTTCCATTTTAAAAATCAGTGCAACTTTCTCCACGTCCCTTCCTGACAGCGCAGAACCCCAGGCCTGCCTTCCCTCAACTGCAGTTTTCAGAGTTCACAATACTGTGCACCTACTGTGTGCTGGTGTACCTACTGTGTGCTGGTGCACCTACTGTGTGCTGGTACACCTACTGTGTGCTGGGCCCAGGGCCCCCTGGCTAGCCATCAACACCAACCATGGGTTCATTGTCTGGGAAGCTCAGAGTCCTGGTCCACCACCTGTCTCCAGTAATTCTGGAGACAGGATGATTGCGGTGACCCTGAGATCACATAGGACATGACTCAGTCCCTCCTCACGGCTCCGTGGGCCTCTGATGGTGAGGATTCAGCATGCATGTGGCCATGACACTTTCCAGGAGAAGGGAATATGGCCCAGGTTAGGGTTAAGGATAGGCAGCTGGCACTCTTTTTAAAAAAAGTCAAATATTAGCAGCCCAAAGCTTGCTGGTATGGGATTCCATTTTCTTTTCCTTGTTTTTCTAAATTGCTCTCTGTAGTTCTGTGTCTCTTTCTCTCATCCATAAGAACTCCCTGTTATCATAAAAGGCAAAGGGGCATCCTAGAAGGAGAGGTTGGGAGACACAAGAAGCAAGCTTAAGGGGCTGGAACAAAGAAAATGTAACTTATATAAAACAAGCCACCAGGGAAGTTTCTAGAAGCTCAGTTAGCTATGGAGACAGACTGTCTTCAGCTACCCCAGCAGCTAACTCTCCCACCACTACAGAGGAGGACAGATGGCCACACAGAAGCTCAGTGTCGTGGAGGGGAGAAAGATCTGGAACTGAGAAAGAGCAGAGTCTGGAGACCACAGCTCAAACTCCCTACAGATCATCATCATCATCA
>NW_012267231.1:14212740-14246469 GCF_000151885.1 Dipodomys ordii | reverse complement strand
CATCATCATCACCATCATCATCACCATCATCATCACCATCATCATCACCATCATCATCATCATCATCATCATCACCATTATCATCACCATCATCATCACCATTATCACCATCATCACCATCATCATCATCATCATCATCACCATCATCATCACCATCATCACCATCATCATCACCATTATCACCATCATCACCATCATCATCACCATCATCATCATCATCACCATCATCATCACCATCATCATCATCATCATCATCATCATCACCATTATCATCACCATCATCATCACCATTATCATCACCATCATCATCACCATTATCACCATCATCACCATCATCATCATCATCATCACCATCATCACCATCATCATCACCATCATCATCATCATCATCATCATCATTATTGGTGCCAGTCCTTTTTTTTTTTTTTCTGCTCAAGGCTAGTGCTCTACCACTTGAGCCATAGCTCCACTTCTGGCTTTTGTGCTTCATTGGAGATCAGAGTCTCATTGACTTTCCTGCCTGGGCTGGGTTTGAACGTAGATTCTCAGATCTCAGTCTCCTGAGTAGCTGGGATTACAGGCGTGAGCCATTGGCGCTGGGCTTCCCTATAGGTTCTTACACAAACGTCAGGCGGGGTCGGGGAGGGGGGTTGGTCTTAGATAGTGGGAGGGTGATTTGAAATGACAGAACCATGTGTTGTGCCTGTCCCGTGGGCCTGCATTATGAGGGCATGGGAAGCGATGGGGTCTCTGTGCCCGGGACCATGATCCATGTCACAACCCCACGTGGGAGGAATCAGGATGCACAGGCCAGGTACTGCGCTGTGGTAATGGTCCCTCACAGAGGACTTTGGTGGGGACCACACCTGACCCACAAGGAGGGAGAGGAAACGCAGGGGTTGGAATCTGTTGACTGATCCCGAGTCTAGGAAATGCACGGGCCACCACCTGACCGCAAGCTCCACAGAGTAGGTATTTTTTTTACTCCCTGCTATTTCTAAACACGTTGGCATTTTTATTGGATTAAATCCCTGAAAAGGGAAAACACGTACCACACCCACATCATGAAGTGTTACAGAATAACCATGCCTTAAGGGTGCTGGGATTTGGTACTGAATTTTGGAAGTAGGGGCCTGGGGGGGGGGGAAGAGTCTAAAATAAAATCAAGAACTAGCTATGATCACATCAAGTTATTCCCTTATTCCCTCTGCCCCCTCTTTAGTTCCCAGGTTTCCTGGGGCTAAACCCAGGGGCCATGGGGCCAGGTGCCCTTCAAGTGTCCTTTCAGCTCTTTGGCTTGCTTCAGTTCTAGCCAACCCCCCCCCCCTTCCCAAAGCAAGGAAGTAAGTCTTTTATGTGGCCACAAAGGGCTACTTCTGTCTCTCCTTGTCACTCTGTGTTCTGAGCACCTCTGAGCCAGCTTAGAGCGTCTAAATGGGTCCTTTGCGTTTCTTTCATTGCTAATAAATTATGAAACAGCCACCCCCTTCTTGTCACTATCCCCTGTATTTATGTCCTGTGCTCTTGGAGGTTCATTCAAGGCCCGGGAAAGTCGGCCTGGGATTCCTGGGAGATCGATTGCAATGCTTGGCTGCAATTGTGAGAGAGTCTCACAGGAGAAAGCAGCGCAAAGCGGCCTCCCCCCTCACGTCTTTCCAGCTCTTCTCTGTGCTCCGTGTCATTAGCATCTTGTTATGTACTTTGCTAAGTGCTAACTGTGATCACTGGGCTGCTGTGCTTCTGATAAACATGAGCAGCCGGGTGTAGTCAGTCTAGCATGGGCATTTGCCTGGAGTCAGACCAACAAGAGTCTAAGTCCTGCTTCTGTTCTTAGGATTGCGTGGTGCAAGCCATGGCTGTGGCATGTACAGAATGGCTATCTCTGGTTCTTACCCATTAGGGTCTCTTTTTTCTGGAGATGCCACTCTGATATCATCCAGTTCCAAGTCAGTGCCCAGGACCTGAGCTAGCCAATCCAATCTATATCTTCATCCCCATCCTGGGGCTTAGACTCAGGGCCTGGGCACTGTTCCTGAGCTTCTTTTGCTCAAGGCTAGCACTCTACCACTTGAGCCATACCACCACTTCTGGTTTTTTCTGTTTATGTGGCATTGAGGAATCGAACCCAGGGCTTCATGCACATACTACGCAAGCACTCTACCACTAAGCCACATCCCCAACCCGAATGGTGCTTTTTGATTTGGTAAAACTCAGCTTAAGTGATGGGACACAAATACTAATGACGAATCCCTTGTTCAGATGGTGATTCCAAGGTATTGTTCTGGAGAGAGTCAAGGACTTGACTTAAACCCGAGTCATGCAATACATCACCATATTCGTATTTGAAAACAACATGCTCTGAAGTGCATGCAGGTTTGGGGTAAGAAATAGGAGTATGTCTGACTTTGACACTTGTTCATACCATCTCTCAGCTTTCCACGGGCAAACTCCTGCTTTATTCTATTTGCTCTGGACTAAATGTCCCCTCTGCTGTGAGGACAGGAGACGCAGCCATGATGTCGCCGGGGTCCCCATGCTATCAGTCCACACACATGTAGGATGGCCTTTCCATGCAAGTGCATGGGTCGGGGTCTCACCGCTGCCATGTTCACTGAAAGTGGAGGGGGGCAATCGGGGCATTCTACTTCAGGTACAGAGGCACAAAGGAGTGAAAATGTGCAGAAGCAGTAAAAGTACTCCTATCTAGTTTTGTTTTGAGTTGGGGAACCAAAGACTTGGCTCTGATCTATTCTGCGATACGACAAAAATCAAAGTGTGCTTTAGAGGTGGCCTTGGGCCCATCAACCAGGACAATGACCATTGAGGCCAGGGTCCCATGGCTAAGAAGTCAAGGATGCCCCAAATGGGAGGGAGCCCTGGGCAGCTGTGGTGAGGAGTCAGCACACATTCACTACAGGAGAGGAAGAGCTTATTCACCTACTCACCCGTTGGATGATTTGGGAGCCTGGGAGGAAGGGACCCAAGCCAAGCCAGTCTATTAAAGACTCCGACATAATCTGAGTCCCAGGATCGGCTTACTGGGACCCAAAAAGCAAATGACATAATGACATTCGTTTTCCTTGATCATCTATTTCAGTATGTTTTCTTTCTCAGAAGAGCCAGAGTGACTGTTATCTGGCTTAGCCAGAATGATGTGTATCTGGCCATAAGTACCGGCTTAGGCACTGATCATTAGTGATCAATCACCAACTAGCATCACGGATGAATTAACCATCAAAATGCTTCATAATTAGAGGGTGCTCTCTGTTGACAGTTCTGAAGCATTTGTAGTTTTTTTTCTTTTCTCTTTGAGCCAGTACTGGGGCTTGAACTCAAGGCCTTCTGCTCTCACTTGGCTGCTTTGCTCAAGGCTAGTGCTCTATCACTTGAACCACACACACTTCCCCTTCCCATACCGTGCTGGTGAGTCGGAGACAAGAGTCTCCCGCAGATTTCTGCGTGAGTTGGCTTTGTACCATGGTCCTCAGATCTCAGCCTCCTCTGTGTGAACACCTGATCTGAGAATGATTTTTATGCAGTCTAAGTGCCACCTTTTTTTTTTTTTCTGGCTGAAAAAAATCACAGCTTCTCAACCCTATTCTTCATGAACTGGGAAGGCGTGGCCAATTTGTACAAGTTCTAAAGCCTCATTTTGTATTTTCTCCATTGTAAGCACCCTAGATACTTTCTCATTCCTCTCCTCAGGGAGTCTTTGACAGGATCAGATTTGGGTAAAGAATTTGGAGGTGTGTTTTGGAGTCTTACCTATAAACTCTCCTGTCTCCTGGATCCCTCATTCTGACAAATGAAGAAGCCTACCCTCACCTAACTCCTCAACACCCATCTCAATCCTCTTCTTTCTCTTTCTAAAAAAAGAACTCTGAGGGCTGGGAAGGTGGCTCAGTGGTAGAGCGCTTGCCTTGCATGCATGAGGCCCTGGGTTCGATTCCTCAGCACCACATAAGCAAAAAGAAAAAAGCCGGAAGTGGTGCTGTGGCTCAAGTGGTAGAGCGCTAGCCTTGAGCTGAAGAGCTGAGGGACAGCGCTCAGGCGCAGAGTTCAGGCCCACGACCAGACTATAAAAAATAAATAAAAATAAAAAAAAAAGAACTCTGATGTCAAAATGGCCCTCCCTTTTCAAGATGAGAGGATGACGATTTTGGAAGTGACTTCGTAAAAATAAGGTATACCAGAACTGAGATTCAAGCACCAGCCCGTGGGTCTCGACGCTCCAGGAGGGTTCTCTCTATGAACATTATTCAAGGGTTTCACAATCTGCATTTATAGTTTGGGGCTGGCTATCAAATTTGGAGAATGCTGGAACATGTTTAAGGAATCATTTCATTTTCGTGAGTTTTAGAAGAGTCCATGAAATTTAAGAACATACCCAGACAGGAGAAAGGCCTGGTATAATTACACGGAACAATGCACAGATTTTGCACACATCCGCGTTTCTAATGCAAATGCAGGGTATCTTTACAAGAGTCCATGGCACACTGACAGCAACTAGGCCGCAAAACTGCCTCAGTCCTGCCTGTGAGGCTGAATCGACACTGTGGCCATCTTGCATGCATTATCCTCAACTATGCGCGTTCAATGCTCTAGCCAAGAGGGGGGTAAATATTCACCATTGTCTCAATTATTCCCTTACCTTTCCCAATTTCATCCTTTCTTTACTCATTTTTTTTTCTCCCCAGGTTTAGAAAGTCCTCCTGTAGTATCCATCTATGGAACTTCTAAGCCATCTTTGCATCCCATCTCCAATGCCATTTCTTCCATAAAGCTGTTCCTGGGCCCCACAAAAAGGTGGGGGGTGATGCATGCATTCAAGTAACTTCTGTCTTAGCCTATGCTAAGGTTCCCCAAACAGGGCATCGGGGGTCCCCCAATAAGCAGTAGGCAAGATCTTACAAATTCCAGAGCACCTGGCCCAGAACCTTTCACACAACCTAGGGCTTGAGGCAAACCTGCTGCATTTCACTGAGTTGATGATTATTTTGCCTTGGTGGAAGGCAAAATGGAATAGAGAGGGGGCAGATATCACCATGTTCTAATACAAACCACTTCCCTCTCTACATCAATTACTCGTTTTCTCTCTTAAATATGCTGGGTTGAAATCTCAGCATTCCTCCTGTTGATTCGTATTAACTTTCTAAGCCAAAGTCAATAAATTTCTATGACTTGCTGAATCAGCAGAGTTTTCAAATATATGTGTGTGTGTGTGTGTGTATCTTAAAGGAGACATGCCTAATTGGGTATGCATGCCAATAGCACACTATAAGAAAACAGGAAAGAAAACAAACACTGTAGCATTTGAAATAATACTTCCATTTGCAAAATAGGTGACTTTTTAATTAATGTACCCGGAAGTTTCTTGGAAAGTGATTTTCTCAATAAGTGCAAAGAAAACTTTGTTTGAGCCCTCATCACGGACCAGCTTCCATGAACCACTCTTCTCCACAGCAGCTTTACAAAGGGGAAGAATGCTTGCACTTTGCATTTGCATGTGGCATCACAACTCCAAGACACTCTGACTGGCCTTGCCTTATGGATGTCCTTTCTCTACCAGGACCACAGAGGTCTAGAAAAATTACTTCTGCATTGGAGCAGGAGGGTCAAGATGGTGGATGGAGGAAAGATCCTTCTCACACCAAGTGGCAGGAAACATACGCACGTCACATCTAGAGAAGAAGAAAGGGCGTGCTCTATCAGCAGGTTAAAAAAAAAAGTCCGAGGAATTTTCCAGATGCTAGAAAATGGTGTTGGCAAGGAACCACAGTGGAAGAGACCACCCACAGGAGTGATGCCAGCCAGGCCCCAGCCCTTCCCCAGGCCAGCAAAGTGGCTGGGGGAAGATTTCAACAAGTCTCCCTCCAATTCTGATGGATGGAGCAGCTGAGAATCAGCAATGATGCAAAAGATCAAAGCATTCAATCTGTAATGGATTTGTTAAATGCACACAGGTCCCTCTGTCCTGCGGCACTCTTCTCCACAGGCCCGAGAAGGAAGTGACCAAGGTGTCTGTCCATGGATGAATGGATAAAGGAAATGCATATGGCAGGTGGACATGGTGGAAAAACATTTGGCCGTAAAAAGAAAGGATAAGTGAAATCTGTCATGTGCATCCCCAGCTTGGATGGGAGTTGCAGTGCATCACGTTAGGTGAGATAAGTTAGGCACACATCGACACATTTCACGTGTTCCCGCTTCTTTGATCTCATAGAAGGACAGAGTAGAACAGTGATCCTGAGGCTAAGAAGTGGGGGGCGGGGAAGGTGGAGGGTGGAAGATGAAGGAAGGAAGGGTCAGGGAGGGGATGCAGAAGGGACAGCTGATGGATCTAGGGGTGCCGTTGGCTAGGAGGAATAATTTCCTCCTATACCGAAACCAACCCAAAATAGGGCCCAGTGTGATGGTGCACACCTGTAAGCCCAGCTACTCAGAAGACAGAGACTGAGGGGATCATAGTTCAAGGCCGATCCAGGCAAAGAGTAATCGAGACACCGTCTTAAAGATCAAGCTGAGTGTAGTGGGTCACCACTGGGACCCAAGCTAGGAAGGAGGCAAAGGAAGGAGGGTCTCCATCCCAGACCACAGGGCAAAAAGCACACGTGGTTCAAGTAGAAGAGTGCATGCCTAACAAGCCTGAGGCTCTTATGTTCAACGCCGAATGCCTCCAAAACAAACACATACATTTAATAAAGTAAAAAGAATTCTGGGTAAAGCATATCTAAAAATACCTGGATGGAACAGGACTACAAACTAAAGAAAAGAATGAGTGACAGGAAGTAAAGCGGTTCTGGTGGGAGTGGGGGTGGGATGGGGGGCCCTTAGGAGGGGAAGAATGTGGTTCAGGTAGTGCATGTGCATGCACACAAATAGAATGCTGAAATTGGTTGAAGCTGTTTCAAGGGAGAGCAATGGAATGGGCCAGTCTGATGGGGGACCTGTGTATGTACCAACACGTGTGGAAATGTCACCATGCATGCCCCGCCCCACCCCTTGAGGTGAAAAACAAAACTCTCCCAAACATGCTCTCATCCTATGCCCATGGCTGGTATGTGCCTTTAGCCCCCATGGCTTCCACAGTTAAACCTAGCTAGCACGTTTCTAGCTGCCTCTTTCCTACTCCGGGTCTCCTAGAAACAGGAAAGTCCAAGTTCAGGACCAAGTTTAGGACAGAAAGTGCCAAGACCCACCCCCCCCATCTTTCCCCAGGCCCCATGCTCACAAGGGCGGCCTGACTTTGATAAGTGCTTTATAGCCTCTTCCAGGAGGCATCCACTCTCAAAGCCTGCGTGGTGGCCGCCTTGACCTTGACAAGGTCAAACATGCTCTAGTGACCTCAGTGTTCACCAAAGGAGAAAAGCAGTGTGGCCCGTGGCCTGTCTCAGGTCACTCTGTGCTTGCAAACAGGCACAGGGACCCTGCAAGGCTTTCTCTGGACCACACCTGCTCCCCACCTGCTGGCCCCCAACATCTGGAAGGGCCTCAGGCTCTATTCTCTCTGCAGCCCTAGGTGGAACATTACGCCCCCCCCACACACAGGAGTTTTAGGAATGTCCCAAGGGAAGGTAATTAGAACATGCAAAAAAAAAAAAATCTGGCTGGCAGGCAGAGAAGAAACCTGTGGTAAGTTAAGGACGATGCCACATGTTTCTAGGTAAGTTTTGTAAGTAACAGCAATACACAAAAGGAGGCTCTTATAAATAAATATGGCACCCTCTTCCAAGCTCTGTGTGAAGGACAACTCTTCTCAGGAGCGTGGCAGCTGCCCAGACTCATTTCCAGCAAGGAAAGTAGATGAACCATGAACTCTCCTGGGAGCATCTGGGGTAAGGAGCAGATGCACGGCCACGCTTACACACATGCACATGCATGCACACGCATGCATGCACACGTGGGAGAGGTAGACAGAAAGAGAAAAGGCATGCGGAGATCTTCATGTACATAGCAGGGAAGTGTCAGGGCTGCAAGGGTGGGCAGGTCACTGCCTGTGTAGATTCGACCCAGCACACACTTGCACACTGAACCCAGAGCTAGCTCTGCACCCTCCCCCCCCCCGACCCCGGCCCACCCTGTGCTACCCAAGCACCATCAGGATTGGGGATAGTGTAATCACCTTCATTTTCCACAGATCACAAGGTAAGCCAGCACTTGGCCGGGTGGCAACAGCACAGGCTCCTAGACACGCATTCTGGAGCACCCCTCCCCGGGGCGCTGTGGGCACGTAATGGAGTTAATAAGAGCAATTGGCATGCGTGTTGAGGGGTTGCTGTGATTTGGCAGCCCGGGGGTCTCCTAGCCCATGTGTGCCGGCAGCCGTGATGGTGGAAATATTTTCCATATGAGCTTTCCCCCTCACCTGCCTAAGTGCTCCAGGCTGAGTTAGTCTGGCCCATTTGTCATTTTGTCTTTGTAGTTAAAAAACAAACAAACAAAAAACATCAACAGGGAAGTTGTGAACTGCAACCAGAGCTGCCGTGGTCCTCCCCACCTTGGACCCCCCCCCGACTTCCCCATCACCCCAGCCCCGTCCAAAAGGCTCAGAAATCCGGGTAGCTTGCGACCTGAGCAAGCAACCAGCAAGCAGAAAGCCTCCAACAAAATGACCTGTCGTTGCCCAGCTGGAAGCCACACGTCCCCCTGACCACAGCAAAGCCACGGCCGCCTGCAGCTTGGGCTAGGGGGCTAGGGAGCCCCTCGCTCCCACTCTCTGTCAAAAGGCAAAGTTAACTCCTGGAGGCTTCATGGCTGGCTTGGTCCTGACAGACAAAGCTAACAAAAGCCAGAGGTTAGAAAGCAATTCTGTAGACTTTTAAGAAGAAGAGACCCTTTCTCTTTCTTTGGCTGTTCAAAGAGGAAGATAGATGCAGGAGATTGGCATCCATGGGGAGTTCTTGCCCCTTGGGGCTCCATGAGCACTCCCTACCCCTGCCCCAGCTCTGCCTGTATCACTATTGGTCTTCTGGAGACACCAATGACAGGCAGACACGGTGCCAGGAAACATCCGAGCTAAGCCGACACACGCACACACACGCCCCCGGCCTTACAGGTCTCCCTTTCCTGGTGATTCTGTCCCACCACTATTCTTACTGGACATCCCCGATCCTCTCAGGGTCTATGATAGACACAGAAGCACAGGCTCATCCAAGCAGCCCTGGGGCAGGAGGATGCAGGTTCTCTGAGTGGCAGTGGAGGCTGCCTCTCCCTGGGAGCCTCCTCCCCTGCCTCCTTTGCACCAGACCCCACTGGAATCGGATTGGAGTCTTCTACAAGGGCTGGAGAGATGTGCAATCCCCTGCTATCTGTCAGCCAGACCAGGCCAGCTCCCCAGGGTGTGCAGACTGTGGTGGAATGAGATTTTAGAAAGTACTAGACTGTGTGAGAAGTCTTTAGGTAGACAGAGAGATATAAATAGACCTTTGTGTATGTATATGATATATTAATTAAAATATATAACATATATAATATATAACCTATATTTATATATATAAATTACACATATTGTATACTTAAATATATTTATGTATGGAATGTATATATTTATATCTTACATATTGAACAAATAGTCTCTCTCTATATTAAAAAGGTCAGTCATGCCTTTAAGAAGTAATAGAAAGCACTATTGTTTACACACCATTAAAAACCTGTTCCCGGGTGTCCCTCTTGGTAGATAGAAGAGGAAATTTAATGCTGACCAGCACAGAACTTCCGACAAGATATTTTATTTGGCTTACCTCTCCCCCAGGCCTCGCTACCACTGCTGTTTGGACGTGCAGCACTGTTAATATCAGGTAGCTGACAAGCATTATTACCCGAGGTTGCAGCCACCCTCGCCGAGGACTTGCTTGCCAAGTGCTAACAGCTAGCAGCTGGGCTTGCTCCAGTCTCCCGATCCCCAGCCGGGAGTTCTGCACGGCACTGCGCGGGTTCTTGGGGCTCTCTGCTCCCTCACTGGACTACAGGCGTCCTGGCGCTTCCAGCTCAGCCTCTGCTCTGAAGAAACTGGAAAGCTGATCTCCTCATGTAATAACTTCTCCCGGCGGGGGGAGGGGACGGGCCAGCTGGGAGCTGGTGTGGGGGGGGGGAGAGGCGGCTGCCTTTAACCAAAAGCAGAAAGGGGAGGGGCAGCAAGATCAATGTGGAGTTAGTTCTGCATCTGGTCTCATTCATGAAAGAGCTCCAAGGTAAGCAAGCACTTCACAGGCAGGGGAGACAGCTTGGCTTGGTCAGCAGAGGCCAGCAGGAGGCAGAATTGCTGGCTGAGATCTGGGGCTGCCAAGCTGTGTGTCCCAGACAGGTTGCTAGTCCTTCCCAGGACGTGGTCCATGGAGGGCTGTGTGTGTGTGTGTGACTTCAACCCCCTTTCTGCTCTGATTGGTTGGCACTGTATCATCAAGAGCAACCTTGAAGGGAAAAGAAGTCCCTGAGTTGTCTGTGCACTGCATTCCTGGGCTGCTGTGCCTAAGCAATAGCTTCAGGCATAATTACTGGTGATGTGTGGACTAGAGTCCCAGGTGTTAGGTGGGTCTGGCAGGATGCATGGGAATACAGTTTCTCCTGGCAGGAAATCAGAGCTTCGTGTGAGTGGGCTCAGAACAGCTATCAACATGGGGCTTGGGGAGGCGGAGACTGAGTGCCAGGAGCTGTTCAGAAAATGGGCTTCCCATCCCCCTCTGCGCCCAGGCCATGTACATCCACTTAACACAGCTTCAGTGATTCAGTATGCAACAGCAGTATCATGGATCAAAATGGGTTGAAAACTTATCAGATAGATGGATGAGTGGATGGATAGATAGATGGATGGGTGGATGAATGGATGTGTGGATGGGTGGGTAGATAGATGGGTAGGTTATCTGTAAGGCCAGCTGGACACAAAACATGGACTGGCCTGGGACAGTGAGTACTTTCTCTTCAGTCTGAAATAAGCACCAGGACTCCTCAAATGACCATGTGACTAAGGTAGCCTTGGAGTGCCCTGATCCTCAGATCTCGGCCTCCTGAGCAGCAAGAATTATAAGCACAAGCCATTGGCATCTGGTTAGTTCTGCAACTTTTTTTTTGTCAGTCCTGGGGCTTGAACTCATGGCCTGGGTGCTGTCTTTGAGCTTTTTTTGCTCAAGGCTAGTGCTCTACCACTTGAGCCACAACTCCACATCCAGCTTGATGGTAGGTAATTGGAGATGAATCTCACGGACCTACTTGCCTGGGTTGGCTTTGAACTGCAGTCCTCAGGTCTCAGCCTCCTGAGTAGCTAGGTTTACAGGTGTGGGCCACTGGCACCCAGCAACTTTTAAAGGCCTGAACAGACACAGTGTTAACAGAAAATCGCCACTTCTTCCAGCCCCTGGCCACCCCCGGCCTACTTCCTGTCTCTATGATTTTTGCCTCCTTTCTACTTCCCACATGTGGGCTGGTATTCTATTTGTTCTTTCTTATTTTCAAGCTTCATATTTTCATGGTTCAGTGGGCTGTAGCCTGTATCAGAAGTTATTCCTTTGAACGCATTCCATAAACGTCCTTCATAATAAACAGGTTGGACAAACACGCCACATCTGTGTACTACTCTTTCGGTGGCTGGTGGACACGTGTCTGAGTGACTCATTCCTCCAGGGTTCATCCATAGGAGAACTTGACCCTTCTCTCCCATTTATTGTGCAACTCCACCATTTATACATTCTCCTGCTTCTTAAAATCTTTTTGATGTCACCATTATGGGTGAAGTCCAAATTCAACAGGACCACTGTAAGAGTGCACGCAAGTCAGTGTGGCACTAAAACTCCTAGGCTCTCTGTGGGGCACCAAGAGGCCTCAAGTGGGATGCTGCATTTCTAGCCATTTCTCTCCATGAACAATAAGGTCACAATGGTGAGGGGGAAATCTCTGTGTCTCTGGTTTGGGCTCAAAGCCGGCTGTGTGGCTTCTAAGGTGATGTTGCCTGGTTCAGCGCTGTGTAGCAGAGCCAAAGAGAGGGTCAAAGACCCAGGCAGGAAGATGCTCTCCAAAAGCATGCAGCGGGTTCATTCTAACTTGAGAACACCCTGGAGAATTAATTCCAAGGCTACAGTAGGGCCGTGCTCATGCGGACCGCATCCTTCATCTCAGGAATTTGTTTGAAGGCAGGGCTTCTCAAAAAGTGGTCCCTGGAGAATCTGTTAAGGATGCAAACACTCCGGCCACATCTTCTGCTTACTGAAGCAGAAACTCCCAGTTCGGGGCCCATTGATTAGTGCTCTAAGCAATCATGCTATGGTCTATTACCACATCTGTGCCAAGCACGAGTTCTCTGTCTGGTTAAACCTTAATTTAAATTAGGTAAGCTTTAAGGCAGTATTTTATTTAAAAAAATCTTCCTCTTATACAAGGTGTCAGATATTAAAACACAGCATGAAGCTACAATACATAAATCAGTGCCAATGAGGGAACAGGCAAGTCAATTATCTAAGTAAACATGTAAAAGGATTTGGTGTGCAATCAATGAGCCCATTCCAATCAGCAAGGAGAGGGTGGAGAAGGCTGAGGATGTGGCCAACCACTGGGAAAAATTAGTCATTTCTCTAATTCACACACCATATGCCAACGTAAATGTCAAGTGGACTAAAAGTATTGTGCAAACGACCGGAGGATGAGAGCACTTATGAGAAAATAGATCAACACTTCCATGAATGGGGAAGGATCTTTAAGCAGACACCGGCGAGGGTAGAAATCACAGAGGAAAGAGTTATACGTGTGCGGATATTTTCCAAATCTAGCAAGCCAAACCAGACCATAGGCAGACTTAAAAGCCAGATCCACAGTGGAGAATGTATTTCACGGGTTCATTCGCACACAGCATCCTGGAACCTGGCACTACTGAGATCAGCCGAAGCTGACTTCATGCCAGTTTGCCTGGTGATTGCTGTCTGGTGCAGAGGCCACTATGAACCAAGTCCTGCAAGCTCATGCCAGGCTGTGGTGTGTGAAGGGAGGATGCGTGACAAGAGAGCAGTTCTGTCCTCATCTGGAGATGGGAGCAGTCATGGCTCTTCTGGTGAACCGACCCAAGGGGGAGCAGGTGTGGTTGAATAGAGTGTGCTGGAGAGCACAGCTTGACTGAAGACAAAGGCAGGGACAAGAAACGAGGTTTTTGTCCTTGTCCTAATAAGACTTCATTGAAAGGGCAGGGGCAGCGGTTCATGGGATGAGATTTGCATCTTGCAAAGGCCACTGGGAGAAAGGGTGGGGAGACCAGCAGGAGTGGAAGCAGACAGAGCGAGGAAATGCTTCTGACTGAAGCAGGATGGTGGAAAAGCAGCAAATCTGGGCAGGAGAAAAGGCCCATGTCCTCAGCACAGTTTGTAACACACACACACACACACACACACACACACACACACACCACCTTTCCAACCTGATCGGGACACTTAAAACAGGGAAAGAGTGAACATCCAGAGGGATGAGCTGCAAACATCTGTGCCCAGAAAGTGAACTCCTACTTGATCACTGAACATGAGCCTGCCAAACAGTCCCCAGCGCCAGGCTTTAAGACACAAGGAGGCCATGCCAGCAGGGACCAGAGAGATGGCGCTGGCTAAGTGGGCAGCCACGTGCCAAAGCAGGAAGTCAGGCTCCTCCTTCATCGATTGCATACCACAGCGACTGTGGTTAAATGACACTATATTGTATCCATGGAAGTTTCTAACAGAGTAGACTTTTGCGTGTTTTTAATCATAGAAGGAAAAAAGGTTGGAACCAGGGAAGGGGTAGGGTTTAGGGGGGAGGGTTAAGGTTAAGGGTTAAGGTTAAGGCATCAGGCACAAACATATACACCTAAATGTAAGTGTTGACAACTTAAAAACCTGTGAGAGAGGCTGGCACTAGTAGCTCACACTTGCTATTCAGGAGGCTTAGATCTGAGGGTCAAGGTTTGAAGCCAGCCCAGGTAGGAAGGTCAGTGAGATTCTTATCTCCAATTAACCAGCAGAGTGCCAGCCTTGAGCAAAACAGCCAAGTGAGAAGGCCAGGCTCTGAGTTCATGCTCCAGCCTGAGTTCAAGCCCTACAACCTTGTGGAAGAGAACTCATGGAGTAATTTCAAGACATTGACCCATACCAATGAGGAGGAGGGCGGGCAGAACTCTCAGGGTACTCTTAGGCACCCCTGGGTTTCCATGGAAAATGTTGCAGGCACCACCTTGCAAAATAGCTGAGCACAGAACAAGATTAAATGTAAAATCACCAGCCATTCTGACCCCAGGTCTTACCCCCTCCCCCCCAAAAAAGGAGAAATGACATGTCTACCCAAACACTTTGTGCATGAATACTCATCACAGCCTTATTCATTCACAATGGTCCCAAACCTGCAGACCAGCTCAGATGTCAATCAATTGAAGAGTGGTTACAGAAATGTGGTGTAACCAGTCGGAGGAAGAAAAAGTGATTAGGAAATACTGTAATGGCAATATTCGTGATGTTCTCCCATCTGCTAACCCATGCTTTCTAGAGTTCCCCATCACAGACTCGCAAAGCTGTTTGTTTTGCTTTTTGTTTGTGTTTGTTTTCAATTTAATTTGATCCTAATTCTGATTGCTGTCTCCTTGATAACCTACTCAGCCAGAAGACACAACAGCTCCATCTAGGGGTGATTTGCTCAAACTGCAGATACCTGGTCCCAGACACCCAGGGAAGAACACATTCAGCAACTCAGCAAGAGTCCCTCACAGTTATTTAGGGCACAAGGATGGGCAGATGATCTTAGAAGGAATATCTTCTCCATTGCCAGGGGTAATCATTCTCCGCATGAATGGAGGACTTCAAAGGTCTCACCAATACGTCTGAGAAAATATGTCCGGGTCTTAATGTTAAGGAACTAAACCAAGTCTTTCAAGTGTCTCAATCATCCAGTCTCTAACATGAATTAATTAATCCTCCTCCTCTAACATTCATTTTACTTCGTTAAATATAGCTGAGTTTCTGTTTCGAATGGAATGGAGATGATTGATTACTAGTTTTCCAAGCAAAAAAAGGAAAATGGCTTTGCCCATAGTAATGGATCTGTTAAACATTTCTCATTAAAAAAAAAAGATAGCACTGAATACTCTGGAAGAAGAATTTGGAAAAAAAATTGTCTATTGAATTTTACATCAAATAATCCTGCCTCTGAGTGCTGCTGGTGCTAAGAGTGTTTAATCTTGGGATTGCTGATACACTGTTTCTAGCCTAGGTCACCATCCTGGGTCACAGACCTGGGTTACGTCTCTCTTCCTGCCCCCTCCAGGCCAAGAACAACTCTGCAGGGAACTTTACTCATTCCAGCACGCCGTGCATCAGAGTTCAAGGGTCTGCCGCTAGTTTCTTTACCTTTTACTTGGCAACTGACAAACATCTGTGATCGCTTGGATCTTAAATGCACCTGGAAGGCCCACAAGATAAAGGTTTATTCACTGGTCCATGAAGCTATTAGAAGGTGGTGGGACCTCTAAGAGGTGAACCCATGAGAGGAAGTTAGGCCATTGGGGGTGTGGCCTTGAAAGGGATACTGGAGACCCCACCCCTACCTGTCTTTTTGATTGAGAGCAGCTCCAGGTAAGATATTCTGCCTCCCCACAGGCCTCAAAACCACAATACCCAACCTAATCACCTCTGTGAGACCTTACCCATTAACACTCCTGCATCAGGGACAAAGTTTCAAAGTAAATTTGGGGGACATTCGGACCAGCATCCTGATTCTTTTTCATACGTGACTCTCACCTTGAGGTGAGGGACCCTGTCTTATACTTCATTCTATGCCACACCCAGAACTTGTCAGTTCAACAGGCCCTTTGACACTGTATGAGAATCCATTCTAGGGAGATGCCAAAATAAACTTCCCCTTCAGATCAAAGCCTGGGAGAATACCCATGGGCCCTTGCTCTCAGTAACTAGTCACTTGCTCTACAGATTCGCCTCACTGATGGAAACGAGTCAAATAAAAGTCACAGCATCTGCATGAGTGATGTTTCACATGGCCAGTCCTTCACTCGGCCCATAAACATGCCCAGAGACTCAACACTAGCCTTCCAACTGAGCCTTGAGGAAAGAGATTGTTTCAGGAACAAAGAAAAGCAAACACAACTTTTCAAAAAAGGAAAAGGAGTCACTCAACTAAACCTAAGAACTTCCCAATAAACCTGCCTTTCTGTCCACTGGGTAGAGCTAGAAGCAACATCTCCTAAATAAGAAAAGAAGAACTTGAAATATCCTGCCGGTGTCAGCCACGCGTGATTTAAGAGAGGAAACACTTGGGGGCTGAAGAGACTGTGGCGGGGAGATGGGAAGCTGGTGGGGAGCTTGAAGACTGGACTCCAGGCTCAGTTCTCTCTGGGAACTTGTCACACGCCGCAGCCTACCATAAGTGGGAAGAGAATAAAGCCACATTGTGGTGTTGTCCCAGTCTAAGGGAGAAAATTCCATGTAACACTTGAACATTGGGTAAAGGTGTCTAGGAACACAGAATGGAACTGGATAGCATGCGTTTATTTCCTGGTCTTCATTGATCCAGAAGCACGGTAGTAGCAGGAAGTCAGGGGCAGAGAACTCCTAGATGGATGATCGACACTCAGACCTTGCCAAGGTTCAAGGTCTATAGAGACTGGGCAGGGGGTGGATTTAGGGGTGCACCAACACAGCAAGGGTCCACCAAAAGCTTTCAACAGCACTCCCCAAGGCCCATGAGATCTCTGCTTCTCCAGCCCACCAACGGGTCCTGACCTGATACAGACTTCTGTATCTGCCTCCTGTTTCCTTACAGCTTCAATGTGCTGTGCACACACTGGGGTAACCGTAGCTAGTTGTTTCAACTTGAGGAAACATCCCATTGACTCATGAAGTCTTTGTGGGAAGTTCCTTTTCAATAGACACTGGTCTTTCTCCTGATATAGGGCATCTCCCACTCCTGGTGAAAGCTGCTTCCGTAGGAAAAGGCCTTGCATCCAACCAGACCCTCTCGGGATTCCACCCAGCGCTCTTGGGTTCCTCGTACCCATTCTAACCCCACCGCAGCCCACCCATCTCAGCTCTCTTCAAGATCTTCCCCAGCCACTGTAAATGCTTAACAACCACGTGACTCACTACTGGCCACCCTATTGGTCGGGGCTAGACATCCATCCCCTCGGTTTTCCTCACTCCTGATAATTAAGCCCAAGTACTAATACTAATGACTGTCCGTGCTTCATACCAATGCCAATTCAGCACACGGGGATGATGCGGAAATGCATGTTTTCAGTGTGGGTTTGAGGGTAAACCAAGAAACACAACAAGCAGTCGTCAAGGGCTGTGCATGCAATGAGATCTCGCTGGGGTGGCACCAATGACCAAGATCAGTGACTGAACCTGGACTCTTGGAGATTTCATCGATGCAGACAAAAGAGCTTTAAATAAAAGCCAGGCGCTGGTGGCTCTGAGATCTGAGCATCACGGTTCGAAGCTAGCCATTGACCATGAAGCCCCTGTCCTTCTGCTGCACCTGCTCTTGGCTCCGCAGGCTCTGGGCTGCCTGGCTGCTGTGGCTGAGGCTTCTCATAAGCTTCCGCATGGCACCGGATCGGTGGTATCGGATGTGGCTGCACCCAGCCAGGGAACCTAGAGCTTCTACTGTGACAAAGCAGTGGGACCTCTTCCCTAAGCTTTCTTTGCTCAGGGCTGCGACTCTGTAACTTGAGCCACAGCTCCACCTCTTTCTGCCCATTCATTGGAGATCAGAGTCCCCAAGATAAACCTCAGCTGTTTAATTCCTTAATGGTGACCTCTCAATAGCCCTGCCTTGCATGCCCCCCCCACCCAAACTGGGCACCACGCCTCCAGCATTGGAGGCCATTTCATAGCCAAAGCACAACAATCAGCACCTTCCATTTAGGATCACAAGAAAACCACGTACGAGACCATTTAATGGCATGTGTTCAAGAGGAACTGAATGCTCTTAGTGTGGGTTGTCACCTCCAGGGCCACAGATAAATTTCTTTTGCCATTCAAGGAAGGTGGACAGGAGGGTAGCTGGGCTCTGAGTTCCCTGGTCACATCTCAGGCAGGCAGTGGAGAAATCAACTTTTCTTGCCCTCTCTTCCATCGGCTTCTTCCAAGGCCCTCGGCCCCTCTGAAGTTGAGGCTTTTTGTCTTTTGTTTTTTCTTAGTGTGTGTGTGTGTGTGTGTGTGTGTGTGTGTGTGTGTGTGTGTGAGTCGTGGGGCTTGAACTCAAGGCCTGGATGCTGTCTCTGAGTTCTTTTGCTCAAGGCAAGTGCTCTACCACTTCCATTTCCAGTTTTCTGGTGGTTTACTGGGGATAAGAGTCTCATGGCCTTTCCTGCCCAGGTAGGCTTTGAATCACGATCCTCAGATCTCAGCCTCTTGAGTAGCTAGGATGACAGGTGTGAGCCACCGGCACCCGGCAAGTTAGGGTTCTTTTGACCATTCTCCCCGCTTCCTGTTTTCCTCTCATATAATCTGCTCCACACATAAAACCCAGAATGACCTTCTGAACACTTAATTCCAATTCTATACCCACTTCTGAATTGGGGTCTTTCTGTGGCATCCCATAAGTGGCTTAACCACATCCAAGGCCTGCCCGGCTGTCCTCTAGCTGGGAGGCAGAAGGCACTGGCCCCCACTAGATCATGATGAGGAGAAGAAGGTGTCCACATCACTGCTGGGCTGGAAGGGTTCTGAGCCCCAGCAAGTAGCTACCATGGTTAGTACAACCCCGGAGACAAATGCAAACCATCCACTTTGCTACAACTGAGGCTGGTCTCTGTCCCTAACTGCAATCCCCTCCCCCACCCCGCCCCTCCTCCAGGGTCTAGCCACAAAGCTAGATTGGGGATTGGCCCTTTGGACCAAAGCCTCCTTTTGTGGGAGAAAAAAGACTAGATTGTGACGTCACAGCACCTTCCTGAGAACAACTCAGGATTGGAGGATTGGAGGCTGGTGAGTGAAGGATTCTGGGACATCCATGGTGAGATCTCTCGTGGGGACAGGGAAGGGCTCTCCTCCACAGGCCGCCCTTGTGATCCTGTTCTGTCTGTAGCCACAGATCCTTCATTAAGGGAAACCACACCCCCAGTCCTTCCCCTCCCCCAGCTCTTGGGCACCCTGCTGTGGGCCAGGCTGCAGGAGGAGCTCTCGGTTAAGGCCTATGCAGAAGGCTGCTTGGATTTGGTTCTAAGCATGAACAGCTGGGCCCCGCCCAGGGAAACCAACTCACAGGTCCTTCATATCTGCTGATCCTCTGAAAAAGGATGTTGGCAGAGTGTGTCCTGCCCATCGGCCAGAACACCCCCACCTTCCAGCCACAGAAGCTGCTTCTGGAAACAGCCACTTCCGTCAAACCCAAGGCAACCTGGGATAATCCCGGAGCTGAGGCATAATTCATGACTTTGCAAGAGGGGGGTGAATCTGGAGCTAGCTAGCGGCAGCAGCGCCACAGTTTGGGGTTTAACTTTTTTTGTTTTTGTTCTGCTGTGGCAAAGGCCTGACACCCTGCATTTGCTAGCCTGGCCCTTGAGAACAGGATTTAAAATAGCTGAGCATTAATAGGAACCCTAGTGGATGGTTGGTAGAGCCTGTGTCTCCTTATCCCAGAGAGGGGGCAAGCCCCAGGCAGAGTGAGTTTGGCATTTACTCATAGTCCTACAGCAGGAGTCAATAAACAGCCAGCCCTGAAATCTGGGTTCTCTCTGGGTCAGCATCTCTCTTTCCAGCCAACTTCCCCACACCCCAAGTTTTCAATAGAGCTGCAACACCAACAAAATGCTCTTTAGAGACAGAACATACATGAACAAACTACTCTGTGTGTGTGTCTGTATGTCTGTGTCAGTGTTTGTATACTGGAGAAGGAATTCAGGACCATCCTGAGTTTTGTGTTTAAGGCTAGCCTTCTACCACTTGAGCCACAGATCTACTTCCGGTTTGCTAGTAATTCACTGGAGATAAAAGTCTCATGAACTTTCCTGTCCTGGCTGGCTTTGAACCAGAATCTTCCAGATCTTCCAGCCTCCCAAGCAGCTAGGATGACAGGCGTGAGCTACCAGTGTCTGGTAAATTATATACTTTTAATATATGAATTGCAGAACATGTGAATTATGTCTGAACAAAGCCATTTAAGACGGAGGGGTAGGGAAGGGGAAATGCAAACAGCAAGAAAAGTCCCCATAGTCCTGGGACTTGCCACTTCCCAGCCATGTTTTGACTGTGGATGCATTTATTTATGTGATGAAGGGAACTTCCATAAGACTGTCGGGCTGTGCTGTCTAATTTGATAACACTAGCCACAGCTGGTCATTTTTAATTTAAGTCCATCCAAATGGATTAAAATAGACAAGTCATCACCCATGGCACTATCCATCTTTCCGGGCTTGACAGCCGTATGTGGCCCGGGTAAGAGACAGTGACCGTGGGTTCAGTCATTTCCCACCAGTACCTTCTGCTACTTATAAAGCCCAGAGTTACAAGAATGCTTTCAAAGCTGGGCATCAGTGGCTCACGCCTGAAATCTCAGCTACTGAAGGAAGCTGAGGTCTGAGGATGGTGGTTTGAAGTCCAGCCTGAGCAGACAAGACCTTGAGACTCTTTATTTCCAACTAACCACCAAAAAGCAGAAGTGGAGCTGTGGCACAGTGGTAGAGCACCAGCCTAGAGTGGAAAAGCTCAGGGACAGTGCCCAGGCTCTGAGTTCAAGTCCCAGTACTCACACACACACCACACACACACACACACACACACACACACACACACACACACACACACACACACGAAATGCTTTCAAGTACTTTATGGCTAAATCTGTGTTCAGCCCCCACAAGAAAATGGCACCCAGTAAAGCCACACGCCCAGTGCTGGTCTCTTTATACATGCCCAGTGGTTCTGTCCTGAAGGCATATTTTGGATGTTTTATCTGTTTAAAAAAGAAACACAAAGAAAGGCAGAGAATTCCAGTATTATTTTTATAATACCAGTGGAATAATAAACGGCTCCTTAATGCTCTGAGTGGGAAGATGGGGCCCCCAGGGAATGGGCGGGGAGATAGATCAATATTTACCAGTAGTTCTTGGCCGATGGTAAATATTAGTTTAAACCTAGGCTTCCTCCGGCGGACACGCTTTCTGCCCACACCTTACCCCGTCTTTTGCTCTTGGAGAGAACTATTACTGAGGGGGCACATTTAAACCATATCAATTGTGGATGTTTTCTGATTGTGGGAGTTACAAAAGGTAGGGGTGACAGAAACACACCATGGTCTGAGAGGCCGACCCCTGTGACACAGTGTGCATGATCTCAGCAGGCCCCAGGAGCGAAGCCACAAGGGGAGTAAAATTATGACTCATTTGCTAGAATGCTCTAGAAAATGTGGGAGCTGTTCTAGAAGCTTTGCATTTCACCAAGTTGCATGATTTTTTCCTTCCTTTCTTTCTTTTCCCTCCCTCCCTCTCCCCCTCTTTCTTTCTTTCTTGAACTCAGGGCCTGGGCACTGTTCCTGAGCTTCTTTTGCTCAAGGCTAGCACTCTACCACTTGAGCCACAGTGCCACTTCCTGCTTTTTCTGTGTATGTGGTACTGAGGAATCAAACCCAGGGCTTCGTGCATGCTAGGCCAGCGCTCTGCCACTGAGCCACCTTCCAGCCCTTGCATGAATTCTTCTGTGCAAGAAACCATAGCTGGTGGCCACGAGGGCACTCTAGAAAGAAAAGGGGGAACTTTCACCCCCCCAAATCACACTACGGGAGGAGCTGTAGAATTCAACAGGGGGCCACACCTCTGATTTCTTAGCTTTACAACAAAAACCGGCCTTCAGAGAAATGAGAGGAAGGTTTTTAAGGGAAAGGGGGATTTTCCCCCCAACAGTAGATTTTCTGTAGCACAGTAGGTATTCAAAGGAAAACTTATGGTTCTATGTTGAAATACTTGGGGGCATCACCCTTCCTGGGATGCCCAGTGAAGATCCTCTATAAATAGGCATGGAATCAAATTCTTAGCACTGTCTTTAAAGTGGAGTGAGGGTGAGTATTAAATACCGACTTTCTTATCAATGCCACCTCCTAAGCCCTGAGAGCTAAAATAACTTGTTTTAAGCCACAGCATGCCAGGATCATACCAGGTGTGTTGGCATTGAGTTTGCTTGGGCAAGCCAATTATAATAATGCAGAATATGACAAGAAATAGAATCACGACACAAAGCATTTCGCAGGCGAAGCGGTTATTTCCTCCAAGTTGCTTACATGATTTATGGTCAGAAGGCTCAAAGAATTATGGTGACAAAATGAAGCAAAAGCCCAAACAAAAGCAGTGAGAGGAAGAGAAAAACAGCTTTCCCCATGTGTTAGCCTTCATGAAAATGATCCCCGATGCAGGCTTAAATATTTGCAATGAACGGACTTTTTTTTTTTTCCTGGAAAAAAATGACAACAGTTTGCATCATTCAATTAAAAAAAACTATCCTGGTCTTTGAGAGAAAAAAAAATAAAGCTAATTTCACCATCTGCTGGGGTGAGAACCTATCCATCCTTTGGGAAGGGGGAAGGGAGAGAGAGGGAAGGAGGACAAAGGGACAGAGAGGAAAAAGGAATGGAGATTCAGAGAAAGGGAAAAAAAGAAGAGAGGGAGAGAGGGGGAAGAGAGACAAAGGTAGGGATAGAGATAGAGAGAGGGAGGGGGAAAGGGAGAGACAGGGAGAGGGAGGGAGGGAAGAAGGGAGGGGGGCAGCATGCACATTGCTGTGTTCACAACCTCTAACTCCGCCCAGTACCCAGCGCTGGTTAAGACCAACTGGGGCTGCCACCCAGCCCTCTTCCCCTCCCTCCTGACTCTCCCTCTCCACTTGACCTGCTCCCCTGCAGACAGCTAGGTTCCTAGGACTTCTGCCCACCCGGATCCTCCCTCTGTACCTCCAAAGCTCAAGTGGAAAAAATAGGGGCTGGAAGCATGGCTCCGTATAAGAGTGCCTGCCGAGCAAGCTCAGGGCCTGAGCTCAAACTCCAGCACCCACCATCCCCCAAAAGGGATTTGATTCCCCAAACATCTGAAACTACTGCGAGTAGGAGTTCAGGGATCAGATGAACGAAGGCCTCCCCCTGGGGCAGAGACCAGCCTCTACCCAGTGACCAGACAGGGAAGTTATAGGAAGATTCGGAAGGGAAGAATGTTCCAGAGGGCACTGAGGTATGAGCCTTCTTAAGGAAGCATAGACAAGCATCCCTTCTTCCAAATAAACACACAAAATGCCAACCTCAGATTAAAAAAAAAAAAGATTATTTAAGAGTTTCTCAGCTGGGTGCTGGTGGCTCATGCCTGTAATCCTAGCTACTCAGGAGGCTGAGATCTGAGGGTCACAGTTCAAAGCCAGCCAGGGCAGGAAAAGCTGTGAGACTCTTATCTCCAATAAACCACCAGAAAACTGGAAGTGGTGCTGTGGCTCAAATGGTAGAGCACTAACCTTGAGCTGAAGAGATCAGGGACAGCACCTAGGCCCAGAGTTCATAACCAAAAAAAAGTTTTTCAAGTCCCCCTTTGCTGTTTTCTCCTCAAAACAAAACCTAAGTCTTTCCAAAACAAAACAAACAAATAAAATCAAACAAACTAAAAAAAACTAGGCCCAATTTCTAGTTCTCTTCATTAGACCCAGCCAAGTGGACCTAGAATTTTCCAAATTATACAAGATCAGATAACGGTGCTGTTTGGCAAGCCCCTGAGATTTGTCTTACCTATTTGAAACTTTTTTCCAATTCTGTTTCTATTTCTATACAAACCCGAGCCACTTAAATTTCTTCTACTTCTGTGAAATTTTCTTCTAAAGTTGAAAATTTGTTGGGTTTTTCTTCCCTTAAACTCTTTGGCTTTTCCATTTGCCATTTGCTATATTAATCACAAAGTCTGCCCCTGTTTGATTTGGCTGTCTCTATTTCCCTCTCATTTTGGTCTTTTTCTGTACTGAATTTTTCATCTCAGCTCTTTGGTTTCCTACAGCTGAGTCTGAGCCCTAAGAAAACTTTTTTTTTTTTTTAAACTGGAACTCAGGGTCTTGTACCCATGCTTGGCTTTTTCATTCAAAGCTGGCACTCTATCACTTAAGCCACAGCTCCACTTCCAGTCTTTTCCTGGTGATATGGACACGAGTGTCTACTGGTCTTTTCTGCCTGGACTAGCCTCAAATCTCGATCCTCAGATCTCAACCTCCTGCATAGTGAGGATTACATGTGTGAGCACCGGCGCCCATCAAACAGGTACGTTCATTCCCTCCCACATGCATTCACTCAATACACAAATAACCATGGGACCCATGACAGGCCAGGCCCTGGATGGTAACCTCCCCCGATTGCAGGAGTTGGAGCCCCACTCCTCCAGTCATCAAGATGGCTACATTCAACCCTGCTTGCTCTAGAAGGAAGCAAAGGCATGCTTTCAAAGGCCTTATTCACTCTCAAAGGATGATGCAAATCTGAAAAGCTTTCATTTCCTTTCTCTCCCTTCCTCCACTATCCCCACAGGCCATGCCTTACCCCTAAAATCCTAACTCACTGAGGAGCTCCATGTCTGCAGAACAAGTGCCAGGATAGTGTGGGGCGGGGTGCTGGGGGCGTGGCTCTGCTGGGGGTGTGGCTCTGCTGGGGGCGTGGCTCTGTTGGGGCGTGGCTCTGGGGGGCGTGGCTCTGGTGGTAAAGAACTTATTTGCCCAAGAAGGGCAAGGCCCTGAGTTCAGTGTCCATTATAGCCAAAGGGCAGGTTATGAAGCTTTGAGTTCTGGGATGATGGGAGACAATTCAAAGCCATCCCAGGAAGAAAAATCCAGGAGACTCTTACCTCTAGCCAGCAAAAAGCTGGCAGCGGGGTTGTGGTTCAAATGGTAAAATTCTAGCCTACCACAAAAGCTCAGGGACAGCGCCCAGGCTCTGAATCCAAGCCTCAGTACCAGCCTCCTAACCTCCCCAAAAGGACGCAGTCCTTCACTGCCCAGATCTGCCCGATTACACTCCATTCCTCTCTGTAACTATGTCGGCTCTGAAGAGTAGGCCATTCGAGCACAATAGGCTTTAATGAAGGTCCTGTTCCCATAAACGTTCTGGAATTTTATGAAAATATTTCTCTAGGAGATCAGTATCTTGGATTAGTTTTGCTTTATTTCTAAAATCAATCAATGTCAAAGGCCTCATTGTCAGTTTTATATTTAAACATATTGCACATTCCTGGGCAGATCTTAAACACAGTTAACTAAGCATGTTCCTTTTGTATGTGTTTCTTCTGTGTTAGAAGGAAATTATGTAACCTGGGCTATACCCGGGCAAAAGGAGGCAGCAGAGATGGGAAGGAGAAGCCAATGGTTCTGGACTCCTGTGTCTTCACATGTTCATTGTTCAAAAGACACAGGTATGGTGAATTAAACCAGAGGACTCCTAGCTGGTCTATCAACGTGGCCTTCTCCAGTAACCACAACACTCCAAGCCATAAGATAAAGAGGGTCACCAGCTCAGGATGGCAGAATTGGAACATGGCAGTGGGGCATGAAGGCAGGCAGTCCAAAAAGGAAGATGCGTAGAACACAGGCTGGGTCAGACATGCCCACATCAAGCATGGAGCCCATGCTCCATGGGACTAGCCTCATAGCTGTGATAATGGAAGTTAGGAGATGCAAATCTCAGTTTCCTTCTTTGTGACATAAGGACATGGATGTGGATCTCCTGGATTTATACAGAGAATAGTCAAAACGTGGAAAGTGCCTATAAGTTACTTTCGGTTTCCTACCTTCTATAATAGAAACACACACACACACACACACACACACACACCCTTAAACATGGAGTTGATTTTTTTTTTGCCGATCTTGGGGCTTGAACCCAGGGCCTGGGTACTGTCTCTGAGCTTTTTTTTGCTCAAAGCTAGCACTCTACCACTGGAGCTCTACTACCATCTTTTTAGAGATTAATTGGTGATAAGAGTCTCATGGAAAGATAGGTACCAGTGGGTCACACCTATAATCCTAGCTACTCTGGAGGCTGAGATCTGAGAATCTCAGTTTGAAGCCATCCAGAGCAGGAAAGCCTATGAGGTTCTTATCTCCTATTAAATAACAGAAAAAGCTGGAAATTGTGCTGTGGGTCAAGTGGGAGAATGCTAGTCTTGAGCAAAAAGAGCATAGGAATAGCACTCAGACCCCAAGTTCAAGCCTCAGGATTGGCCAAAAAAAAAAAGTCTCATGGACTGTCCTACCCCAGCTGGCTTTGAACCACAATCCTCAGATCTCAGCCTCTTGAGTAGCTAGGATTACAGGTGTGAACCACCAATGCCAGACTAGCTTTGGTGGTTATTTTTTCCTCCATACAATCTTACCATCAACAATAATCTCATTCTTACACATGAAAAACTGTGCTAAGTAGAAAGATACCTCGGGTTCATGGACTGGAAGGCACAATGTTGTTATCTCCAGTACCTGTGGTGATCTTCTTGGAGTTTACCTGTATATCTTTCTACCTGCATCAATGAAATCACTGCCAAAACCCCAACGGTTTTCTTTGCAGAAAGAGCAAAAATAATGCGATAATTCATATGGAATTACAAAGGACCCTGCATGGACAAAAACAATTCTTGGGGCTGAAAAGCAAAGCTGGAGGCTTCCCGTTTCCTGACTTCAGAACATATTACAAAGCTACTGCCAAAAAAATAAATACTGTGGCACTGGAATAAAGACAGAATAAATACCAGGCCAATGGGTAAAAGGACACGCTCTTCAACAAAGGATTCTGGGAAGATTGGATTTCCACAAGCAAAAGAACGATGTTTGACTTTTACATTATGCCATGTACAGAAATGAGCTGAAGATGAATTAAATAACTAACAATGAGACATGAAACTGCAAACCACTTCGAAGAAAACTTAGGTGAAGAGCTTCTTAGCATCGGATCTGGTGATGACATTCTCTTTGTTATGATGGTGAAAGCTAAAGCAATCCAAGAACAAAAAATAGACAAATGAGATTACATCAACTCAAAAACTTCTGCCCAGCACAGAAAACAACAGAGTGAACAGAGTTGTTTTTTTTTAAAAGGGAAAACCAAAAAGTGGGAGAAAATATCTTCAACGGTGTATGTTGGAAGGGGTTAATATCCAAGCCTATAAAAAGTGTTCCTGCAAATCAATAACAATGAAGCAACCCAACTTCAAAATGGGCAAACGAGAAGCCAGGCACAGTGATTCACATCTATAATACAGGCTACATGGGAGGCATAGGTAAGAGTATCAAAATATGAGGCTGGCTGTGGCCAAAAGCAGGAAACCCTATCTGAAAAATAAAGGCAAAAATGGCTAAAGGTATGGATTCAAGTGGTAAACTGCCTGCCTAGTATATATAAAGCCTCAATTCCAACCCCAATGTTGAGGAAAAAAAGAAAGAGAAATAGAACAATGGAGAGGTACTTAAACATTTCTTCAAATGACCAATAAGCAAATTGAAAGATTTTTTTTAACATCAATATCATCATGGAAGTTCAAGTTAAAACTACAATGCAAGAATCATGTCACACCTGATAAGAATTATGCTGTAGAAACAACATCAACCCCCAGAACACAGGGCAAGGAATGTGCCTTGGTGCTACGTTGCTGAGCACGTGCAACACATCTAGGTTTGATCTCTGGCACGCAAATAAACCAAACAAAATAAAACAACAACAACAAAAAAAATTCACAACAGCAACAAAGTTTTAGTGATGATTCTGGGACCCTTGTGCATTGGAAGTACGGCCAATATAGAGAACAATGGTGCTGTTCCTGAGAAATGAAAAATGGAACTCTGATGACTCAACAACCCCCACCTCTGTGGATCTCACCAGGAGGGGAAGTTGGGAGCTGGAAGAGACACTCACATTCGCACTTTTATGACCACACGAGTCACCAGGGCTGCAAAACCCAAGTACGACTGACAGATGACTAGATAAAGAGAATGTGGTACAGAGGGACGATGGAATGTGACTCAGCCTTCAAGAAAGAAAGAGCCTGTCAGAGGTTACAAGGTGGATGACATCTGCTGATTACTGTGAGTAAAGGGAAATAAACCAGCCACTGAAATGACAAATATGGCATGATTTCCCTTAAGTAAGGTATTTAAAGTAGCCAAACTCTTACCAAGTCCAGTGTGGTCTTTGGCAGGGTCTGCCGAGGACGGGCTGGGGCGGGGGTGAGGGTGGGGGTTGCTTTGTGGCTGTAGAGCTTGTTTGGGTCCTGGAGTTTCCATTGCACACAGATGCTCGTGGTAACACCACTCAGAGATGACAAAGGTGGTAGCTTTTATGCTGTTTTTTGTTTTGTTTTAAAATAAAAACTGGAAGAAAGCTGGGCACTGGTGGCTCACGCCTGTAAATCTTAGCAACTCAGGGGCCTGAGATCTGAGAATCGAGGTTCGAAGCCAGCCCAGGCAGGAAAGTCTGTTGAGACTCATCTCTAATGAACCATCAGAAAACAGGAAGTGGTGCTATGGCTCAAAATGATAGATTGCTAGCCTGGACCAAAAAGAGCTCAGGGACAGGGCCCAGGCCCCAAGTTCACGCCCCACTACTGACAAAAAACAAAACCAAACCCAAAACAAACAACAACTGGAAAGAGCTAGAGATGTAGCCCAGTGGTAGAGCCTTTGCTCACCATGTCCAAGACTACAGGTTTAATCCCTAGCACTGTAAATAATAATAGTAGCCATAGTCATGTCAAGAATTAAGACAGGAGATGCCCATCAAGTTGCCTAGAAAGTTAACACGTGGAAAGTTTCACTACAC
Organism: Dipodomys ordii; assembly: GCF_000151885.1. Classification (NCBI taxonomy): domain Eukaryota; kingdom Metazoa; phylum Chordata; class Mammalia; order Rodentia; family Heteromyidae; genus Dipodomys; species Dipodomys ordii. The sequence goes on along the minus strand of NW_012267231.1, from coordinate 14,217,711 downwards.
AGCATGCATCCTGGGTCTCTATGGACAGTTTTGTGGAAGTTTGACTATTGGAGAAAGCAGGACCACCTAGGTGGCCAGAGCTGGAAGTCCAAGGCCTCCTCTTGGGCCTTGAAGCAGGACTCAGACTCTGAGAAAGTGCTGCTGAGCGTGGGGGTGGAGGGGAGAAGGAGGATGGTTTAGGTACAGTGGCAAGAGGAAGGGGAAGCAATTCTTGGGCCCAGAGTTGCCCCCATTACACCAGTGGGACATTGAAACTCTGCATCTGGAACCTCAGAGCAGCATCAATGCCAAGCTGTAGCACAAAGAGCTGGCATGTCATCTGTTCAGTGCAAACACAAGTCTTGAGCTTGGCGGCCATATTGCCCATCTGTAACCTAGGGGCCGGGCTCAGGATTCCCAGGAAATGGAGGCACAGGTGTGGAGGCTCACAGTGTCTGGGTCTGTGGTGAGGCCTGGGGAGCCTGGGGAAAGATCTGGGAAACTCAGGGTGAAGCCCAGACCCCATAGTCATGGCAGGAAAGAAGAGGGGATTTCAAACGGACCAGACTAAGGAAGAGTAGCATGAGGGCCAGCCCTCCCCCCCCCCAAAAAAAAGCCACGGGACTTCTATTTAAAAAAAATAAAATAAAATAAAAAAGCAAGTAGAGCAACAATATCACATTGTTCCCTAACTACAAACAGCAAGACATCAGGAACACACACACACAAAGACAACCGGGGTGAAAAAATGTGAAATATTCCAAAACACACTGTCGGCATTTGGACACCGCAGGGAGGTTTTGTGGGTCTCAACTTGCAGGGGACCCTAAAATGTTAGCATTTCTAATTAGGGGAGAAAATAATCAGCTTTCTCAAGAAGGATGAATTATTCCCTTGGAAAGCATGATAAATTACACCGCCGCCCGGTGGATTAGTCTTCCCTACTTAGAAAGCGGCACTGAACTGAACGTTGGACAATGTAAATCCAGAAGCTGCGTAGTTATTGGTTTTAAAAAATGACTCAGTTGCTCCATTCTAACAATATTAGATTTCTCTATCACCAGGCCAAGGTGGCTCCGTACCACCCCAGTGAGGACAAGCAGATCGATCACCGGGAGTCACCTGACCTCCCAAGAGGTGTGAGTATGGCTCAGGTGATAGAGCACCTGCCCAGGTAAGCCCAAGGCCCTGAGTTCGAAGCCCAATGTAGTCGAATAACAACAACAACCAAGTCCACTTTCCTTTGAACTTGCACCCAAACACATTAAATTCCTTCCTTTGAAAAGCTCAGTGGCATGGATCAGACCTACCTTCCTACCAGCTATATTTAAGTGGACAGTTTGCAAAGTGATTTAATTCTCATCTGCAGAGCCTAGAACCACTCCTCTCCATCAGACCCCATGGTAAACAGTGTTGCAGGAGCAAGCATGCTGGCCGCCCCTGAGTGCCAGCCCTAACTCTTTTTTTCCCCCCGGGCATGGGGCTTGAACTCAGGGCCTGGAAGCTGTCCCTGAGCTCTTTCGCTCAAGGTTATTGCTCTACCACTTTGAGCCACAGCACCACTTCGGACGTTGACTGACATCAGGTCAAAGGCAAAGGTCTTCCTTCAGATGGAGAAGCCAGACCTAAAGTTCCCCTGGGCACCACCAATAACAATGGGATGCAAGTGTCAAGTGGGGGGCTCTTTGGGAAGTGGGGGTCTGGCAGGAGGGAGGGAGGAGGAAGGAGAAGAGAGTGATGGGGTAATGAGGATCAAAAAGTACATAGTATTTTCATTATGAAAATAGCAGAATGAAAATCCTTGTGCTACAATTGTACTATTCATATAATACGCACACAAATGATTAAGGACACAACCTATTAGGAGAAATCTTTAGAGTCCACTGGTTATAGGCACAGACAGACCATCTTTTATTGATCAGCTGAAGTGAAACCAGCCATGTTGGATGGGCTAGAGTGGCAGGAAGTTCTGTGTAGCCCTGTAAGGCTGGGCTGTTCCCAAGATTAAACTTGATCTCTGTAGCCAGAACAAGAGACAACAGAGCACATACTACAAACTTACTAGATACGGTGATGGCTCATGCCTGTCATCCTAGCTACTCAGGAGGCTGAGATCTGAGGATCATGGTTCCAAGCCAACCTGGGCAGGAAAGTCTCTGAGACTCTTTTCTACAGTTAACCAGAAGTGGATGTGTGGCTCAAATAGCATAGTACCAGCCTTGATCAGAAAAAGCTCAAGGACAGCTCCCACGCCCTGAGTTCAAGCCCCAGTACTGGTGCTGGTGCGCGTGCGTGCACACACGTGCGCGCGCACACACAGAAGTAAGATTTTTATTTGCATATGATTTCCACATGTCTATATGTTAGTTTTTGGACCTATGTCCTTTCAGCCATGTGCCTATTCTGGTCTTTGTTTCTTGTTGGCAGAGCCTGGAGAAGAATCCATGTTGGTTCAGTTGTATTCTTATATCAACTACTTTCTTTTGGCTGCAACAACCTCAGAGCTTCATGGGGCTGTTTGCCATTAGAATTCCACGTCGGAGCTGGTCTCCCATTCATTCTTTGGATGTGAAGCCTGCAGTGTGCCTCATGTTTGTGTATTCCACTGCAACCAACGCATTACCTGCTCAGGACTCACAGGCTCCCACACAGAGCTCCTCACCAGCCCCTATGGCCCCAGAAAGTCGCTTTTCCATATAGAAGAGCAGTTTCCTTCCTTCCTCCCTCCCTCCCACATGGAATGTGGGTTCCCCTTAGGGTGTGATTGTAGTGTATGAGGTGGTTGAGTGGGTGCAGGGACCCTAGTGAATGGGGACAGAGCCTGCTCTGTGGGAGCTTGCCCCTGCACCTGATGACAGGCCTTGGTGTCTGGGTCTATGCGGAGGGCAGGCAGGGCTGGAACCACGCAGGGCAGGGGTGGGCAGGGGCTGTATTGGCAGCCTCTGAAACAGACCAGCGGCTCCACCTGACGTGGGGAGAAACGAGGCTGGGCGAGACCGGCAGAATTCAACCTGAATTGCTCACCCTTTCTACCATTGGAGGAAGCTGACCAGGAAGTCCCTCCGCTGTCTCTTCTCCTATTTCTGCTTTCTGAAAAACCATAAATTGCAACCCCCCCCACCCCCAGCAGCCCCGAGGGGGAGGGGCAGGTCAGCTGAATCAGTACTTGGGGAAGCGCAAGGCTCATATATTATGGGGAGCCCCAGGACTTTCTTCCCCACACCTCATCAGAAGGCATAAATCACCTCCCAGACTCTGGAGGAGATGCCAAAAAGCATGCCGATTCACAAAATGCTTTCCTATCTTTAGGGTATTTTATCCCTCCCTACCCTCCCCCCCCGTTTCTTAGGCTTAAATCGCATAGAACCCAGACCCCAGGATTTTTTTAAATAACCAGCTGTGAAACTCCACCAGCACAGACATAAAATCCAAGAGGGAAATAATTCATCTCAGTGCTTGGAAGCTTCTCGCTCCCCACTCCTCACCCCAAGTCGCCCCTCCCACCCCCATTTGGTGGGGTTTTGATTTGGGCAATGGTCTGTGAAGCTTGCTGTTTGTTCCTGGGCTGAATGAAGTAGACATTCACAGAAAAAGGATCGATTTCACCAGCAGCTCGGATTCCGACTGCGTTTCCCTGTGGTGGCCGACGGGAAGGGGAGAGAGCAGAGCAGAAGAACTCTCTGAGCATTCAGACCTGAAGCTGTACGTAGGCATGGAAAAAGAATTAGAGAGGGGGAAACAACACACAAGGCTTTTCACAGCAAGGATGGTTTGAAATGTTCTTTTCTAAACTTCTCGGGGAGCCAAATTCTCTGCAGTGTGCAGATTATATATATATATATATACCGGTCCTAGGATTTGAACTCAGGGTCTGGGCGCTGGGTGCTGTCTCTGAGCTTGTTTTGCTCCAGGCTAGCACTTTACCACGTGAGCCACAGTGCTATTTCCAGCTTTTTCTGTGTATGTGGTACTGAATCGAACCCAGGGCTTCATGCATGTTAGGCAAGCACTCTACCACTGAGCCTCCTTCCCAGCCTGTGTGTTTAATTTTTGAAATCGGGGGGAGAAAAAGCAAATTGGAAACAACTCATGGGTGAACACAACTGCACGAGTCAGCCACCCAGCCTTGGTGTGGAAATGAGACAGAGGTGAGAACAAACAAAAACTATTGGTGCCATCTTCCAGCTGCAGCAAGATGCGGGACAAGGTGTAAATTCTTCAAGGAACACATTAGGCAAACTGCATTTTTCTCCCCAGCTACAGAGTACATGTGTGAAAAAGAAGAGGAGGAGGCAGGTTCCCAAATCCCCAGAGCAAGTCCCCTTCCGGAGGCCCGCTGAGGACCAAGGCCCAAAGGTGAGCTGGTGGCTGGCAGTGGGTAGCAGTGACCAGCTGTAGGTGCTCACTGGCTGAAACTCATACTGCCTGGGGCATAGATAGATAGATAGATAGATAGATAGATAGATAGATATGCACACTGCAGAGAATTTAGCCCCCTGAGAAGTTTAGAAAAGAACATTTCAAACCATCCTTGCTGTGAAAAGCCTTGCATGTTGTTTCTCTAATTCTTTTTCCATGCCTACGTATTTTCTTGCATTGGGAAAATCGGGAGCAGGATGCCACCTTTACCGAGATACCTTTACAAGAAGAAGAAAGAAAAAAATTTAGAGGGAAGACAATGACTGTCAACTTGCAAAGAAAAAGTACGAACTGTAATTAAAACTGATTAAGTCAGCCAGGCACTGGTGGTCATACCTGTAATCCCAGCTACTCAGGAGGCTGAGATCTGAGGATCACAGTTTGAAAAAAGCCAAGACAGGAAAGCCTATAAGACTCTCATATCCAATTAGCCAGCAAAAGCCAGAAGTGAAGCTGTGGCTCAAGTGGTAGAGCACCAACCTTGAGCAAAAGAAAAAAGAAAGCTCAGGGACAGTGAGTGCCCAGGCCCTGAGTTCAAGCCCCAGGACTGGCAGCAGCACCAGTTGCAGCAGC
>NW_012267231.1:14187240-14212265 GCF_000151885.1 Dipodomys ordii | reverse complement strand
GAGGAGGAGGAGGAGGAGGAGGAGGAGGAGGAGGAGGAGAACTAATAAAGTGTACACATCTCACCAAAATCCAGAAGCTCAAGAATAGTCCAGTAATTAACCACAAAGCCCTGCCTGGCTCGCCGCGCCCGCCACCCTCCTTGGCCTTACCGAGTCTCTAACGTTCCACTTCCACCATTTGCTGTAATTTTGGTTTGATTCTTAAGACAGCCATGTTTCTTTAGTGTGCAGGAAGTCAGGGGATATTGCTCCCAAGTGCTGTTCCAAGGGAACTTTCTAGAAGATGAACTTCAGCCAACCGATTTCTGGAAATCATGTGCAAGGACTTCGGGGACCCTGTGGGTGCACTAATGCCCAGGGTGAGACTGCAGACACTTAGGGGACTAGAAAGGAGGGAAGGGGAAGCCAAAGAACGGAATTAATATGAACAAATCACAGCAGGTGTCAGTGAGCTGGAATAACTTCCTCACACAAGAACAAATAGAATTAAAGGCTTTGTGGAGGGAGGCTCATCTTTTCCCGCCTCACGGAGTCAGGAACTGGAGGAAGTGATAAATACTCAAGAGTAAGGCATGGACTACAAAACAAACAAAATCTAAGCAAATGCAAAGAACGATAGAAGACAACTTGGCTAAAATCAGGGCAGATGCATCTGAACGCCTACCTGAATGGATCATTTTCAAAGAAAATAAAATTTTAACCTAAACTGCCTCCAGCGGGGAAGACCTAAACAGAACAAGGAGAGAACAAAACAAAACAAAACAAAAACAAGGAAAGTTGCTAAAGAGCCCATTTCCAAGAGAGGGCCAGGGGTAGCTGGTTTTGTGTAGAATTTCCACCTGGCTTCTCAGGACAGAAAATCCTGAAAGAACACCAACTGTCTAGAACCACAGACAGAGAAACCAGCCTCGCAGACTTTCTGATGTGAACAGCAAGATAGCATCACAAGGATTTCAAAAGGAGAATGAGAAACACACACACACACACACATCCCAGAAACAACACAATATTAAAAAAAGAACAACATGTCAACACTGCTTCAGGTTAGTTACTCTGTGAAGTAAACTGCTCACCAATTAAATGCTCTTTCCATGGACAGTGCCTCTTTTCCCCACTGGACCAATTTTCAGAAGAGAAATCTTGCTGAGATAAAACTTCCAATCAATACCCAGATTGGCCCCAAGAGGAGCAATGAAAAATCTTTCTCCTATTCTTGAACCAACACATGTAGGATTAAAATGTAAATGAGGACTGGACACTTGTCACCTGGCTACTCAAGAAGCTGAGATCTGAGGATCAAGGTTCAAAACCAGTCCAGGCAGGAAAGCCTGTGAGATTTTTGGTTTTTCTTTTTTTGTCAGTCATGGGGCTTGGGCACTGTCCCTCAGCTCTTCAGCTCACAGCTAGCACTCTACCACTTGAGCCACAGCGCCACTTCCAATTTTCTGGTGGTTCATTGGAGATAAGAGTCTCATGGACTTTCCTGCCCAAGCTGGCTTTGAACCGTGATTCTCTGATCTCAGCCTCCTGAGTAGCTAGGATTACAGGTGTGAGCCACCAGCACCGGCCAGCCTGCCTGTGAGATGTTTATTCCCAATTAACCATAAAAAAAAAGGCACCAGAAGTGGAGCTGTCACTCAAATGGTAGAGCACCAGCCTTGAGTGAAAAAGCCAAATGAGACTGCAAGGCCTTGAGTTCAAGTCCCAGTACTGGTATGTGTGCAAGCATGCATGCTTGCATGCACACAAATGCACACACACATATATATATACACACACACTGAGAATAAAGCCAGGATGATTGGAGTCCACTCTCACAACACGTACAGCTGTGAGCTACTCTAGTCCAAAAGGCTGAGGGGGTAGTGACCAGCGAGGCCGAGCCCGAGTTCAAGTCCTTCTGTTCCTATCCCTTTTGGCCTCTGCAGCCAGCGGCAGGGTCACCATGATGGACAGCTGGGACTGTCCGAGACGCAGCACGCACAGATTCACCAAGGCGTCTGGCCAGACCTCACAGGAAATTCTTGCAGACAAGATGGTGAAATGCAACCCAGATGAAGGCAACATAGCACCGCTCACGGCGGGCTGGAGATATAGAAGGGCTGTGAACAGAGGCCATGCTGCCCAAGCCGGCAAAATAAGTAATAGGATGAAATCAGGATGGAGGGCAGCAGATATCTATATGACTTCAGTGAGCGGGCCCCAAAAGAAGTGGGTGGGGATGAATGCAAAGGCTTCCGTTTAGGTTCAGAAATGTCATTTACCTGCACAATGGCCCAGGAAAGCCTTGAACTGGACACGAGTTCAAGAACCACCCCAGTAACAATGAGAGAAAGACTGTGGGTCCAAACTCACCACAGTCAGGGAACTAGACCACCCAACAGCCTGCACACAGCCCCGTCGTATTAATAAATGGAGACCGCATTCTCAGAGGGGCCTGGAAACAGAGACAGTGAGGTGTGGAGCTTTTTCTAGAAGTCTGGACAGATGTGGAAGGATTTGCCTGGAAAAAGACAAAAGAGAACCATGGGGCCAGTTTTCAACTGTCGGAAGGAATCTCACATCTGGTTTTGCACTACAGAGAGGAGGAGGAGAGAGGGAGAGAGAATATCAAGGTTCAACGGTTTGAAAATACGCAGAAACAACAGAAACTACTTGCTATTGTAAGTGGGATGTTTTCTCATTGAAGATATCAAAGAAGGGACTGGTGCTGATCCTGTCTGCATTGCTTATGATTTTGGTGACACTGGACTTGAACTCCGGGCTTCCTTCTTTCTTTCTTTCTTTTTTTCTTTCTTGTTAGTAGTGGGGCTTGAACTCAGGGCCTAGGTGTTGTCCCTGAGCCTCTTTGTGCTCAAGGGTAGTGCTTGAGCACAGTGTCACTTCTGTTTTTTGTTTTTCTTGGGGGGAGTGGAGGGGGTTAATTGGAGATAAGAGTCTCATGGAGACTTTTCTGCCTAGGCCAGGTTCAAACAGTGAGCCTCTGACCTCAGCTTCCTGAGTAGCTGAGGATTACAAGCATGAGCCATGGGCACAGGTATAACCACCATCTCCAGGCCCAGCCTGAGCCAAGATGTTAACTCAGCTCCACCTTGCATGATTCAAGAACTTGTCAGTATCCAGTCAGGACTCATGGAGGATTTCCCCCTGTGCTGAGGTGCCATCTCGTGGCGTGTAGAGGCAACTGCAGGCTGCCGTGGGCGTGCAATCTTTCTAGAAGGTTTTGTACTGAAAGCAGGAAGGATTGCCTTGAAGTCCTGGGGACAGGACTGCATCTAGCAAATGAGGCATCTGTGGAGTCTTTTTAATTTATTTTTATTCTACTTTATCATTATTATTATTATTGTTGTCAGTACTGGGGCTTGAATTCAGGACCTCATATTTGCTTAATTTGCTTGCTGGTCTGGTGCTCTACCACTTGAACCATACTCCCACCCTGGCTTCTTGCTGGTTATTTTGGAGATAGACTCCCGTGGACTTCCTGCCTTTTCTGGCTTTGAATCGCTGCTCTCCGGATCTCAGCTTCCCAAGTAGCTGGGATTACAGGCGTGAGCCATGACAGGTACCCGGCTGTTTTTCTCTTAATTACAGGCTAAACCCCAATTGACCAGACAGAGCCGGGCTGGGTAGAGATCTGAGGACAGAGAAGCCAACAAGGAAAACAAGAGAAACCTTTCATTCTCACTCCAACTGTGTATTTTGAGAGATTTCAAACTTAAAGGAAAAGCTGTTGGAAGTGGTAAAGCATCAGTCTTGGGCACAAATGCTCAGAGACAGTGCCCAGGCCCTGAGTTCAAGCCCGAGGACTGGCAGATACACACACACACACACACACACACACACACACACACACACACACTCATTGCAATCTGTCATAGAAAATAGCCCGCTGTTTACCAGGGAGGTTAGCTGTGCCAAGAACCTAAGATCAACAAAGAGTAGCTGTGAGGACCAGAGAGAAAGCATGGTGTAAAGCAGGAAGAATGGCCGCCAGGACCCTGCACTGACCCGTGTGCAAAGGGGCCAGCCCTTTCAGGGCCAAGGAGACGTTGGGGATTGTGGCTGGGTCTGACACATCGGGGTCTTCATTTGCTTGTATCCCTCCAGCAACCAGGGGAAGCGATGAGCCACTGCCGTACTGGCCAGGACCCTGCCAGGCCCTTGGACCATATTCATCCCTGGGCCTTGCAGCCACTCCTGGCCACTAGCTCGGATGAGGCCAGCACACCTTCACCCCGTTCGGGCCAGTGGTACCAGCTGCGCCCAGATCTTCCCATGTGGAAAAAAATCTCACCTCACTGTTGTGGATTTTATACAGTGACACAAACAGATCAAGGCAGTGTGGCCAAGGGTGCATGCGTACACCAGGCTTGGAAACACCTAGAGGGAGGGGGACTGGGCTAAAGGCATTCATGTGTACCCACCCAGGACGGGACAGTAGCTTGTTTTGGGCCTGCCCACAGGGTGCTGTGGGCAGCGCTGACGAGTTCCGGGAGCGGCTGAGACCCTCAGTCAGGTCTGCCCCAGGTCCTGCCCGCAACTCGAGTGTCTCATCTCCTTTGGAGTCTGTTTAGTCTACTGGGGGCCTGGACTTAAACAACAATTGATGCTAGTTTCTACGTAAGTGGCCTTTTCTGTAATATGGCTGTAATTTCAGCTTGCAACACTAGGTGTCAGTGCCAGCCAGTTCTAGGAAAACAGTTGTCCGTGCCCTTCCCCAGAGAGAACTATAGCCAAGTTACTCAGTCTCACGATGACATTTTTTTTCTTTTAGAGGAGGGTGTGTGGTTGTACCAGGGATTGAACCCAGGGCCTTGAACTTGCTAAGCAGGTGCTCTACCACTTGAGCCACATCTCTATCCCGGGCTTGACGTTGGATTATTTCATCTATAAAGGCAGAAGGGCAACAAGAAGACACGGAGTTCCTTCACAGGGGGGTAGAGAGGCCCCCACGGCCATTCCAAAGGGATCAGATGTTTACATGAAGACAGAACAAATCCAGAAGCTACCCTTCCTCCTCACAGGGGAAATCGCAGAACACAGAAGGCAGGGCTGGCCCCCTGGGGCCTCTGTACCTTAGCTCTTACCTCTGAAGGTCACTCCCAATGCACAGGAAACTGAGCTCAGCTGCTAGAAAGTTATCTGGACACCCCCAAACCAAAGGTGCTGCTGATCACAGCCTCCTGTGAGACACACACACACAGAGACATATACATGTGCACATGCATGCACACATACATACCTGTACATGCATGCATACACACTCCCTGGGGTTCTGTCCTGTCTAGCTTTGACACAGGTTGGGTGTTGAAAATCAAACCTTTGGATCCATGATCTATTCCGTCCCCTGGGCCCAGGTGTCTCCTGGCCCGGAGATGAAGTTCAGAGAGACTCAGGTCCAGAAGAATCTTAACCATGATCGTGACTAACACTTTTTTTTTCCTCCCCAGGAGAGTGTGAAAATGAAATATTAGCCAAGTAAATGGGAAAAGCGGCCAATGTCATGTTGTTAGACAATGGATTGAGAAGGTCAGAGAAATTGCTGCGAACCCCTAGAAAACCCAATGTGAAGACGGTAGCAGAAATTCCCACAGCAGCAATGCCCTCATATCCCCTCCCCCCAAAGCCACAGCTTCAAGAACCCTCAGGCTGTGTTTCTCCATGAATGTCCTAATTACTATTACTATTCTTATTATCATAAGTCATGGGGCCTGATCTCAGGGCCTGGGCATTGTCCCTGAGCTTTTCGGCTCAAGGCTAGCATTCTACCACTTGAGCCATAGCCCACTTCAGGTTTTCCGCCTGGGCTGGCTTTGAGCCATGATTCTCAGATCTCAGCCTTCTGAGTAGCTAGGATGTCAGGCGTGAGCCACCAGTGCCAGCTGTCATCATCATTGTCATCGTCGTCATCATCATCATCATTTTGTGCTTTTTTCCTCCTGGCTGTGAGACCTTTCCTTGGCCCAGTTCACTTGTTCCTGATTGCCACTTCTGCCCTTCTCATCTTTGAAGCCGCAGGAGATTTGTTGGGCAATCCAGGAAAGCGCAACGGGGGCTGAGTATAGGTGGGTTTTGCAGAATCACCACACAGACAGGTTTGAAGTCTCAGAGAGCAACAGCCCCAGGCTAGGGGCAAGCCCACCCTGCCAAACCCACGCTGGGTGTTTTCTTTCTCTTTTAAAATGTGAGTTCCAGTAAGTGTGTGTGTGTACACGCACGCGTGTGCTAGTGTAGACACAGAGTAATGCAGTTGAACATGTGTGCACACAGGAACACAGTGCACTTCCAAACACACCAAACCATTCAATAGTGATGCTCAAATTCGGACATTACAATTCCATGACCGGGATTCATATCACAACGGGATCCTCAAAAATCAAAGGCACAGGACTGACACCGGCCACATCTCAGCCCACATTTCCCAGTGGCCACAGAAACCACAGATTTGTTGCTTCTTCATGGCTGTCTAATCCTCCATTGTGTGTGTGTGTGTGTGTGTGTGTGTGTGTGTGCTGTGCGTGCACATCTCCACTGTTCCCAGAGTTCAGCTCTTCCGAGTGGGGTCCACAGTGACCCCAGGAAGGCCCACGCGCCGCGCCCCACCATGCTCACCTTGCACTGTCCCGACACACAGATGTCCACGCCGTCCTGGCCACACGGGGTGCCGTCGATCACCTTCTCCGCCTGCCGGACGTAGAAGCGGTAGCCCGCCGCCTGGCAGTTGAGCTCACACTTGCGGCTGTCTTTTCCTGCCAGGAAGGAAAGACGCCATGTCACTCCTCCACAGCGTACAGATGTCACAGCGTACAGACACGACCATGCATGCATCATTAGCTACCCCCCCCCCCGACTCCTCCAAGTCTTCGCTGTGGCCATCACGAATCTACCAGGTCTCTACAGCATCACTGGTTTGGGGGTTTTATAATCACACTCTCCTTCAAGGTGTAAACCATGGAAGTTGTTATTGGATCCCATGGCTGGCAGCCTAGGGATGAGGTTATATGGTGATCTGCTGGCTGAGGCTCAAACATGAAAGCTGAGAGAATATGAGAATGCAATGTGTGTGTGTGTGTGTGTGTGTGTGTGTGTGTGTGTGTGTGTGTGCTGGGCCTGGGGCTTGAACTCAGCCTAGGCACTGTCCCTGAGCTTTTTTTTTTTTTGCTCAAAGTTAGTGTGCTACCACTCGAGCCGTAACTCCACTGCTGGCTTTTTGATAGTTCATAGGAGATAAGAGTTTTGTGGACTTTTCTGTCCAGGCTGGCTTTGAACCTCCGTCCTCAGATCTCAGCTTCCTGTGTAGCTAGGAGGACAGGCGTGAGCCCTAGCACCCAGGTTGGATGTTTACTCCCCCCTCCCCCAGACTGTATTTCCAAGACAAATTCATGATAAAGGATTGCTTTGAGGAGTGTGCTCTAAACAAAAATGACACAACAAACAAAACAAAAAAAGGAAAACCCATGAAAATGACTCATCCTTAGCTTATCCTTGTTCTGGACAAAGGAAAGGTTGTCAGAGTAATTAACCCATTCAAAAAGCCAACACACACAGCTCATCAACAGCCTAGCGCCCAGCCCTGCCTGCACTCAAAACCCTGCGACCTAAGCTTTATGCAGCCCCAGGAGCCTTGCATAACTGTCTTAAAAGACTGAGGTTGAGCCAGACCCTGGTGGCTCATGTCTATAATCTAGCAACTCAAGAGGCTGAGATCTGAGGATCGAGGTTTCCAAGTCAGTCCAGTCAGGAAAGTCCCATGAGTCCAGTGAACCACCAGAAAACCGGAAGTAGTGCTGTGGTTTGGAGAAGTAGAGTGCTAGCCTTGAGCAAAAATGCTCAGGGACAGCGCCCAGGCCCTGAGTTCAAACCCCACAACCGATTAAAAAAGACTTAAGCTGAAAAACCACCAGCTCACACTTAAACCTGGTTCTAACCGTGGGTAACAGCAGCTGAGCGTGTCTCTAAATTTCCTGATTTAGTTGGTTGGTTCCCAGAGTGGGGGTGGGGGGTGGTGCCTAGGAATCTGCATTCTCAAAGAGTCTCACGTTTCCAGGGAGATCTAGAGACAAGACAGCCCTAGCCTGTGGTGTGCACACAGTGCCCAAACACATGACACCACGCCCTTCATGGCACAGCCCAACTCTGGCCAAGTTCCTCAGCCACCCCCCACCACTCCCCCCAGGGCAGATTTCCTATTTCTCTCCTGTCCCAGTAAATCTAAAGCTGGAAAAAGTGACTGAAAACAAATGTCGTTATGGAAAAGAAGAAGAAGAAAAAACAACCCCACTATGCCACTGACAATTCTTGAAGCTAAGTCAGGACATGCACTGATACATCTTAAAATGTTATTATTGAATAAAAGATCGAGTAGGAGTTTGGGTAGGTTCTTTAGGAGAAAGCTAGTTTGGCCCACCGCCTTTGGAAAGTAGCTACCATGGAGCTGGAAGCCACAGAGATATCCTCAGGGCTGAAGAACGGCCACAGAGTGGGTGTATGACACACAACACAAAGACAAACCCTCTATAGAGATCCTGCCGGGCACAGCCTCTGTCCGCCCTGGATTGGAGCTGGCAAACTACAAGAAGAAATGAGTATGGTGGCTCACACCTGTAGTCCCAGCTACTCAGGAGGCTGAGATCTGAGAATCATGGTTTGAAGGCAGACTGGATAGAAAAGTCCGTGAAACTCTTATCTCTAACAAACCAACTGAAAGCCAGAAGTGGAGCTGTGGCTCAAGTGGTAGAGCGCCAGCCTTGAATAGAAATGCTCTGGGACAGTGCCCAAGTATTGGGATACACACACACACACACACACACACACACACACACACACACACACGGAAGAGGAAGAGAAGGAGGAGGAGGAGGAAGAAGACCATCGTCATCATCATCTGAAGCTGAGCCCAGATGAGAGAGGCTGCATCTCAGCAATACCAGAGCTGGCTGGATCCACATAGGGATTTAGGAATTGTATGTGATCATGTGTATGCACATCTGTGTATAAGCATGCACCACATGTTTATGCATATATACGTGTGTATACACATTGTGTTGGGTATGTTTTCACATGTATGCCAAAGCAGTCAACAACAGGTCCGAAATGGGGGCCCTGTTTTTCAGATAGAGTTTCCTGCTTTTGCCCAGGCAGCCTTGGACTGTGATCCTCCTCTTACATCTCCATTGGCTGAGATTCAGCAGCTTGGTATCTCCCTCTGCTGCTAAGGTCCCTCAGCGACCCCAAGGCAGGAAGAATCCTGGAGGCCTAGACAGGTTCCTGGAACCATTCACAGTGACAGAGACACCCCCGCACCCCCAGAACACCTCTCATGCCTTGAGATTGGGCCGAAGGCAGCACTAGGTGAAAAGGAGTGTGAGTGATGGCTTATTTCCACACCTCCGTACAGGGAGGGGTGAAGAGAGCCGGTCCCAGACCAATGGGCAGCCGGGTAACCTCCCACCTAGCAAACAGACACAGCAACAGATGCAAAGCACATCAGAATAAACCTTCGCCCTGAGTGTCTACAGGAGTCTGGGACCCAGGCTCACCTCTGGATGGTGTGTGTGTGTGTGTGTGTGTGTGTGTTCACTTCCCCTCCCCACTGGGGCCCCAGCTTTGCCCTCTGCTCTGCAGGCAGGACACGATCCACCCCTGTCTGCACGGCCTCTGGGAGAGAAAGATGGGGGGGGCGGTGTACCCCTGCACCAGGACTCACCAGCCTGGGCAGGCAGAATCTCCCACCCTCATTGAAGGCAATGAATGCCTGGCTAATCCCCGGGGAAGCCTGGCTTTCAGTCCTCCCTAGGACTTTGAAAGATGTCACTCCGCCTCAATCACCAGCTGCAAGGTCCTTTTTGTGTGCGTGCCTGTTTTCCCCAGAGACAAGTAAGACTTTGGACAACTGAGCAACTGAAGTTTTCTTGTAGTGGCATGAACAGTGGGGAAGCAGCCCGGCTTGCTGTCAAAGGAAGGCCTGGGAAGAGCACAGTGGCGGGGGGCCACACCAGAGCACCAAGCATGAGCTGGCTGGGCCAGAACCCAATCGGAAACCTCGGGTTACGACAGGGCTTTATGTACTGGGGCCAGGGGCAGACAGGAGGAGGGGCGAGGGAACATGAAGGGTGGAGGATGGGGGTGGGGCAGACCTCACTGAGCCACCAGGCCCCTGCCAGCATTTCCACTCTGCAGCCTGGGCCTGTGTGGTCCAGGAGAGCCCGCCACATGCAACTTCAGGCAAAGGGACACAGTAAGAAAGATGCTGGCTAGACCTTCAACACTTCTAGGACCAATGGGGAGGGTAATAGAATGGATGGGGGGTAAGGGTAGGAGGTTTTGTTTTTTTTTTTCTCAAGGCTGGTGCTCTACCACCTGAGCCATACCCTAAGCTACAAGTTTTATTTTACTCATTTGATTTTGCCAGTGATTTTTGCAGTGATATATATATATATAAATCAAGGTCAGGGAGTTTGTGTTCAAGTCTTGGGTTTTACTAAGATATTTCCAGTGTACTTTTTTTTTTTTGGTGCTGGTTCTTGGGACCTGAACTCAACCTGGGCACTGTTCTTGAGCTTCTTTGCTCAAGGCGAGTGCCCTACCACTTGAGCCACGGCACCACTTTTTTTTTTGATGGTCCATTGGAGATAAGTGTCTCACAAATTTTCCTCCCTGGGCTGGCTTTGAACTGTTGATCCTCAAATCTCAGCCTCCTGAACAGCGTGAACCACCGGCGCCTGACCTGGGTGCAGCTTTGATTTGTCATCCAAGGATGCATGCAAACCCCCAAAGG
This sequence comes from Dipodomys ordii, assembly GCF_000151885.1. Classification (NCBI taxonomy): domain Eukaryota; kingdom Metazoa; phylum Chordata; class Mammalia; order Rodentia; family Heteromyidae; genus Dipodomys; species Dipodomys ordii. The sequence goes on along the minus strand of NW_012267231.1, from coordinate 14,201,488 downwards.
AGTTAATTCCTGATGGTCCAATAACAAATGCCTCTGTTCTCCCCCAGGAGAGATTAACTAACTTGGGGTGTGGAGTAGACACAGAAGATCAAAAGACAAGTCCAGATATCCCGGGCTGGAGGCTGTAAGGGGTCCTGACCTGAGTCCCTCACCTCAGCTTGAACCCAGAGGAATCTGACAGAAAAATTCTGAGAATCTCCAGGATGCTTCTTCTAAACAGGGGGGAGAATGGGGGGGCAGAGAGGGGGAGAAGGGGAGACATAACAGACTGAGATTCCCCGATGGAGACTAACCCAGGCAGTACCCTCCCACAGCCAATAGGAAGAGTTCTTGTGTGGTGTGACATTGGAGATCTGAATAGTCCCGAGATGTCCACCCACTGACTGTCCAGCCACTGACCACCCAGCGACCACCCACACGCTCCTAGAACTGGCCGGAGCATTACAAAGCTGAAGAAGTGGACCTCCAGCTTTCTGAGATGGATCTGAATGAGGTTTTGAGTTCTTTGGTGTATAGGCATTAGGAAGAAGATGGGGAAAGAAAAACTAACTAGATAGATATAGACAGAGACTTATAGAGATGTCTGTATCCAAAGAGATTAATTAGGTATTTTTATCATCTGTCTTCAACTATTTCTATCTGTCTCTAGCATCTACCAATTTCTATCCTCTATCTCTATTATCTATCTATCTCTATCACCTATCTACCTTTTTATCTTAACATCTATCTCTATCACCAGTCTCTAACACCTATCTATCTCTATCATCTATCTACCTTTTTATCTTAACATCTGTCTTTATCTTTGATCTCTAACTTCCACCTACCTTTTATCTTAACATCTATCTCTATCCTCTATCTATCTCTACTTTCGTACACACACACACACACACACACACACACACACACACACACACACACACTATCCCTTTAATCTCAGGTCCTGCTGTCCTTACCTAATCATTCTATAAGGCACAATGGGTGCTTTCCTACCATTTGGTTTAAAGCCAGACAATCAGCAAGCCACACATCCAGGGCGGGTCTGAGAATGTTTCCCTAACGCCGGAGATCACCCAGACAACACTGGCTGTCACCAAGATCCTTTTCCACGGCCCCTGCACAGCTTTGTTGTTGTTGTTGTTTTCATTGTACAAATGAGTTATGCAGAGTCCAGCTACGCAGTGCTGAAAACACTTGGCAAAAACCTTGCCCGAGTACTCAGGACACGGACAATGCATTATTTCAAAAAACAAAAACAAACCCCCAAACCCACCCAGCCCCCACGAGGAAACAGCAGCTTCCGTCTCTGCAGCACTGCAGCTCTGATGTGAGGCTTGGGTCTCACATGAAGTTGCCTTTTTGCAAGAGTTTCCCACTCGCTCTTTGAGTGGCCTCTCTGGGCTTGGCGGGGTCCTGAGGCTACAACAGGTGGCTCTTTTGTGGGTCACACCTCCGTCTGCTGGAAATTCAGATGTCTGCATTAAAGGCAGGGAACATTAACTTTATTTTCCTGTAAGTTGACGTCAAACAGATCCACGCATCAGCAGTTTACTAAAAGACCTTTCCGTTCCTCCCCCAGGCACTGGCAGAGCCTCCCTGACCCACCCTGGCTGTGTCTTTCCAAAGTGGGGGGCCTGAGGCCAGTCCCCAAGCCTGCCCCTGGACCTTGAAGCTGTCTGATTGGGATGGGGTAGGGGGAAAGCTGGGGTCTGTTTTCCTTAGGCTGGCAGTCCTTTGAACTATGACCTGAGACCTTCACAGCCTGAATTCTCTTATTTTGGAAAACTGTTCAATAATTGCCTACTTTGTCTCTGATTTTTTTTTTTTTTTGGCCAGTCATGGGGCTTGAACCCAGGGCACTGTTCCCAAACTCTTTTACTCAAGGCTAGCGCTCTACCACTTGGAGCCACACTGCCACTTCCGGTCTTCTGGTGGTTAATTGGTGGTAAGAGTCTCACGGACTTTCCTACCCAGGTTGGCTTCATACCCAGATCCTCAGACTCAGCCTCCTGAGTAGCTAGGATTATAGGCATGTGCCACCAGCACCTGGCTTTGTCTTTGGCTTTGTCTTGTGTCTCCAGTTACTTCAGTTGGAGTAACTGGAGATCTAGGCTAGAGGTCCAGCTCCAGGGGTTCCACATATCAGAACCATTCACCCCAAAACACCAAATGAAGAGAGGAACAGTAAGGACGGACAGAGAAAGGAAGGAGGCAACTAATGCCCTATGGACATCTGAGCTCCTTTTCAGGCTACAGACATGAGCTTTAGGGTTTTGTTTGTGCTTTTGTTTTTGCTTTTCTTTGTTGTATGGGTCGTGAGACTTGAACTCAGGGCCTGTGCGCTGTACTTTCATTTTCTCACTCAAGGCTGGTGCTCTACCTCTTGAGCCATACCTCCACTTCAGGCTTTTTTGCTGATTGGAGGTAAGAGTCTGATGGACTTTCCTGCCCAGGCTGGCTTTGAACTTTGATCCTCAGATCTCAGCCTCAGGAGTAGCTAGGATTACAGGCGTCAGCTTATAATGGTGGTCAGGTGTGGTCAGAGTGGTCGGGGGTGACCAGAGACAGCCAATTATTCAGTTTCCAAGGTGCCTGGAAGTACAACCCCCTTGCCAACCTCTGTCAGGGTTCTAAGCCATTCTCTCCACCGTCCCTTTGCAATCACCTTGAGTTTCTGGAAAGACAGGACCGATGCACAACAGCTTTATGACCAGGGCCTCAAGCTACCGTGAGGAACTGCAGACCTTGCTCACCCCCTAAAAGGGGGGGTCCCCTCACTGATGGCATGAGAGCAACTTCTCCAGAACCCAAGACCCAGATGCAGGGTAATGACCAGCGGGCACCCACCTGGAGCTGGGATTCCTCTGGATATCTTTGCCCCTGGACCCTAATTCTTCCTCATGTTCCTATGTGCACCCCAAAGATAGCAGCTGAAGAACGGAAGCACCGTCTTTCCGTGGCATCGCAGCACATGGAACTCTTTTCTTGGCCACATTTCTGTCCTAATAACCTTGTCTATTACGCTAGCGTCTCATCAGATTTCTTCTCTGGCCAAGCTGACTTTCTGGAAACATTCCACTACCTCTGGTGGTCTGAAAGGCCATGACCCGAGAGGAGGTGATTTGTAAGACATAACTGCACCCCACTTTGGGAAGAGATTTGGGAACATTTTTCCAGGAAAGAAGAAAGGGCTTGTTGAAGGCGCGCTTTCTGGATGGTCACATTTTACAGGTCTGGGCCTCTCATTCATTGTCTTTAACTGAGCTGCTTTTACAGCGCTATAAATTGTAGAAAACGGACGAGAATGCAAATGAATGCTGTCAGTGGAGACACGAATAGAATCCGTGCCCACCCACCCAGCAGGTTTCCGGACAGCCAGATTCCCTGGGCACACCTCCATGCCTCTATAATCACACCCCGTTTCTGTGGGAACAGATAACTTAAGTAAAAGCTGGGACACAGGCAAGTACAGAGCTCTGAGTTCAAATCCTAGCGCTGCTACCAAAACAACAACAACAAAAGAGCAGAGGTCGTGTTCTTTCTCACTCCCACGAGTGAGTGATCAGAGGAAGGGTGCTAATTAAAGCTGGACATCTGTTTTTTGAGCCACATGGCTTATTATCAAAATCTACTTCTCCAGGATGGAGATGAACCCACGGTTGACACCCGCGTGGCCACACATGGCTCCTACGGAATGTCCCACGCACCTGCTGACATCGGAGGAGGGTGACCTGGATGCCACCATCTCCAAATGAAGCCCCCAGACACACAGGGCCCCTGAGTCATCATTCATGCTGTTTCCTTCTCCTCTGAAGCCCTTCCACCAAGGACCCCAGGGTGAATTTCATTACAGCCCAGCCTGAGCAGTGAGCTTGTAGTGCTCCTCCTTGGCTCCAGCTGGAATTCTTCCTTCTGTGCAGTGGGGGGCGCTGTGGGTACATTATGTTGTAACTGTCCACGTCCTCCCTCCCTCTGCTCCCCACCTCCCTTACCTCTGAGCTCTTAAAGGGCAGGACTTAGGGTTGGAGGCGTGGCTCAAGTGGTAAAGCACTAGCCAATGAGCGAAAGCCTTAGATTCAAGCCTCAGTTTCAGGCGTTAGATGTCACATGGAATTTTAATAAGCAAGCTTTGAAATGATTTCAGCCATACCACAAACCTTCTCCAAGTCATAGGTTACCAGGAGACAGTGAGGTCCATTCATGTCCCCATCTGCTTGGAACTTGAACTCAGGGTCTGTCTCTGAGTTTCTTTTGCCCAAGGCTAGCACTCTACCACTCGAGTCACAGCACCACTTCCAGCCTTTTCTGTGTATGTGGTGCTGAGGAATCGAACCTAGGGCTTCATGCATGCTAGGCCAGCGCTCTACCACTAAGCCACCTTCCCAGCCCTCCTCTCTTTCTTTCTTTCTGCCAGTCCTGCGGCTTGAACTCTGGGCCTGGGTGCTGTCCCTGAGCTTTTTTGCTCAAGGCTAATGCTCTACCACTTGAACCACAGCCCCAATCCCACGTTTGTTTGTTATTGTTGTTTTGTAGTTTATTGGAGACACAGTCTCACAGGCTTTGCTGCTTGGGCTGGCTTTGAACTGCAATCTTTAGATCTCAGCACCACTTTTGGCTTTTTCTGTGTATGTGGTACTGGGGAATTGAACCCAGGGTTTCCTGTATGCTAGGCAAGCGCTCTACCACTGAGCCACCTTCCCAGCACCTCCCCCACCCCCATCACTTTTTGTGTGTGTGCAAGGTTTAAATCACAGCTCCACTTTTAGCTTTTTAGTAGTCAATTGGCTATAAGAGGTTCCTGGACTTTCCAGTCCTGGCCTGGTTTTTAACTGTGATCCTCAAGTCTCAACCTCCTGAGTAGCTGGGATTACAGGTGTAAACGGCTGGTGCTTGGCCTTACCTGGCTTCTAAAGAGCCATGCTTCTCACTCCTGTTTGTAAGGAACCTGGCGCACACTGTCATGATTGCTACTCAGTTATGGGGCCCCCACCATGGGGACCCCTGCCCACGGGCTGTCTGAGGGAGAGAACCAGGTCTCCCCTCAGGAAGAAGGGTTAGCGACCTGCATCCGACATGCCTCTTTAGCTAGACCTTCACACTTCATGAGCTCACAGCCTCCACGCCTCAGCCTGGCTGCGCACAGAAGAGAACCAATGACGTTGGAGACGCTGGGCCCGGCCTCTCCCACACTCTCACTGGACAGTTAGCACTGACCAGCCGGGAAAGGAGGCAAAGCACCAAGAAAAGCCTGGAAAGCATCAACTCTGTCCCGTTGCCAGCCTGCCAGACAGTAACGCACCCTGAGCCCTGTCCTGCAGCCAGATTGTTCCGGAAGTCAGAAGAGGGGCAGAGGTGTGCAGGGCTGTCTGGCCTTTTCAAAGGCGACTTTTATGGAGGGTATCTGGACAAACGCATTGAGAGGTAGCAGAGGGAGCCGGGCTGGGCAAACGGTGGGTGGAAAAGCCCAACACTGGAGAGAAGCAGGGTTCCTCAACACAGACAGGACACTTGGTGCACGGATCTGCAGCTCCGGCAGGCATAAGGCGATAAAAGCCAAGGCATGGGGCTGGGAAGGTGGCTTAGTGGTAGAGTGCTTGCCTAGTATGCATGAAGCCCTGGGTTCGATTCCTCAGTACCACATACAAGAAAAAATCGGGGGTAGCGCTGTGGCTCAAGTGGTAGAGTGCTAGCCTTGGGTAACAGAAGCATAGAGACAGTGCCCAGGCCCTGAGTTCAAGCCCCGGGACTGGCAAAATAAATGAAAACCCAAAACCCAAACAACAACAACAAGAAGCCACAGCACCTGCTGGGCAGGGAGACACAGCCCAGACTCCATGTTGTGTTCAGTTCCAGCTGGACGTAAAAAATAACCGTGACCAACAAGCGGGGCGGGTAGGGTGAGGGCGCCCTCCCCCCCTCCACACCTTGGGTGAGCTTCTGTAAGACTCTGGACAAAGCTCTGCCCACTCCCTTTCTCCACTCCCATGCTAGAGCCCAGAACTTTGGGATATCTGTAGTGAATGCATGTAGTCAAACTCAAGGACCAAACCAAGTTGAGCTTAAAATAATAACACTTAAGTTAATGGGCCTCAGCTTGTTTTTGGCATCAAAATTCACCTTTTTACTTTGCTTTCTTTCTTGGTGCTTTGCAATTTATATAATTATAGGACTTAGAACTCCAGCACACCAGGCTAGGCAAGGAAAACACCGTAAATGTGCTAGCTGGAATAAAATATAGATGATCAGGTGACTCTTGCTTTTTACACCAACCGCACGTCAGCACTTCCTGAAACCAATTTGCATGACGTTAAAATTAATGGACTGGAAACCCAGGCTTCTGGGGAAACAGGGAGTAACCTTTCTGCCCTCCCCACCTCCTGCCCAACACCAGCTGGACACGAGCCGGTGAGCACCAGGCCTCTGAAGAGACCAGCTGAATGCAGATGCCTAGGCCCACCTAGCCCTTCTGGATCTGGATCCGGATCCGCAGTGCCACATTGCCAGATGCTTCAAACCCCATGTGGAAGTTGGAGAAACATGGTCTGTGGGACAGTGGGTTTTGAGTTGCTGGAAAAGAAGCTTGGGCTGGGAGGCGGGGTTCACACCTATAATCCTAACTACTCAGGAGGCTGAGATCTGAGGATCATGGTTTGAAGACAGTCCGTGCAAGAAAAGTCTGTAAAATTCTGATCTCCAATTAACCACCAAAAACACTGGGGCTGAAGAGTTAGAGTTCCAGTCTTAAGAACAACAACAACAACAACTCAGGGAAAGCTCCCAGGTCCTGTGTTCAAACCTCTAGAGTAGCATAATTAAACATTTTTAAAAGGGAGGGGGAAAAATAGGAGTGTCATGAAATTTTCTGCCTGGGCTGGCCTAGAACCCTCTCATCTTCACTGGGATAACAGGTGTGAGCCAGGGGTATCAGACGATGAGCTCCCTTCTCCTTCATCCATCATGTATGCCCTGGAAGCCCCCTGGTTCCCATGGCAACCCAGCCGCACCCCTGCCCAAAGCAGAGTTTGAAATTCCGTCAGCTGCGCTATTTTTAAACTCCAAAAAGGAAAATGGAATTTTGTGGAGATCAAAGAGAGCCTCTCCCTCTGAGTCTCTGCCTCCCTCTCTCCATGCCTCCCTCCCTTCACCCTCCCCCTCTCTCCCTCCATCCTCTCCCTCCATCCTCTCCCTCTCTCCCTCATCTACTAGATGCTTGTGGCAGTGACCTTCACCTACTGTCAACCAGTTAACTGTCGATGGTGATCCTGGAATCATTTTTATTTGCTTCTTGGCTTGCAACTGGATTTTTTGAATTCTTTATATCAAACTCACGCTATTTTAGAAAAGAACATTGGGCACTAAGGTCATTAGTCTAAATGAAATATATAAAAATCCCCTAAGAAGAAATAAACGAGGAGGGAGGAAGAGTGGTGAGAAGGGAGGGAGGGAAGGAGGGAGGGGTCAGAGAAGGGAGAGACTGCACACCCACTTAGAACTCCAGGATGGAGCCTGCCCTTCCACTGCACAAGGGAACCCTCCGGCAAAGCCATGGGAAGTCCCCAGAAGCACACTGAAGTCCAAACACGTGCTGGGCGCTGGTGGCTCACACCTGTCATCCTAGCTACTCAGGAGGCTGAGATCTGGGGATCTGAGTTCAAAGCCAGCCTGGGCAGGAAAGTCTGTGAGACTCTTATCTCCAATGAACCACCAGGAAACCAGAAGCAGAGCTGTGGCTCAAGTAGTAGAGCACTAGCCTTGAGTGAAAGAAACAACTCAGAGATAGTGCCTGGGTCGTGAGTTCAAGCCCCAGTGTTCACGCATGTATACACACAAATACTTTTTTAGAGAAATAGCAATGATGAACTGTCAAGATACAGGCTTTGAAAGCACATCTTGCAGAAATGGATTGTTTTGAGTAATCCTAGCTACTCTGGAGGCAGAGGCAAGAAGATAGCTGATGGAGGCCAGCCTAGGCCAAAATTAGCAGCACTCTGCCTGATAAAGAGGAGAGGGAAAGAAAGAAGACTGGAGGAGAGGGGAGAAAAGAAGCAGGGGAGGAGAGAGAGATGGGAAGGAGAGAGGAAGAAAGTGGGAAGAATGAAAAGAATAGAGAGAAGGAGGAAGAGAGAAAGGTGGGGGGAGACAAGGGAAAGGAGAGGGAGAGAGAGGGAGGAAGACAGGTAGGCAGAGAGAAGGGAAGGGAAAAGGGGGGGAGAGAAGGTAAGAGATGGGAGGGGGAGAGAAGGAGGGAGAAGAAGGGGACTGAGGAAGAAGCAAGGGGGAGGGAGGGCCTCTACGTGTCTGTGGGGCGCATGTGGCCACCATTGCTGTCTTCTCCCCTAATGAATCACAGCCCCAAACTGTGGCTCAGGTGGCTTCTCTTCAGATGAAATTTCTGCTGTCTGGGCCGGGCCGTGGTGCAGCCATTCAGGGGCCCACACAACCATGTTCCTATAACAGCCCACCCCGGCCCCTCTAGCACAGGGAGATCCCAGTTGGAAAACCAGGTGAAGTGTCTGCTTGGGGCTTTGCCTTTGTGGGGTTGCTCTCTGCATCAGAATTCCACAGGAAACTCCCTGCAGCTGTGGCCGAGCCCACCATCTTTGACCTCTCGTTAAAAAGTCCAGCAGCCAGAAACCAGAAACATGACCGGGAAGATAAAACAGCTGCTTGGATCTCAGGCGCCTGCCAGAGCGGCCACGTCCACAGACATAAAGCCTGTATTCGCTGCATCTCACACAGCAGGCTGGGCTAGACCAACCCGGCCTTCACCTGCTCCTGTGACAGGCATCACTAATCAATCACCAAATCCTTTTTCCTTTGTGCCTCAAATCAGTCTCAGGATTCCTCTGAAAAAAGGTTTAGCCCAGACTCTGCAACACGGTGTTAAGTCTACTTGTCACCCTAGGGGTCTTGAAAGCATGTGTTGTAGAGATGTTCATATTGTAAGTCTTTTATTTCTTTTCCTTGCTGTCGTTTATTTCCGCAGTACTGGTGAGTGAATTCAGAGCCATGCGCTCTACCATTTGAACCACACCTCCAACCTGCTGCTTGGGGTCTCAGGCCAACTTCCTCTATGGAACCATAGTCCTCCCCCTTCTATCTACCAGATAGCTGGGACTACAGGCATATGCCACCATGCCTGACCTTGTTTTGTAGCTTTTTTTTTTTTAAAAAAAAAAAAAGTCAAATGCACTGAGAATCCTAGAGGATGAAGATTCCACAAAACACAACAAGCTGTGGATTGCTTTTACGGAGCAGAGGGGAGGGTACGCAGTCCCAATCTTTGGAATACCAACTCCAAATCCATGCTGATAAGCAAAGAGCCATCAACCCAAGGACAAGACAGACACTAGGAGTTGATCAAGCTCTCATGTGCGCCAGGCTCTGGACACCTCATGTTGTCTCGTGTAATGAATAAAAGATGACCCGGACATGAATGCAGCTTGGGACCCGGCATTCATCCCTCTGCGGTCACGTTTCAGAGACGAGGGTGGCCCGGGTCGCACTCCAGGATGCTTGCCCACTAAGAGTGAGCTCGCCGGCCCCCAGCCTCAGCTCTTCCATTCACTCTGCCGAAACCCAGCCCATCTGCTCCCATCTGTCTTGCGGCCACAACCGCTTTCTAAATGTGCAGCTTCAAAAAGAAGCGGGCGGAAGGAAGCATGGCCCGCCTCGCTCTGCTCCAGATGGACAGAGGGTCTCTCTCTCTCCCTCCTCTCTGCATCTGCTGAGAGTTCTAGATGCCCAGGGCTGGTCAGAGAGCCGGAGGGAGGGAGGGGAGCTGTCTGGCCTGGATGTAAACATACATGGGGCTGTGTGCACATACATGAACATACTGACTAAATAAAGTGTGGTATGCACAGGAGCGGATTCCAATGGTGTAGGTCCTTTGCACAACTCGCTTACAGTCTAACAAAATGAACACCAACGAGCTGGGGGGGTGAGGTCAGAGGTGGGGGTAGAGAAAGAGGAGGGTGGGCAAATGCAGTCATCATGTTCAACGCACATGTGTGAGAATGCAGGTGACTTGAGAGGAGGGATGGAGCTGGGGAGACGGGGGGGGAGGGAGAATGGGGGAGCCATATGGGTCAAGACATACTGTCCTTATAACCTAACATTAAAAGTCTTTTGTGCAACTACTTAAAGATAATACTAATTTATTTATTTATTTTTGTCAGTTGTGGGGCTTGAACTCTGGGCCTGGGTGCTGTCTCTCAGCTCTTCAGCTCAAGGTGAGCGCTCTACCACTTGAGCCACAGCGCCACTTGCAGTTTTCTGAGTGGTGTATTGGGGATAAGAGTCTCATGGCCTTTCCTGCCCAGGCTGGCTTTGAATCTCCATCCTCAGATCTCAGCCAGGATCCTGAGTAGCTAGGATTACAGGTGTGAGCCACCAAGCCCGGCTACTAATACGCTTTTTAAAATGGACTTTTTCGAGCTCTCATCGATTCAACCCTCAGAAGAAGGCAGAGGTCACATGGTAACCATCTCTGGGTTCCACATACTTGGCGTGACAGAAACAGTGGATAATTACGTTCTCTGAGGATGAGAAGGGATGGAGGGATGGAAGGAGGGAGGGAGGGAGGTTGTGTGCTTGGGTGCTCAGTGCAAGTGCTGCCCGGATGATCCAGAGGTAGAAGGCCCAAGTGCGGTGGAAAATTCCCTCCGTCCTCCAAGACAGCCCTCTGCCCTCTGAGTCTTGTGAAGACAGCAATGCCCGAGGTCCTGGGAACTCACCCCGCCATCTCTGCCCCAGCTGCCAGCAGCCGTCCAAATCCGTGTCTTTCCTGTCCAAATCTGAAGCTGCCCGGATGGCAAGACTCCTGGCTGGGGGCCTGGGGAGGGGGGGGGAGTGGGGCACAGCTCCAGATGTGCAGAGACAGCCACTGGGAATCGCTAGGGCCATTCTGAACTTTGGGAACGGAACAAGGGGGCTTCAGGCTGGCCAGGCAGCCCCCCTCGTACACACACACCCCGGAATAGAGGCCTGACCTGCAGGATCCCAGGCCCTGCAGCCTGGCACAGAGGGGATGCTCACTCAGGCAAAGCACACAAAGCTCCTCTGCTCTCTGACACCACAGGCCTTCTCCCCAAGTCTCTGTACTAGGAGAAGGCAGGAGCGTGGGGAGCCCCCGTGGGAATCTGGGTGGACCCCAGGCTCTGGGAACTCAGTGCCACACAGCAATTGGGCCTAGCCTGCCCGGGGGGGGGGGCGGAGCAGAGGGGCTCATGACCTCTGCCGAGCCTTGGGGCTCACATCCCAGCAAATGTGCTGCTGGCCTTAGGAGAAGAACTTTCCTGAGCTTGGGAAGAAGTGAATTTGAAGAAGTAATTCGAGAGGGCCAGAGCAGAGAGGCCTTTCTTTGCCCCCTGCCTTCCTGATTCTTCCATGCTGGTATATTTAATTGTTTAATTGCTATTTTACATTAATTATTTTTTTAGTGGGGATGGAAATCAGGACCTGGGTGCTTTCGTTGAGTTTTTTCACTCAAGGCTGGTGCTCTACCACTTAAGCCACGCCTCCACTTCTGGCTTTTTACTGGTTCATTGGAGTTCAGAGTCTCATAGACTTTTCCTGCCAGGGCTAACTTTGAACAGCAATCCTCAGATCTCGGCCTTCTGAGTGGCTGGGATTACAGGGGTGAGCCACTGGGGCCTGGCTATGGCTTGACATAACTTTTACACTAACTGTACAGAATATCTAAGCAGGTCTCAGGAAGGTCTTACCTGTGTGTGGGGGGAGGGGTTCAGGTTGAAAGTGACCCCAACACTCAGTGGCCCTCAGCGGGGGCTACTCGGTGTTTGGGCAAGGCAGGGGCAACAACCAACACCAAGGAGAGCAGTGTTAAACCCTGTCGGAACTGTAGTGTGCTGTCCATTGCATCCCATCCTTCCCCGGGGCCTGGCCAGGTGACTGGTGACGTCACACTGATGTCCACAGCCCAGAAGGACAAGGCCACACCAGTCACCCAGGCAGAGCGAGATTCTACCCGGGGGGGGGGGTGCCATATTGTTTGTTGGCCTAGCATCCATTCAGTCTTGCTTTCCCATCCGATTAAAGTTTGCCTTTCAACTGGCTGAAGAAACCTTTAAGACAAGTTTGTGTTAAGGAAGCAGCAAAGGATGTTTCTCTCTGAGAATTACTCTGAGAATTCTCTCTGAGAATTTCTGAGGATTTCTCCATAGAACCTTCTAGAAGGTCAGTCGGAGGTCAGGCCACTTTTTTTCCCTTCCAATTTGAACTTGCTTCGGGCTGAGGCCTCCCCCGGCCTTTCTTTCAAGTCTGGGAGACTCCAGCCGCTGTCTGGCCTCACCCCTGGGCCCTGGCTTATTTTCCCCTCCCTGGATGATAAATACAACCTGTCAGGAAAGCTGGGAATATTTTTAGCTGCTGATTTTTATCTAAATTTTACTTTGGGCCAGGGCATGCTACCAAACACAAGTTTCCATGGTGACAGAGCCTCACAGAAGCTCTGTGTTGGGCTGAATGAGGAAGAGCATCCGGGCCTTGGAGCTGGAGAGGTGGGAAGGAGCCTCTTCATTTGACAGAGAGGCAAACTGAGGCTTCTCAAGTTGAAGTAATCTAACTACGAAGCTTGGTCTTACTTGGCACATGATACCGCAGGGCCCAATGGACCTGATGAATGACTCTGATTTTAATTAACTAAATAATTAATCTAGATTTTTTTAAAGTAGATGTACAATGGTGTTCTTTTGTTCTTTTGTCGGTGGTGGGGCTTGAACTCTGGGCCTGGGCGCTGTCCCTCAGCTCTTCAGCTCTACCACTTGAGCGCTCTACCACTTGAGCCACAGCACCACTTCTGGTTTTCTGGTGGTTTATTGGAGATAAGAGTTTTATGGCCTTTCCTGCCTGGGCTGGCTTTGAACCGTGATCCTCAGATCTCAGCCTCCTGAGTAGCTAGGATTACAGGCTTGAGCCACCAGCACCGGCTTACATTGGTGTTTCGATTCCGAAGGTCCAATGTCACTCCTTCCATCTCTCTGCCATCTTTCCCCTCCCTAGCCCCACCCTCAAGTTGTACAGTTCAATTTTTACAGACTGTACACTAAAGATAATGGCTGTGTTTGCTCACCCTCCTCCCTCCATTTGTGTCCCCTCCTTTCACTGTCATTATTTCCTAGGGGACTGGTATTGGGACTTGAATTCAGGCCGGGCCTCACACACCCATTGTTCTTTTTCACTCAAGGCCAGCACATTACCAACTTAGCCACAGTTCTGTTTACAGGCTTTGGGTGGTTTGCTGCAGACCAAGAGTCTCATGGACTTTTCTGCTCTGGGGCTGGCTTTGAACCGTGATCGTCAGGTTTCAGCCTCCTGAGTCGCTAGGATGACAGGTGGGCGGGAGCCCCCATTGGCGCCTCACTGTATTTTATAAATCATAAAGTGAAAAGTGTTATCTCCTTCTGCTCAATGGTTTCCTGAACCTCAAACCCTAGTTAGCAGATACATACATAGTTAATAAGCCATGGAAAGTGGTCTTTTTTTTTTTCCACTTTCTCCCAGGTTCAGAGCCTTAAAAAAAAAAAAAAAGGCCCAAACAGTGAGTGGTGAGCAGAGAGTAAGCAGATCATCTGCAGAGCCTGACCCAGCACCTGCTGCGAAATGCAGCCTGGGAAACAGTTACTGAACAGCTGACGGAGTGGAAGAAGGTTGGGTTGGGAGGAAGAGATTCACTTTCCCTTGTGTGGGCCCAGGTACAAAGCAATGTTGTTCTGGAGTGATCAGGAGAAAGGTTCTGCACAGTGTTTTATTGCATGATTGAGGACACATTACAAATAAAACAAACTAGGCCAGGCGCCAGTGACTCATGCCTGTAATCCTAACTACTTGGGAGGCTGAGATTGGGGGGAGGGGGGGTGAAGGTTAGAGGTCAGCCTGGAAAGAGAAGTTCTTAAGACTCCATTCCCACTCATTAGCTGGGTGCAGTGGTGCATTGCATGAGAGGCTGAGGTTGGGAGGATTGTACTTCCAGGCCAGCCTGGGACAGAGAAGTCCACCAGACTCCACCTCAGGGGTGAGAAATGATATGGCGGCTAGTAAGCAGATCACAGTCCAGGTGCTCACCCAAGCAGGAAGAGACAGACCTTATATCGGAAAATAACCAGTGAAAAGCAGGTCTGGAGGTGTGGCCCAGCGGTATAGTGCCTGCCTGGGTGGCAAGGGGTGGGCTCCAAGTTTCAAACTTCAATACCAGAAGGAGGAGGAGGAGGAGGAGGAGGAGGAGGAGGAG
>NW_012267231.1:14144835-14187120 GCF_000151885.1 Dipodomys ordii | reverse complement strand
GGGGGAGGAGAAGAAGAGAGAAATAAAGACCCTCTAAAAAGCAGAAAACACAGGACAGACGATTATCAAGGGAAGGTCTCACAGACAATTCAGGGCAGCCTAAGGACCTGGATCACAGGTCTGTGCTCTGAGCCAGGGCTTAGCCAAAAACAAGACCTGCAGCTAATCACAAGGTAGAAAGTGCCCCCTTCCTCATCTGGCAAACCTGGTGACCAGAACACAGGTAGGTAAGCTGAGAAATGAGCTTAATTAATTCAGAGCACGGAATTATTTCCTGCATTCTAAGGCACAGATGGCATAGGTATCTCAGATTCCACAGTTCCTAACACACTTCTATTTACACTAAATATAGAAACTGAAAGCTTGTTATCTGTATATACTGGAAGACATATGGTATGGGGAGTAGGTAAAGAAAGAGAATGAGAAATAGGATTTATAAAATAAAATCCATATACCGTTGTATTTATCACACACCCATTATACATTGAGCAAGTTGACTGAGGGCTGGTGGCCTAACGCCTGTGATCCTAGCTCTAGCTAGTCAGGAGGCTGAGATCTGAGGATCATAGTTCAAAGCCATCCTGGGCAAGAAGTTCCAGGAAACATTGATCTCCAATGAACCACCAAAAAAGCCAGAAGCAGAGGTGTGGCTCAAGTGGCAGAGTGGAAAAACTCAGGAAACTGTGACTAGGCCCTGAGCTCAAGCTTCAGAACCCATACAAAAATAAAAAATTTAAAAAGACTAGTAAATTTGTTCAGGTGTTTTCCTTGGACTAAATTTCCTCACTCTTTATGCACCTTTCTTTCTAGATGGTTCTGATACTCCTGCCAGTCTGAGTCCTCAGCTGGCCATCTAAAGTCTCAGCCTCTGGAGCTCAACCTCCTGAACTCAGCCTCCGGGGTCTCCCGACTCCATGGAGCCTCCTTCTTCAGGAGGGGTCGGGACAAACAAATGAGAATATGCAAGGTCCCTTTTCCCTCATCAACCCCATTTGCAGGCTAAATTCCACCCTCTGCGTAAACCAAGAGGTTCTGTGAAAAACCATTCATTATTAGGTGCCTTTGAACAGACGCCAAGCTCATTTCAACTTCATCTGACCCATATTAAAGGAAAAAAAAAATCTGAGTTATCATTTTATTCCTTTTCGTGTTAATGCTCTTTTGTTATGAATATTTGCAATCGTTGACGCTGGCTTTTATTTGTGTTAGCAGATTTTTAGGATTTTAAGAAAATGAGAAAAAATTGCCCCCATTAAATTGATGATAAGAATTTAAGGTTCTTTTAAATTGTGTTCACATTAGCCCATTTGTTATTTTTAACAGGTCTTAAGTTATTTCAGCTGCTTTTGTTGTTTCGGGTTTTTTTTTTTTTTAGTTAAATCATGTAACTAAAAAAGAAGTACCTTCTGATGTTTGAGTAGCTCAGGAATGCACTTAATGTTATATTTATATCCATTTTGCCACCTTAGTGACTACTTTGAATACTTTAATAACTTATTTATTCTAATCTATTTCTTGGAATATGATCTTTAATTGTGGCAGATCTTTTTTGTACCAGTACTTGGGCTTGAACTCAGGGCCTGAGCTCAATCCTCTAGCTTTTTCTCCCAGGTCTACTAGCACTCTAACACCTGAGCCACATCTAGCCACTTCTAGCTTTTTTGCTGGATAATTAGAGATAAAGAGTTTCATGAACTCTCCTGCACAGGCTGGCTTCAAACTGTGATCCTCAGATCTCAGCCTTGTGAGTAGCTGGGATGACAGGCGTGAGCCACTGGCACCTGGCCAAGTTATTTTTAATGAAAGACCTTTCATGGTTACCATACAACATGGAACACAACACCATTTTCCACTGGAGAAAAGTGAATTCATAAAAAAGAAAGCAACGCAGCATCCCCAAACCCTCCCTGGTATCCCTAGAAGTGGGAGACTAATGTTTTCAAGGGCTTGGGTACTCTAGCATTTGGTGTTTATGACCAGGTATTCTGACTTCTCCTAGAATCAAGGTAGAAGTGTGAGTCCTATACTTTCTGGACAGTTGTGGGATGAGGAAGGTGGAGAGGCAGAAAGTTCCAGAGCTTTCCAGAAACATCTGGTCCTGTCTGGCTCAGATCTTTACATGTGGTTAGTCTCTTTACCAATCTACCTTGGGATGCTGAAATATGGACAAAAATCACAACATGGCCAATAACTATTTTTTTTAAATCGGTTATAGGGCTTGAACTCAGGGCCTGGGTGCTGTCCTGAGCTCTTCAGCTCAAGGCTAGTGCTCTACCACTTCAAGCCACAGCACCACTTCTGGTTTGCTGTTGATAAATTGAAGACAAGAGCCTCACAGACTTTCCTGTCTGGGCTGGCTTTGAACCATGATCCTCAGAACTCAGCCTCCTGAGTAGCTGGGATGACAGGCGTAATCAGGAGGTTGTTTCCATCTGGGCTAACTGCGAGTTTTAGTATTACACACAAGTGTACCATGAAGTCCACTCTTACACAAAACTGGGGTGTGATTCTGAGTGTGGACAGAATGGCCCTGACATGGAAGTTCCCCTGACCTGGGCAGATGACCCATCAAAGGCTAATCTGGAAGGCCAGGAGTGCCCTTAGGGCTGACCCATGGAATTCTGAGCTCAGCAAATGTGAAACCCTTAGTCAGCATTTCTCAATTTCTCAAGGACCTTTGTGCCAAGAAAACTCAGGTGAAAATTCCACTGTCTGAGTGGAAAAATAGCTCTAGGTTTGTTTTTGTTTTTGTTTTTGGTAGACACTGGTCACAAAGGTGTGTTCTGAAGATCTGTAACTCACATGAATGCAGTCAATGCTTGACAATTGCTGTAATCAACAATTTGTTTGCTGGCCTGGCACTTATCAAGAGTATGAGGAACCCAATTCTGGGCTTGAAGCCCATTTACAGAGGAAGACGGTGCCAAGCTCTGTGGCTCATGCCAGTAATCCTAGCTACTCAGGAGACTGAGATCTGAGTATGGCAGTTCAAAACCAGCCTGGGCAGAAAAAGCTATGAGACTCTTATCCCCAATGAACCACAGAAAAGTTGGAAAAGATAGTGTGTCTCAAGTGCTAGAGCCACTTGAGCCAGTGTTGAACAAAATAATCTCAGGGACAGCACCCAGACCCTGAGTTCAAGCCCCAGGACGAGTGTGCGCACACACACACACACACACACACACACACACCTCCATGAAGGTAAATATCACAATTTCCCCTCAAGAAGCAGAGATAGAGAACATGGCTTGAAGAGGATGAGCAATCTGAGCCTTTGGTGCCTCAGCCCAGCCCAACCCCAATTCACCATCCTTCTCCATGCAATCTCCTCATTAGAACTCAAATAGAACGCACATCTCCCAACGGCCACATTCTACCATCTTCAAAATGTTCCATCCTATGTGCACACAGGTGATTTTACAGGAGATAAAACACACCTTTTTTCCCCTTTAGGGCATCCTTACTTCCAATTCTCTCAATCTCAGATTAGGGGACATAGAAACAGAGGCTCAGACATCTTGACTTCAGCCATTTAAGGAAGCAATGTCCAAATCGGAGAACAATCCCTCAGGAATGATACACACCATTGTTTTTTTTGTTTTGTTTTTCATTTTTTTCTGCCTTACTTTTGTTGTTGTTGTTATTGGTGGTGGTGGTGGGTTTGAACTCAGGGCCTGGATATTATCCCTGTGTTTTGTTTTTTGTGGGTTTTTTCCTTTTTGTTTTATGTTTTGCTAAAGGCTAGTGCTCTACCACTTGAGCCATAGTTCTACTTCTGACATTTTGGGAGCAAACTGGAGAAAAAGAGTTTCACAGGTTTTCCTGCCCAGACTGGCTTTGAACTCCAATTCTCAGATCTCAACCTCTTGAGTCACTAGGATTACAGGCGTGAGCCACTGGTGCCTGGATCCACTTCTACTTTGGAAGAAGTAGCTAGCGTGCATTTCCTAGCATCGGTTATAATCAGGTGAGGCTGTGATGTGCCTGACTCCCAGCCAGTATAATACGGGCAACTGCAGGGAACGTGACCCCCATTGAAACCAAGCATGGAGATTCATACCTGTAATCCCAGGGGTTAGAGGCAGAAGGATAGTAAGTTCAAGGCTATCCTAGGCCAAGTGAATAAGATGCTATCTCAAAAACACAGAACACACACACACACACACACACACACACACACACACGCTGAGAAAAGTGGTTGCAGTGGTTGAGCACTTGCTTAGTATGCTCAAGGCCTGAGTTCAAATCCCCAGTACCACAATAAACAAGAAAAGCTCCCACAAAACCCCATAGGTTTCTCCTTACCCCATAGTTCTGTGATAGATGATCCAGCAGAGGTCCCCTTGTACATTTCCACTCTTGCCTGCGCCCAGCCCCTCCTCACGCCTTTTCTGTCACCTTCTCCTGACAGAGGAATGACATGGCTAGAGCTCTGATCCACCTGCTGGATTTGAGAACTAAATTCCAAGTTTAAGGGTAGCCACGATTCTAGCATCCCATTTGTCTTCTTTAAGGAAAAGTCCCCTCCTCCTCTCCTGTTTAAGTCACATTCTTTTGGGCCTCTGCTGCTTGAGCACGGAATTGAATTTGAGACGATGTAATAAGAGGAACCTTGGGACATTGTGGGGAAGGCAGTTACACAATGTTCCAGGCAGATTTTTAAGACTTAGTTGATAACTAGTTTCTCTCTCAATCCCATGGTCAAAGTGACTCATTAAGTCTATGTTGGTTTCCTAAAATGAAATTACGCTAAATAGATAAAGATGCAGGCAAAGCCAGGCGCCAGTGTCTCACGCCTGTAATCCTAGATACTCAAGAGGCTGAGATCTGAGGATCATGATTGGAAACAGCCTAGCAGGAAAGGCCATGAGACTCTAGTTAACTACTGAAAAAGAATCCAGAAGTAGAGCTGTGGCTCAAATGGTAGGGCCTTGACCAAAAAGAAGCTCGGGGAAAGTGCCCTGGCCCTGAGTTCAAGCCCAAGGACTGTCACAAAAGAAAGAAGGAAGGAAAGAGGGAAAAAAAGAGAGAAAGAAAAGGAAAAAGAAGGAAGGAAAGGAAAGAAGGAAGGAAGGAAGGAAGGAGAAAGAGAAAGAGAAAGAGAGAGGATGGAAGGAAAGAAGGAAAGGAAAGAAGGAAGGGAGAAAGAAAGAGAAAGAGACAAAGAGAAAGAGGGAAAGAGATAAAGGAAGGAAGGAAAAGAGAAAGAGAAAGGAAGGAAGGAAAGAAGGAAAGGAAAGGAAAGGAAGGAAGGAAGAGAGAGAAAGAGAAAGAAGGAAGGAAAGAAAAGGAAGGAAGGGAGAAAGAAAGAGAGAGAAAGAGAAAGGAAGGAAGGAAGAAGAGAGGAGAGAGATAAAAAAGAAGGAAGGAAAGAAGGAAAAGAAAGGAAGGAAGGAAAGAAGGAAAGGAAAGAAGGAAGGAAGGAAGGAAGGGAAAGGAAGGAAGGAAAGAAAGAGGGAAGGAAAGAAGGAAAAGAAAGGAAAGGAAGGAAGGAAGGAAGAGAGAAAAAGAGAGAAAGGAAGGAAAGAAAGAAAGGAAAGGAAAGAAGGAAGAAAGGGAGGAAGTGAGAAATAAAGAGAAAGGAAAGAAGGAAAGGAAGGAAGGAAGGAAAGAAAGAGGGAAGGAAAGAGAAAGAAAGAATGAACAAACAGGAGGTAGGCAATGTGTTCAGAGCAGAAGCCCGTGGGGTAAGAGCCAGGAGACCATGGGCCTGGCATCTGTCTATGGTCTACCAGCCATGATCCCCCCGAAAGTTTCAGGGGTGTATGGAGGGCAGATTTGTGCAGCATAGACTAGCCGCCAGCCATCAATGCTGGGCGGGCATTTGGAGTATAGGACGAGAGAGCGCTGGCCAAGCAGGCAGGCACAGGGACCATTCCAGCTTGCTGTGTTCTTGGTGCCCACCACACCTTCCTGTCTTGGATTCCAGCTCCTTCAGAAACAAACCCATGCACAAGGCTCACAACGGTGCCAAGAGAACTCAAAGGAAGTCCCTCCCACAACAATCCTGGGACCTGGGCGCCTGTATGCAAACGAGAGAAGTCTGAATACTTCCTCCCACCATTGGCAAATATTGATTCGAGACAGATCAAAGACCCAGAAGGTGTAAAAGCTGCAACTACAGAAGTCTTACAGGGAAATGTGTCTGAATCTTCAGGTCCTAGGGTTATGCAATGTTGGGTTAGTTTGATTCCTTTGCCGAGACTGGGGCTTGAATCCAGGGTCTGAGCTCACACTGGGCTTTTTCATTCAAGACTGGAGCTCTACCACCTGAGCCACACATATCTACTTCTGGCCTATTTTTTTTTTTTTTTTGCTGGTTGGTTGGAGGTAAGAATCTCACAAACTCTCCTGCTTGGCTTGGCTTTGAACTGAGATCCTCAGATCTCAGCTTCTTGAGTAGCTAGGATGACAGGTGTGAGCCACCAGAGCCTGGTGACAATAGTTTCTTAATTAGGACACCAGATACAGATAGGTGAAAAGGAGGGTGTAGATAAATGGAAATCTGCCGACATTTAAAAGTTGGGGGTTTTGAAGGACATCACCACAAGGGCAAAGAGAACCCCAGATTGGAGCCAATACTTGCAAAGCATGTATCTGATAAGTCACCACAATGTATAAAGAATGATTACGGCTTACTAAGAAAGACAAACAACCCAGTTATTAAATGGGTAAAGGGTCAGGGTGAGTATTTTCCCCAAGGAGACATACCAACGGACAGTAAGCAGATGATAATGATGGTCAACCATCATTAGACACTAAAGTAAAAGCAAGTCAAACCACAATGAGATACCTCTTTATTCCTTACTGGGATGGCTAGAATCAGAAGACAGAGTATAGCAAATGCTGCCAAGGATGGGGAGAAATAGGCCACCGCATGCAATGCTGCTGGAGATGTAATACAATGTGTCTGGCCATTTCCTCAAAAAAACTTAAAGACAGTTAGCACGAGTCAGTAATCCACTTCTAGTAGAAACTCAAGAAAACCCAAAACAGTCAGAAATCTATATGGGAATGTCCCCAGCAGCACTATTGCTTAAAATAAAATAAAATACAATATTCCAAATGTCCAGAAACCACACACAGGATGCCTCTCTCTCTCTCTCTCTCTCTCTCTTTCCCTCTCTCTCTCTCTCTCTTTCTCTCTCTCTCTCTTTCTGATGGAATAATATCTGGCAGTTAAAACAATCTAGGAATTGATACAGGAAACAACATGGGGAAAAAGGGAGTGAATGGCCCGATGGCCACCTATCATGTGATTATATTTATAGGATGCTTCTAGAATAGGGTCAATTCACCAGAGAAAGTAGATGAGAGGGCTGGGAAACAGGTTTCTGTGTGGTGTTGGTGTTGGTGGCAGTAATATTCTAGAATTAAGTTGTGGGATAGTTGCGCAGTCTTATGACCATACAGAAAAAAAAAAAGAAAACACCCCACTAAATTGCATGCTGTAAAGTGGCTTAATGTAATAATGCTGTGTTAAGTAAGCAAGAAATTGACTCTCTTATTTCAACAAGCACTGGGACATTGGGGGGAAAAAATCACACCCAATCTGTGTGGCACACCTTTATTCGACTTGTGTGCAATCATTCTGACTGAGAAGCAACTTTGAGAACTGTTCCACACTCTTGTGAGCAGGGAGGGGCTCAGGATCTTCAAACCCTGCTTGTTCCTAAGAAGATTTGTTGAGGACTGGCTGCTGGGAAATAAATCCCAAGTCCTTTTGTCTGCCCAAGGACTTGTCTGGCCACCTGGGTCCAGGGCGCATGCCTGCTGGGTTCCTGGGTCCCAGAACAGCTAGCAGTGGCACCAGACAAGGTCATGTGACCTATTGTAAGTGACTGTTCATGCTTTAGGATGAGAGGGGTTAAGGATCGCTGCGGTCTGAATATCCAAGTCTATCACACATACTGCTCACCCAAGTGACCCCTTCAAAATCCTAGAATGCCAAGGCTCACTATGTTCCCCGGCCTACCATAATTCCTGTGTGATATACGCGTCACAACCTGTCATTGCTGAGTCTCATGCCACTCCAGAGACATGGAGCCTGGGGTGCTGGGAGGGGAGCCCTGGAACCGTTCCCTGATTTCTATGGACTCCCTAAACCTTCCCTTTGCTATATATATTTTTAGAGGGGAGGGTGCCAGTCCTGGAGCTTGAACTCAGAGCCTGGGTACTGTCCCTTAGCTTTCTGGCTCAAGGCTGGTGCTCTACCACTTAAGCCATAGCTCCACTTCCAGCTGTTTTTGGATAGGTAACTGGAAATAAGTCTCACTGACAGCTGGGCGCCGGTGGCTCACGCCTGTAATCCTAGCTACTCAGGAGGCTAAGATCTGAGGATCACAGTTCAAAGCCAGCTGGGCAGGAGAGACCATGAGACTCCTATCTCCAATAAACCACTAGAAAACTGGAAGTGGTGCTATAGTTCAAGTGGTAGAGCGCTCGCCTTGAGCTGAAGAGCTGAGGGACAGCGCCCAGACCCAGAGTTCAAGCCCCACAACCGCCAAAAAAAAAAGAACCTCACTGGCTTTCGGCCTGGGCTGGCTTCAAACTGCGACCCTCAGATCTCAGCCTCCCAATTGGCTGGGATGACAGGCGTGAGCCACCAGCGCCTGCCAATGGGTGGTTTCTCATCCTCCTTTACCCTCCCAGCTCCCAGGAGCAAAGACAGCAAGTCAACTCAGAAGGAGCAGAAAGCCTTTGAGTGAGAAAGCGGCAGAGTGGGTGGGAATGGGAACCCGCACCAACCACAGCCTGCCTTCCTCCCTCATCCCCCCAGGGTGGGGGAGCACTTTCCAGCCTGGAAGCCCCTCTGGGGGTTGGGGAGGTCTTGAAAAGCCAGCTGGGCCACATCAAAATCCTGGGGTTTGTCTCCACAGAACGGCAGGGGGTCCTGGAAGATTGGAGAATGTCCTCTGGGGATGGGGCTGGGACTGTACTTTGCTGTATTGGTCCAGAAGATAAACAGGTCAGCAGGCGACAGATCGTGTGGCCATCTTTCTCCTATGCCCCGTGAGCTCTTGGGACGTGGTATCTTATTTGTCAACAGCAATGCAGCCAGGGAGAGAGGTCAGAGAACATATAGGATGGTGGGCGACGTATGAAAGAGAGAGAAGTTCAAACAAGCGTCACGTGCGTGGTGACGTAGTTACGGCCCCCGCCAAGGAGGGGAAAATCGCCTTTTTATTGGAAACATGTATGTGATGGCATCTGGATCCATTTAGAAAGGCTATTTACTTGACAACAACATGACTCACGACTTGGAGATGATTAATGAGCTTTCACATCCCACCTCAACTCCAGCATGCACTCACCATCCACTATCAAGATGGGCAAACATGCCTTTTAACTGCACTGGTGTGTGTGTGTATACACGCGTGTGTGCGCACGCACACGTGTGCCAGTGCTGGGACCTGAACTCAGAGTGTGAGTACTGTTCCTTAGCTTTTTCTGCTCAAGGCTGGTGCTCTCCTACTTGAGCCACAGCTCCACTTCTTCGCCAGCTGTCTGCTGGTTTATTGGAGATAAAGAGTCTCCTAGACTTTCTTGTCTGGGCTGGCTTTAAGCCACAGTCCTCAGATCTCAGCCTCCCAAGTAGCTAGAATTACAGAGGTGAGCTGCCAGTACCCAGCTTATATTTTTTTCTTCTTTTGGCATTTAGTTCTTATTTCTCCTTCTTTTTTTTGGGGGGGGGAGTCCAGTCGTGGGGCCTGAACTCTGGGCCTGGGCGCTGTCCCTCAGCTCTTCCTCAAGGCGAGCGCTCTACCACTTGAGCCACAGCACCACTTCCGGCTTTTTTCTTTTTGCTTATGTGGTGCTGAGGAATCGAACCCAGGGCCTCATGCATGCAAGGCAAGTGCTCTACACTGAGCCACCTTCCCAGCCCTCTTATTTCTCCTTCTAAACAAACAATACCTCTCACTTTAATCTTGAATAAAAGAAAAATTATAGGTACTTGGGGAAAAACCAAGATCTTTGTCCTGCACCAAAAGCCCAGACTATTTCAAGCTCTATGCAGATTTTTCCTCCCCCTTCAGCATCTTTTGGGCCCTAAAAAGTCACAAAACATATACTTCTGGGTGATGGAGAAGAATCGCTGAGCGCAAAGAGATGTGTGGCTGTGATTTCAGGAGCCGGAATCAGGATGATATTTATCAAAGGCACTTTGATGTTCTCTTGGAATTTGCTAGCACATTTAGTGTATTATTTTGCTTATAATGTCTTCATTTGAAACTTAATCGAGTTCTTGTATACTGTTCTCTTGCCAGAGTTTAAAACAGACAAAGCAAACCAAAAAGGACATGTTAAACCCTCTAGAATTTTTCTCATCAGTTTGTTGTTGTTGCTATTTTGTACCAGTACTGGGGTGTGAACTCAGGGCCCGGTCACTGTTCCTTAGCAACTTTTGACTAAAGGCTGGTACTCTACCACTTGAACCTCAGCTCTACTTCAGCTTTTTGCTGGTTAATTAGAGATAAGAGTTTTACGGTCTTTCCTACCGAGGCTGGCTTTGAACTGCAATCCTCAGATCTCAGCCTCCTGAGTAGTTAGGATGACAGGTGTGAGCTCACTATCTGTTTTGATCTTTATCTTTCTATCTTTATGGAGAATTGGAGTGATACATCAAAATGCATGAAGGTTCAAAACCTAGACTCGGCCTTCCTATGTATTGAAGGATTTGGGGTAGGGGGAGGTGGGGCATGGTAGGGGTGGAGAAGCTTCTGTGAATTCATCCCAGAACCCCCAGGACAACAACGCAGACTCCCCTGCCTGCATGCAAAGATGCCAGGGCCCCCACCATTCCCCTTCCACCCAGGAAGCCCTGGCCAGCAAAACACAACTGGAGAGAAAAAAAGAGAAAAGAAAAACCATAATGTTTCACACTTCCTTTCATGGGAGGGCTTCACAAACTGCTGGCATCCTTCCACCAAGGGGTTCTCTGAAGGCCCTAATGCTTGTGCTATGGCCATTAAAATCTTCATGTGTGTGTGTGGGGGGGGGGTGGTCCTGTGGAGACCACTGTCCTCACATGGCTGCAAGCTTCCCCCCAGAATGGAAGTGTCCAGAAGCACAGGGGAGCCATTGCCCCCAGAGGCTTCCCCCACCCCCACCCCCACCCTCACACAACAAATATTCAAAGAATACAGAGCACGCACGGCCCTTAGCTGACTCCACCAAGCAACCAAGTATTTTGCAAATAAACACTACAAGATGACCGAAGTTTGCAAACCTCAAAATATGGTAAAACATTCAGAACAGTTCCATAAACAGTCTTCCTCTCCCGCCCACTTTGAACTTGTCTCCTAGGGGTTTCTGGTTCCAGCCCCGTAGCACAAAGAAGGCCAGACTCAGATCAGAGACTCCTGGAAGGCCGGGGTGCAGCTAGAAGAGCACCAGGCAGGTGCAGAGGGAAGGGACAGTAGAGATGTTTCTCTCTGGGTCAAAGATCAAGTGTGGGATAAGAGCTGGGGCCTGGAAAGCCATAGAATGGGGCAAAGGAGAAAGCACTGTGTCGTCCAGTGAATTCCAGCACTTAAGGCCTGTCCACCTGAGGCGGCTTCTACGAACGTCTTAGAATGTTCTGCTCATTTGCTGCCAGAGAAAAATGAGAAGCCAGGAAGCTCTCTGATCCTGCTGAAGTCACCACAGCGTGGTAGAAATACACCCAAGGTCACAGAGGGAGCTGGAAATAAATCTGCCTTGAAGGAAGGGGACCAGGCTAGTGGTGGCAAAATGACAACTTCAATCATCCCCCACCAGAGGGGCCAGGCCTGGGGCAGCATAGACCCTTGGGCAGATGGGGGAGGCCGGAGAGGCAGCAGCGCTGGGTCCCCCTCATGTCCGTGTTGACTCTGACTTGGACTGGAGATCCAACCACCCCGCTCCTGCCTCTCCAGTCATCCGTAACAACCAGCACTGGTTGGCCCCAGCACTGGAGAGTCCTGAGAATAAAACTCCAGACTGGGGAGAGGTCAGCTGAGCACCAGTGGCTCACACCTATAATCCTAGCTACTCAGGATGCTGAGGTCTGAGGATCACTGTTCAAAGCTAGACTCGGCAGAAAAGTCCTTAAGACTCTTATCTCCAATAAACTACTCAGAGAAAGCCAGAAGTGATGCTGTGGCTCAAGTGGCAGAGCGTTAGCCTTGAGCACAAAGAGGCTAAGCGACAGCATCCAGACCCTAAGTTCTAGCCCAGGACTAGGAGGAGGAGGAGAAAGAGGAAAAAAGAACTGATAATACAGAAATGAACCCTTTTGTTTACACTCAAAGGCACCATGACCATTCAAAGAGAAAGAAAATACTCTTCAACAATGGAGCCGGGACCACTGAACTCACACCACCACCCCAGATAAGGATGTCAGATCCCTACCTCCACCACATATGAAAGTGAACTTGAAAAGAATCAAAGGCTCAAATTTAAGCATCAAAACCACAAAACTCTCAACAGAAAACATAGGGACAAATCTTTCATCTGGCAGTGGATATTGAGATAGGACACCAAAAAAAAAAAATAAAGCATCAACATTTAAAAAAAAATACCATTGGATCTCAGCACAAGGGGAGTATTTGTGCACTAAAGGATAGTAGGAAAGAAAATGAAGAGAAGGAGGAAATAGTTGCAAATTCTGTTTTCTAAGGCCAGCCTGCTATTTGGAACGTACAGTTCTGGGTGTCAAAAGACATTTTGATCAGTGACAGACCACGTAGAAGATGGCGACCATGTATAATTACATTGGCTGATGGATAGCACAGCCATCTTGGTTTGTGTTAGCACACTCTTTATAATATTTACACAACAAGCTCACCTAACCATGCATCTCCTCATCATTAGGCAACATGGAACTGCATAAAGGACTCAACAGCAAAAGGAAGACCACCTCAACTTTAAAGTGGGTAAATGACTTCAGCAGACATTCCTACAAATAAGATTCACCAATGGCCAACATGCTCACAGAAAGATGCTTGGTACCCTGCGTCATTGAAGAGGTGCAAATCAAAGCCACAGTAGGATGGTTATAATTTTTTTTTATTTAATTTTATTTTATTTGTGAACATACTGTACAGAGGGGTTACAATTGCATGGGCAGGATAATGCGTACATTTCTTACCAAGCATTGCAGCCTCCTCCTTTGTTTACCCTTCCAGGATGGTTATAATCTTGTTTATTTTTTAAAGGAAGCTGGGCACGATGGCCCATATCTGTAATTCCATCACTGCTGGATAATAAGGACTGCAAGTTTGGAGGCCAGCCTGGACAAGACCATCTTTAAAATAGCAACAACAACAACAACAAAAAGGGTGGGAAGAAAAGAAGAAAGGTATGAAAGAAAGTGCTTAATTTTATGTTATATAAAAGTATACAATTCACTGAGTGCTCGTGGCTCCCGCCTATAATTCTAGCTGTTCAAGAGGCTGAGATCTGAGGATCACAATTTGAAGCCAGCCTGGGCAGGAAAGTCTGTGAGCCTCTGATCTCCAATTTACCACCAAGTGGTAAGTAGAGCTGTGGCTCAAGTGGTAGAGTTGCCAACCTTGAGTGAAAAAGCTAATGAAATGCCAGCTGTGTGCAGGACAGAAAGCAGCCAAGCCGGAGGAAGCAGTGCCAGGCCCCGTCCATTCCTAGTGAGATTTCCCAGGCAGCCAAGCTTCACCCCTACATGCTCCATGACGTCATTGGCATTCTCCATCAGTTCTGCCGGAAAAGGATTCTGGAGTCCGAAGCGTGCTTAAGAGAACCCACGCAGCAGCCACTGAAAGAACAGATCTAGGGCAATGGCTTCAAGGAGCAGGAAGCTTCCAGATGCACTGAAAACCTGACCCTCTGTTTGATGGCACTTTTACAATGTGACAACACATAAAAACCTGTGATAAATTTTTATGTCTATGAAGCCAGAGACAGAGAGAGTCCGGCCCATGTGTGCAGATGGTGGGGCAGGGCAGGTGCTACACAGCATTAAGCAAGCAGCTCAGCGAACTTCTGAAGCCCGCTTGGAGCAACTGTGTCTCTGATCCCCAATCAACACCAAGAAAAGAAGTGGAGGATGCATATCTTGCCCTTACTGGTGAAAATGACCTGGGACAATTGTCCTGAGAAGGCTTCAAAGTCACCACATACAAACTTTGTCCACTAACTGCCTCCGTCCCCTTGGTGTGGGGACGGGGGGTGGGGGGGGGATGAGGCTTGTCACTGTGAAGATTTCTGGACCCCACTCCAGACCTCTAGGAGCCAGCCTGGTCCCAGAAATGGCTCCCCAGGAGATATGATCATTTGGGGGCGGGGGAAACAGTTTGGATATTTCCTAAAACAAACAAACAAAAAAAACCATAATAATGTAAACACAGTTCCCCCATGAACCAGAGTTTCTGTTTCTGGGTAGACATCCTGGAGAAATGCAAACAGCATGCCCTCACCTAAACTGGGCATGAAAATTCTCAGCAGTATTATTCACTGACTAATGGCCAGCCAATCTCTACTACGGAATACCACTGAGCCAGAAAAACAAACGGATGGATCGTATTTACTACATCCAGTATTGTGGGGGAGGGGGAGGGGAAGGGGATTAATGAGCAATGAGGAATTACCACCAACGCAACAGCCCACACACTGCATGGCTATCTGAATAAAACATCCAGAAGGGGCAACGCTATAGAAGGAGAAAGAAGAACGATCACATGCTACCCTGAGTCTGGGTTGAGACCAAGGATTAATAGGACACGAGGGATGGTTCTGACATCGTAGCTGCAGGAAGTGTTCTTTAAAAAAATCAA
Source organism: Dipodomys ordii (assembly GCF_000151885.1). Lineage (NCBI taxonomy): Eukaryota > Metazoa > Chordata > Mammalia > Rodentia > Heteromyidae > Dipodomys > Dipodomys ordii. Next base: position 14,172,349 of record NW_012267231.1, on the reverse strand, counting down.
CTTGTACACTAGAATTTTGTGATATGTAAAGATTAGTTGATTTTTTTTAAGTCCTCTAATGTATGATGTCCAAGCAGATTGGGGACCATCGAATTCCAACACGTGTATCTGACCCTGGGAAAACTGACTCACCCAGGGGCCACAAAGCCCGCACTGGGCTGAGTTAGTCCCCCTCCCCCCCCCCCCCCCCCCCCCGTCGCCTGCCCTTCCATCCCCCCCCCCCCCCCCCCCCCCGTTGCCTCCCAACTACCAGGAAACTGGCCTGTTTTGTTTGAATGATCCTGGGAAGGGTTCTCAGGAAGCAGCTGAAGGGGGTAGTGAAGGGGTCAGAGGCTGAGAGTTAGGGGTCCTGGGTTCCAATGTGACCCTGGGCTGGACACAGTCTCATTACGTTCATCTGCACACACAGCAGATCACTTCGCACACCAGCACCACAGCAAAGCCTGAGAGGAGGACACTGAGTAAGCCAGGCGTGGAGATGACTCTAGATGATTTCCTTCCTGCCTGAGGCAAAACCACGGGTGTCCAGCTCAATCTGGTTATCTAGAAGTGGTGCCTCTTACCCACCCAGCCTGCTCCTGGTCTTGGTTAGATCTAAGCACTCCAGACTCATAAAACTCTAAGACTCTAAGAAGGATTTGAGAGAGCTGCAGAGAACAATATCTATTTTTTAAAAAAAAACACTAACAGCCTTCCAAGCAGCCACTGATCACTACATACTGGATGGGTGTGGTGTTATTACAAGACCTAGCAGATTTACAACATCCTGCTATGTATCTCGGCAGAAAATCATTGCCAAGGGAAAGAAATCTGTCTCCTATCTAAAAGGAATGTTTGGTCATTGTTTGGGGCCTTTGGATAGATGAACTTAGGCCACACATTTCAGGTCAAGCATTTACAGTACAAACGAACCCATGGAGCCCGGTATGTGAATCCTGACCCACTGGGGCAAAAAAGAGTGATCAGTGGAGCTGCTGGATGTTGCCCCTGCCAGAAAAGAGCTCAGGAAGATGTGGGATGCGTGTGGGGATGGAGAAGAGTTAGAGCAAGGCGCTGTCCTGGGAGGAAAAGCGTAGGCAGTGAACAGAACCCTCCCACCTGCAGGGTGCTCAGCCCTCAGCTCTTCTCTGGCCACTGTCAAAGGATGAAGAAAACACAGAGCTCCTGTCTACCAGTGCATGCAGAGGCCACAGCATGTGCTTTATTAGATCCAAGAGAAACCCAGAGTCTCTGGAGCTTCTGTGTGTCACTCCTGGTTATATCCTGGTGACTCAGAAGACAGAGGAACCAGAAGTTCAAAGCTGGTGACAGCAGGGCAGGCTGAGGCTGGGTCGGGAAGTGGAAGAAAGTGATTTCTGTACAGAGAGGCATTTATCAAAGACCTTGAAATGTAAAATTATTGTTGGTGTTGTTCTGGTACTAGGACTTACTTAGGGCCTAGTCTGGAGCTTTCTTGCTCAAGGCTGGTGCTCTATCACTTGAGCCACAGATCTGCTTTGGGGCCTTTTGGCAATTAACTGGAGGTAAGAGTCTCACAGAATGCCCTGCCAGGGCTGGCTTTGAACCCTTGATCCTCAGATCTCAGCTTCCTGAATAGCTAGGGTTACAGACATGAGCCACTAACTGAAAAATGTGATTTTTAAGCAGCAGCCAAGGACACCCGAGTAGAAGGTAGACAGGAAAAGGACCAAAAAAAAAATACAAACAGCTGGGCACCAATGGCTCATGCCTATAATCCTAGCTACTCAGGAGGCTGAGATCTGAGGATCGTAGTTCAAAGCTAGCCCACACAGGAAAGTCCATAAGACTCTTATCTCCAATTAACCCCCAGAAAATTGGAAGTGGCACTGTGGCTCAAGGTGGTAGAGCGCTAGCCCTGAGTGAGAAAACTCAGAGACAGCATCTACATCCTGAGTTCAAGCCCCACAACCAATGAAAGAAGGAAAGAAGGAAGGAAGGAAGGAAGGAAGGAAGGAAGGAAGGAAGGAAGGAAGGAAAACAAAGCGAACAGACACTGAAAACAAGAATGGAAAATACATGGCAGTACATGTGCCACAAATGTCTGCTGACCAAGAATCATAGTGGCCTCGGTGGCCCTATCTGTAACTACCACCGGAAGTGCCTCTTCTTTGCATAGGCCTACAGGGAGAATTCAGATTTCCCCTTCTGGCTATGTGCATCCGCTTCCTTTCCTTCCAGAATCCTAGCAGAGGGTGAGGAGCCATGAGGATGAAGCTCGAAACGAAGGCTGTGTCCCCTCATGGGAGGCCTGGGCACTTTTGGGGACACAGGCAGGTTAGGAAGGACTTGTCATAGAAACCAGGGATGCAGGGCCAGGGTGTACAGCCAGACCACTGCGCCCTGAACCTTCACTCCAAGCCAGGGGGGGCGGAGTGGCGGGGGGGGGAGGGGGGCACTACAGATGCAGGAAGTTCTGAGGAGGAGCGGGAGAGAGGTGGGCAAGGATTCATGGAACCCCAGCCATCTGTCCACCTCCCCCAGGCAGGAGATCAGAGAATTCTCCTCTGGACAAAGTCCACGGTGTCAGAAGACTTTTTCCAACAGAAAGTACAGCTCAAAATCTGTTCTCTGCGAGCAATGCTCCCCAAGCCAGATCCCCCACTCAGGCACGTAGAACTTTCCATCTGGATCCTGGTGTCTTACTGTCAAGTATGAGTACTCATGAAAGGTCGAGAGACAGTTGGGGAGAAGCCTCCAACATGAAATACAGAGTCAAAACAGACAGGGAAAAATATTTTGTAGGTGGAGAGAAAAGCAACTAAAATATACCTTCAAAAAAAATCCCTAGGCTGGGCGCGGGCGGCTCATGCTTGTAATCCTAGCTACTCAGGAGGCTGAGATCTGAGGATTATGGTTCAAAGCCAGCCTGGGAAGGAAAGTCCGTGAGACTCTTCTCTCCAATAAACCACTAGAAACCCGGAAGTGGTGCTGTGGCTCAACTGGTAGAGCTTTGGCCTTGAGCTGAAGAGCTGAGGGACAGCGCCCAGACCCACAGTTCAAGTCCCACAGCCAACAATAACAACAACAAAAATCCCTATTGCATTCTTCTATGTTTAGATAATACAGCTATAAAACAAGCACAAGAGGCCACATTGAAGAAATGACCAGAAACAAGGAAGGTTTTGTGGAGTAATTACATAATCACAAAAAAGAAGAGTCCAGTGGGGCACAACAGTGCATACCTGTAATCCTAGCCACTCAGGAGAGGGAGGCAGGAAGAATGTGAATTCAAGGCCAGACCTGCCAACCTTTTTATTGCGAACCTACAGACTGGAGTTGTGGCTCAATTGGTAGAACATTTGCCTGCCTAGAATGTGCAAGGTCCTCTGTTTTCAGTCTCCAGTTGTAGAAAACGAAGAGTTGAATAGGAAAATCTAGAAGACAGTCAGATTACATAGAAAGTAGAGCCAGAAACCAATACATTGGAAAGTTGAAGATATGGACATTTAAGTTCCAGAAAACGGAAAACGGGCAGAGGTCAGAAAGACATCATCATGGTTAATTTTATTTATCACCTGAGCTGGGCTACAGGGTGCCTAGATATTTGGTTAGTCCCGGAGTATATTTTATTTTGTTCTGTTTTGCTTTGTTTAGTCAGTTGTGGGGCTTGAACTCAGGGCCTGGGCACTGTCCCTGAGCTCTTTTTGCTCAAGGCTAGCACTCTACCACTTTGAGCCAGAGCTCCACTTTCTGGTTTTCTGATGTGTTTACTTTATATATATATATATATATATATATATATATATATATATATATATAAAGAGCCTCATAGACTTTCCTGCCTGGACTGGCTTTGAACTGTGATTCTCAGATCTCAGCTTCCTGAGTCGCTGGGATTACAGGTATGAGCCACCAGGGCCCGACTCCTGGTATATCTTTGAAGGTGATTCTGGATGAAATGCACATTGGGATAAGTAGACTGAGTAACTCGGATCGCCTTCCCTGGTGAGGTAGGTGTGGAATAGAAAAGCCAATCCTCGCTTACGCACAACACAACTCTTCCTGCCTTCGCACGTGAACTGACATACCAGCTCTGCCTGGATCTCGGGACTTCGAGTTTCCAGGCCTGAACTGAGAGCTCTCCTGGTCCTCATGTCTTCGTCCTGGGGCTAGGAGGATGCCATAAGCCTCCTGGGTCTCCTGGGCACCAGCTGTATCTGGGGACTCTGAAGCTTCCATTATCATGAGAGCCAGTATCTAGCAATGGATCTCCTTCGCCTACCCCTGGCTGTTGGTTCTGTTTCTCTGGAGAACCTTGATGAGTGCAGATATATTGACTTCTTTAGGAAGAAATGAGACCTCACATGAACAAAGTCCCAGTGAACGTTATCTTCACAGTCATAAGGATGCTCCCCCAGGATGTGGGGTGATTAGGGAAGGGAAGGGAATTTGAGAAGAGGAACCTGGCTCCTGGGAGAGGACTAAATCCAGTTACCTTACGGGAAGCCAAAAAGGAACAACCAAACTGGATAATCCACGTGGTCTAGAAACATGGTGGCCTGCACCAAGAACAGCTCAGAAGTGGAAGCCAGCTGCTGGGGGGAGGAGACGTGTGGAGGGGAGGGGGAGGGGAGGATGGAGATAGAATTTAGGAAATCCTGGTTTTCATTATAAGCCTTTAAGAACTATTGGCTTTTTAAAATTATATGCGTGTGTTCATAAATAGAAGCTAATTTAAGAAAAGAGAGAGGAAGGAAACCAGATTTTCAAGACAGATAAATTACACGATTAGACATTCAAGCAAAGCTCTTGACAGGAGTTGGCAGGGGATGCGAACTTACTGCTCGCACAGTGACAAGGTGATTTATTTGTACCTAGAAGCCAGCTCTGTGCGGAGCTAAGTGCTTTATGGGTGCTAAACACAATACAAAGGTAACTCATCTATGTCATCTGACCAAGATGGATATTTATTTAAAAGTATTCCTTAAATTTGGTACTGGTGAATGACTTATCTCTTTCCTTGCTCGTAACTCAAGTCTGAAATGAAAGGAATTACATCCTTCTTAGCTTCCTCTTGGTAGGGTTTTTGCAAGTGCTGATTGTGAATGATGCTTGCCTGATACGCAGGAAGGCCCTGGGTTCAATCCCCAGGATTGCAAAATGAGTAAGTATATATATAGACCTGTGTTAGTTGGGACTTGCCCAACAAAAGCCCCCCCAACTCCCTTCTTCCCTCTTCTCCTCTCCTCTTCTCTCCTCTCTTCTCCTCTCCTCTTCTCTCCTGTCCTCTCCTCTTCTCTCCTCTCTTCTCCTCTCCTCTTCTCTCCTGTTCTCATGCCAGTACTAAGGTTTAAATTCAGGACCTGGGCGCTGTCCCTCAGCATTTTGCTCAAAGTTGGTGTTCTACCACTTGAATCACAGCTCCACCTCTAGCTTTTTTTGCTGGTTAATTGGAGATAAGAGTCTCACAGACTTTCCTACCCAGGCTGGCTTTGAACCTCAGTCCTCAGATCTCAGCCTCGTGAATAGCTAGGATTATAGACGTGTGCTACGGCACTGAGCATGAAGGTGGTTTTTTTTTCTGTAAAGATCTCAATGCAGGAGGCTGGGAACCCCTGAAGGATCTTGGGATTTCTTTGAGGAAAACTCAAATCCAGAGTTGTCAGCAGACTTGCTAGTCAGACAATTTTGGCAGTATGTGGTGGACACACCTATAATTCCAGCACTTAAGAGGCTGAGACAAGAGGACTGTGAGTTTGAGGCCAGTTGCGACCACTCGTAAAATAAAGAGGAAGGAAGGAAGAAAATAACTATCATGCATATACATGACACCATCTTCAGTGTGTGCAGGTCCTATTATCTTAGGAAGGCAGTGAACTTGACTGAGAAAATGGCTTCACTGCATCCAGAAGGGAACAGTTCAGCTGATGTCCTTAGGCTGGTTGTTCTCTGTCTGCCTTTCCAGGTAATTCTCTACCTCTGTTTACCCTGTTACATGTCACACCCTGGATCCCAGCTAGCTAGATCCTGCAGAAAAGGGGGATGGTGAGGGAAATTGTGTCCACATTTTGCCTCTCTATCTCTCTGGGGCCTAGCAGGCCATTGTGCAGCTCCAGGCCTCGGAAACGGAGAGAATTTATCAGATCATCTGTACGGTGGTTTCCGGGTGCTGGTCCCCTGTTTTCACTTCACAGATCTTCAGAGAGAACAGCCGTCCATATTTGCCAAGTCAAACAGGCCTGAGTTCCAAACCGGTAACTCCTGGCGGCTGTCACCATGCTTTCTGTCTAAAAGGATCAAGATGGCAGGCTCAGAAGTTTCCCTTCTGTCATTATCTCCTTTGCACAGAGTGTTCACTGTGGGGTGACTGGAGCTACCTCTAAACCACCGGCTTCCTGCATATGCCACATACCTGTACCCAAGTGGGGTTTTCATTTCTGAAAACCTTGTCCCAAGTGGATTTGAGGGTGCACTGGCCGTCGGCCATGGAAATCATCTCCGCTTAAATGTAGAAGGGTGACGAATTCCTCCACATGTCAACAGGTGACATGTTTTATCAATCCACCAAAACCAACACCAGCCCTGGTACATGATAACCAATCACCACTCAGCCTTGGCTCCTGGCATCAGGAATTTGTCCAAGTCTCAAGATGACTTTCAACAAATTCTATTTTCCTCCTCAAAGGCTATTTTAAAAGTCAACTGGGGGGCGGTGGCTCATACCTGTCATTCTAGCTATTCAGAGGAGATTGAGATCTTAGGATCCTGGTTCAAAGCTAAGTTGGGCAGACAGAACTGAGAGACTCTTAACTCCCAATCGCCAGCAAAAAGCCAGAAGTAGAGATGTGGCTCAAGTGGTAGAGCACCAACCTTGAGCATTAAAAGTTAAGCAAGATGATGAGACCCTGAGTTCAAGCCCTGCTACTGACATGTGTTTGTGCACACATGCATATATGTACACATGCACAAGACGTGTGTACATGCACCCCTCCCACACACACACAGAATGTCTTTTGTCTGTCTGATTTTAAGCTTTCTACATAAGGGCATTTTTCTAAGAATATATTCCTATTTCTTTTTATCACATGATATTTGATTGTTTTTTTTTCAGGTTTGGAATTGCTTGGGATATAAAACATCTAAATTTGCCAGGGCACCAGTGGCTCCCACCTGTAATCCTAGTTATTCGGGAGGCTGAGATCTGAAGATCAGAGTTCAAAGCCATCATCCCAGGCTGGAAAGTCTGTGTGCTTCTTACCTCCAATGAACCACCAGAAAACTGGTCACCATGGCTTAACGTGGTAAAGTTCTATCTAGCCTTGAGCAAAAGACTCAGGGATAACGCCTAGGCACAGAGTTCAAGCCTCACGACTGATAAAAATAAAAGATAAATAAAGTAAAACAAAACACGTAAATTTAAAAATGTCTGCATGTCTTACCTGAACTTTCCCGTTACCCCATTATGTTTATTATAGACAGAGTTATGGCGAAAAGTCTTGATATGTAGGTTTTTATAAGAACATTGCAGAATAATAAGCAGATTATTTTCAGTTTTTCTTGGATGCTACGGTAGTTTTCCTAAATATTAAATATTAACTCAAGTATTCAGTAAAATGATGAACTTTTTTCCATTTCCTTTTGAAACTGTGAGCCATGACCCTGCCATGTTCAACCACTTATAGATTACTCCAGCAAGTCTCTTTTCCTTTCTGACCATTTCATTTTCTCTGGAATATTTTCCAGGTGTTCAGTTTTTAGAATTAATTTATTTGGCACTTTGATACTGAGTGGCATCTTATACTTTCCCAACAGGAATAGATCCTACCTATAAGAATGTGGATTGCTTTGTTAAAGACTAGAAGCTCAAAGTACAAATGATCAAAAGATGTGGACTATTATAGATTCAAATAGGATTCAAACTAATCCAAAACCAAGCTGGTCAGATAGTGCATGCCTGTAATCTCAGCATCCAGAAGACACGGACAAGAAGATAGCAGGCTCAAGACCAACCTGAGCTACATAGTGCCATCTTGTCTCAAAAAAAAACAAGGGTAGCCCGGTACCCATGGCTCACAACTGTAATCCCAGCTTCTCAGGAAGCTGAGATCTGAGGATCATGGTTCAAAGCCCCAGGGATTCTTATCTTTAACTAACCACCAAAAAGCTACAAGTGGAGCTGTGGTTCAAGTGCTAAGAGTGTAGAGTGCCAGCCTTGAGCAAAAAAGCTCAGTGACAGTGCCCAGGCCCTGAGTTCTAGCCCCAGAACCCCCCCCCACACACACACCCCTGTAACAAGTGAGCAAGTCCCTTCCACATATGCAAGTTGATTTTTCAAATATAATATAAATCACATTTTTACAAAATACAGGCTTGCGGAATCTACTGTCTATACTATCTTCCTACAAATCAAGCCCTGTATTTACTGAAGGACTTCTCCAGGGTAAGCAGGGAGTAACTATTCAATAAAAAGGGGGGAAATGGCCCTGCAATCAGAACAGTTCATTCAATAATTTATCTGTTTTGTAAATTTGGATTTACAGCAGACGTTTGACATTCCAGAGGCATATACCCGGAACTTTCTCAAATTCCCAGATTCATAAATACAAAAAAAAAAAATCCAACCCTGTTTATAGAGGCTCCCAGATTTGTCTGGGATCACATTTCCACGGACAGCTGTCTGTGTTTCCCATCCCAAACCTGACATACAACGTGTCAGCAGAGCTTGGAGTTTCTTTCACTGGTTGCTGCTTCTCATGGACACAAAGCTATTTTCCAATTAGTCTATAAAGCACCATTGCGCTGTATAAGGAGAGAACCACAAACAACAGAGCTCAAAGAAGTTTTCTGATACTATTATCTTAAGACGCAGGCTCTTCAAGTTCCTCTCTCAGCCAAAGTATTGCTACGGGTCCATGGAGAAGCCAATGGGAGTATCAGGAAACCCACCAATGCTTTGGATCTGCACACATTTATTATTAAGTCAGCTTTGACAGGGCAACGGGACATGTCCACAGAGCCCAGAGGCATTCTGTGGTTCTGGCTCACCCTGGAGTTCTGTCCCTGGAGCCTTCGGGTGATGGTGGACACAGTTAGTTGTAGAGACACTCTGGCTGGCCATTTACCGCATGAACCTGTTCACCCCATTCCTGTCCTATCTGGGCTAGATTGCAAGACAAAATCAAACTTTGATGCCCTCGTGGCCTCCAGGAAGAGAACCAGTTCCAGCTGGCACACTGGGCATTGCTCCAGCTCTTGGCCTTCTTGAAGAGGTCCCTGTTGTGTTTGGACTCCCAAAATACCACTCAATAGACACTGGGAGAGAAAGGCAAAGAGTAAGGGACAAGGAGGAAGGAAAGGAGGGAGGGAATTAATTCAGAAAACCAGGGAAAATAGAAGAAAAAAACAAAGTAAGACTGAAAACAGAATGTGGTGAGCAAAGGAAGATTCCACATGGACTTCCCCATCTGAGTTACCGTGCATACAGCAGGCGCTCTGAAATAGCATGCGCATCTCAGAACCCATCTGAAATACATTGCTGCCTGCAATGGTGATTATTGATGTATTTATTCCAGAGAGGTTGGGCAGCATATTGCTTGCCAGATTAACTTTCCTGACGCTCGGCTGGGATTGAGTTACTCCTATAAAACGAAGCCCAATTTCCGCAGGCTCCACTTGAGGCCCTCTAGAACCGGGAGCCAAACTTCCCGGCTGACCACACCCAATACTTCTCCCTGAGATACACCCTTGCTCCAGCCCGAGGACACATGAGCCAGTCCCTGACCCCTAACACAGTCGGCACGGGCCGCCAAGCACTGTGCTGACCCACTGCCCTCTGTCCAGAGTGCCGCCTCCATCTGTACATGCTCGGCCCTGCTCACTCCCGGAGGTGAGTGCAAAAGGTGCAAAAGGCCCTCAGTGATTCTGGCATCTGCACACACGTGTATGCACATCCCTGCAGGAGAAAGGAGCCTTCATTTTCTCCCTAAGAAACTCAGGTATAAGGACCCTGCACCTCTTCTGCCCCTCTAAGGTGATCTCTTGTCCAGGACCATGTGTGACTTCATGAATGGATGCCAACAGGTTGCTGCAGTCTCCCGTGTTCTAACACGGAGTATGCACGCTCCCAGGCATGCACTCCTGGCAGTGCGGCAGGATACTAGGTATTCATCTGGGTGGGTGCAGGCACCCCACGCTGTCCACCTAGAAATATCACGAGGACTTGCATGGGAGTTGGCCAGAGACGTAAAGAGCCGTGATCAATCTCCTAGGTCCTAAGAACACACCCCGGAGTTCCAAAAGGGGCCATCCATCCTCGAGGATGGGTGAGTTGGCTGCTAATACTATTTATAAAACCTCCAAGGCTGGCAGAGAATACCACAGCCTCCGGGTGGAGGCCTGGGCTGCATCTGCAAGCTGAGAGGCATCTGCGCAAGCGCACAGCCGCCAATATCTATCTACATGGAGCCAAAGCAAGGGGCGGTTGCCTAATAACCTTCACCGAAGTGGAATTCAAGCCGTGCCCATCTGACGGGCGTTCCCTTCTCCAGGGCTTGGATCACCCTTGCACAGATGATTGGAGGATAAGGATCTGCTCCTCCATCCTAGAGCCTTTCTCGTGACAGGCAGGCCCTAAGAGCCAAGCAGACACAGTGTCTACCCGACAGTCCACGCCCAGGGGCCCGTCCTGCATAAATCTGACCTGTTTTAAATGGACTGTCCCATGGAACATCCGCAGTTTGCTGCAGCGTGACTTTACTTGAAAGTGGTTTGCTAGGATGAATCCAGGCTTCCAGTCAAGTCAGTCTGCTTGGACAAAACCCAAGTCAGCCCAGTAAATGATGGCTCACATGATAAAATTCTAAAGCAATATACACAAAGATGAATCTAATAACTATGAACTCCACTGGGGAGCTGCTAGCTCCTCCTTGCAGTTCTGTGGTTGGCTTCTGGGCTCATTACGTTTGTGGAAAGGTGGGTCTGCCTGGCCTTTGCCATTCTCTGCCTTCCCTGGCCTTTGCCATCTCCCCCATCACCATCTGAACTTTAGTCTCTCCCAGTGGAATCACTTGCTCCTAGGGAAACTCCTACTGTCTTAAGCCTGGGCTTATGGCAACGTTTGAAGAAAAAAAAAAGTCAGTGAGAGCAGCGGCGGCTCACATCTGTCATCCTAGCTGTGACTCCGGAGGCTGAGATCTGAGGATCACAGATCAAAGCCAGCTGGGCAGGAAAGTCTGTGAAACTGTTCTTTCCAGTCAACTACCAAAACGCCAGCAGTTGCAATGTAGATCAAGTGGAAGAGTGCCAGCCTTGAGCAAACATGGCTAAGAGCCAGTGCCCAGGCCATGAGTTCACAGTACTGGCATGTGTGCACATACCCATGCGCACGTGTGTGTGTGCGCACACACGCACACACACACACACACAGAAGAAACCCAGAACCGTCTCTCAAGTTCAATGGAAAGCCCTTATTCCTTGGCAATATACATCATAATTTGTGATTGTAGAGAAACATAGATTCTGAGACTCAGTTACTAAGCATGTGGGTTAAATGAACCTCAGAAAGCTGCTGGCAAAGCCTAGGTTTGCAGCTGAGAGGTATCACAGTGTACCATGTGACTTGCATACTGATGACGGGGAAGGGCTGCCGACCGCTGGGGTAAGAGGCAGAGCATTAGGTATACACCAGGCATTTTTAAGTGGGACTTACGATCTCGCAGGCCAACAGGAAAGGCAGTATAAGAGCAGAGGGAAAAGTGGGCGTAGGAGACAGTCCAGGTTTTAAGCCTGACCTTGACTTAGCTCTTCCGCCTATAGGTTCACAGCCCTAGGAAAGAGACCCTCACTTCGGGGTTACCCAAAGAACGGAAGAATCAAGGGCGATCCTGACTGTCTGGGTATCATCCTGCCTTCTCTGTCTTCTCTTGAAGAATTCATCAGCTACAGGCAGTTTGATTTTTATTTGCATCTTAAATGTGAACACATGTCCGACAATGCACAGTGACATGTGTTCATCAGATTGACCTGCAAACCCCCTTCCCCACTCCATTACTGTATTTTAAAAAGCAGAAGTGAAAGGCAGGCATTTAGATTAAGGCTTGAAACAATGTGAACATTTAAACGACTTCATCCCCATCCAATAAAGAGCACAGGTTTATCTCAAAATGTCAAGCCGTTAGGAGGGTTAATCGCTCCCTAGTAACCATGATTGGAGACTTTTTTGCATGTGAGAGAGGGAGAGAATCTCACATGTGTGATTCTCTTTTATGTACCCATGCAAGACATCACCAATCAACTCCCCATCACACGCCATGATCCCAACACACATCAAAGACATCACAGATCGACCCCCCCCCCACACACACATGCCATGATCCCAACAGACACCAAAGTCACGCCCAGCAAGAGCTGGCACTGGTGATGGAACCTGCTTGTTACGCCTCGTGTCCTATCTAGATGCCAAGGCTAGCGGCCAACGTGATAAACAAACAGCACGTTCCAAACCATGGGAATTCAGTGAGGAAAAGAGAAATATTCCCAGGCTGATATAAAGAGGGTTTGGGATAAAAAGCTGGCTTTCTTCAAGCATCTCAGGCGTGAACCTGGACAGTAAGTTCTACTAGGCTCCCAGAGCTCAGCAGGCCATAAATAACCAGGTAAGCTGCAGTGAGAGGCAGACGTGGCCAGGTGAAGGGAGGAGCAGAGTCCAGGCTCTTGTCTTCTTCCTTCCCAGCATTGCAGACCTTTCCCTTCCATCTCACTGAGATGGGTGAGGTGGGGACCAACAAGTATGGTGGCTATTTATCAGCCGTGGGGGAGAAGGTCATTGTTGTGCAAAAGAGGGGTTAGATGTAGGATTTAAATATACATAGCACATTTTGAGCCAGTGGCTCACACCTGTAATCCTGGCTACTCAGGAGGCTGAGATCTGAGGATCAAGGTTCAAAATCAGCCTGGATAGAAAAGTCCCTGAGACTCAGCTCCAATTAACTAGCAAAATGCCAGAAATGGAGCTGTGGCTCAAGTGGGAAAAAGTTCAGGGACAGTGCCCCAGTACTAGCAACCGAAAACAACAATATCCAAAAACTTCTGAGTGTTGGCCAGATACAGGTTTCTGAACACCTGTGCGAAACCCAACAGCAAGTCCCAACTGCTCCTTCAACAAGTCCCTACCAACTTCTGACCTGGTGGCCTCCATTCAGAGGGCTGGAAAACTGCTCCAAGAGATTAAGACAGGGTCCTGGGATATCCCCAAAATATCTTGGCACTCTTCAGGTAGAAACCCACTTGTTTGTTTTTAAAGGAAATGAGTCAGCCGTGGCCCCTGACGTTAAAGATTCATGTCCGCCAGGCAGCTGAGATCAGATTCTGCTGCTTCATTCTGTAACCTGGGAAGACCATCGGACCCCTGCAGCCTCAGTTTCCCCAGCCATGGAATGGGCATGTCAAGCACTACGACATCTGACCACCCATCTAGAGTAGCCCCACTCCAAGACTGTGCCAGGCGGTCTCTTTGGAAAGTTAAGAGAAACAGCAGCACCGGGCCTTGTCAGTTAATACTGTGCAAGGGAATTAAGTGCTATGCTTGGTTTCAAATCCTTCAGATTATACTCACTAGACTAATCTGCTTATTAGATGTTGAAATACACCCCGAGGCTTGTCTTTACTAATTATCTAGAATGACACGGCTTCAAATGCCAGGAAAGGAACTGCTTTTACAAGAATTGTTTACACCTTTCAAGCACAGCCTAGAGCTGGGGGCCATTTTCTCCCTCCATCTTTCCTTTCCCATATCCTGAGTTTCTTAGTGAAAAGACTTAGGTGTGTCTTGACTGCCTGTCCCACCCTGCACCCACCTTCTTTTCAAATACAGAAGGAAAACTGTTGGTGCAAGCAGAGGCATTGCTCACTGCAGCCTTGCTGTGTTGGAGAAGGAGGAGGAGAAGGAGGAAGAGGAGAGTAGAGGAGAAGAGGCATTGCCAACTGGTCACCTCTCGCTGAGGGCACCCTGTCATGTGACCCAGAGGCACAGAGTTCAACCCCAAATACACAGCTTGCAAATCCATGGATAGATCTCCTGGCCCGCAACAGGAGATCTATCTACCATGTCCCTTGTAGGTCCCATTCCTTTTCTGGTCACCTCTGTGGGTGCTCTGCAGCCCCTGTGCCCAAAGGGGAAATGGCTGATGAGCAGCCAGGTGGGCCTGACTTGTCATGGCTCTGCCCCAGACACTGGCCATGAGGGGCCATCTAGTAGGTACTCTCCTTTCTTCTCTTTGTTGCAGGATTTCTCCTTTAGGAATTTCTTCAGCTATGTGGAGCCAGTTACCACTTGGAGGTCACAGTGACCCTGGCTGGGGCAGGCGGGAACCAAAGACGAGCCAGCTCAGAGTCTGCAATCCAGGGCTTTAAGAAACCTGTTGGGACTTTCCTTTGCAGCAGCGCACATGCGTGATGCTTATTTCTGGCCACTTGAGTGTCCCCAGCATCCACAGTTTTGGTTCTTCACCAAGCTGGCTTTCTGAGCGCCTGGATAGCCTTCCAGGAAGATCCTTTTGTATTTAAAGAACTAAAATTGGTGTCTGTGACTTACAATAAAAAATAATAACAATAGCCATGCGGTAATCAAGCCTGCCTAGTCTATGTCCTACCTGACGGTTCCTAGGTTCTGCAAAGCCCTAAGGTTCTAAGTCAGTCATACACACACACACACACACACACACACACACACACACACACACACACAGAGTATTCATATATTTATACGTAACTATTATGCATAGTATTCCATATAGAGAATATAAGATTCATATATAGAATAATTCCATATACAGAACATTATGGAATGTGTATGGAATAATTTGATAATGGAATTCTGGAGTCTATTTTTGGAATATATGTTATATATGGAATCCCTATATATGAAATATTACTCAGCCATAAAGAAAAAATAAAATTAGGTCATCTGCAGGAAAATGGATAGATGTGGAGATCATCATGTTGAGTGAGATCGAAACAAGCTGTCTTTGCTCATTTGTGGGGGTACATAGACCTAAACTTATGAGGGAGGAGGTAATAGTTACAGAAATGGGGCGTGAACAGAAAGCAGGGAGTATCTGGGAGGAGATAGTAGGGGTAGGACAAAGAAGGGACACTGAGAGGTGAAGAGGCTTGAAGGAACAGATTACCAGTTTTTATCAGCTATCTGTAAGCAATCTGTTGCTAACGCCTGTCTGTCAATCAATGCAGTACCTTGAAACTCATCAAACTGGGAGGGGAAGGAGGGAGGAATAGGGAATATGGTGGTGGCTAGGGGTGAATCCACTCTAAGTGCACTGTGGCGTATTATGGAAATATTACAGTGGGAACCCCCATCTAGGACACATGGCGGTTAGCTAAAATAAAGGTTAGTACATTCTCTAAGACATCTATCTCTATTGACAAAGCTGAGTGTTAGTGCTGCGGAAGCTCAGGACTATCATGACAGGTCCACCACGCCAGGGACTCTCCCAGACTCGGCCCCTCTCGGCCCCAGCTTCCTTCCTTCTGCTGCCTCAGAGCTCCACAATGGCCCAAGGACATGATCACTCATCACTGAGGGGCTTCTCAAAGCGGTGCTCTCTGGAAGTTGCTTTATCCTCACAGACATGCCCACCCCCAAAGCAGACTCGGCCCTTTAAGCAAAAGGGCATAAGTCCTCCAATTATGGAATGGAAAAACCAAACCAAAACAAACCACAGGCCAAGGTTTCTGAGGTGTACAAGACAAGATATTTGAGAGAGACAGAGAAACAAAGAGAGAGACAGAGACAGAGACAGAGAGCAGTTACAGCTTCCACGGCAGAGTACCACAGTACGTTGTCACAATTCTCTTGTATTATTTTGTACCTTTTTTGTTAATATATATTTTGTTAATTTCTAAATTAAACTTCAGAGTGGTGGATGAGGAGGAGACGGTGCATATAACAGATCCCCAGGACTCATAGGGGCTACTGTGCAATTCTCCCCAGCGTTGGACTCTAAATGCAGAATCTTTCCATGAAACCGACCCATTCTTGACCACGTGATCCCTGTCCAAGCCAGTTTTGGGTGAGACGGGACTGGAAAATGACAACCCGAGCCCTTTTCCTGAGTGGGTAGGGGGCCGGCAGGGAGAAGGCAGGACATCCCAAGCCCCTCCAGCCTTGTGATGACCGCAGGAGCATCTCTGGAGGCCTTCTCTGAGGACAGGAAATGGAACGAGACCTAAGGAGAGCCATCTGCTGACATTCACGTGTTTATCGGAGTGTGTGGCACCGGCCTGAACGAATGCAGCTGTTTTCCTCAGCAGACACAAGCAAATAGCAGCAGACGTCCAAACAAAGCCAGGAGCCCCATGCAAACTCCAGCTGCAAAGCACAAACACCCTCCCTCCCCATCCCCCAGACAGACAGATGAATAGATGGACAAAGGGACAGTACTTAATGGTGGCCTCTGCTTCCCCGGGCCCAGCCTGGGGATGCACTTAAGAAGAAGTAAGAAGTCAAGAAAACAGACTTAGCTGCAAAAGACAACTGTTTAAACAAATCCCACTCAGGCAACCCCAGGCTCTTTTTCTTCCTCTTCTTCCAGGCATGTCAGAAAGATCACTCTTTGCAAATATTTGAAGCCTGTTGAATATTGTAGCAACACATTACAGGAAGCAGTTGATTCATCTACCTACCACAGCTCTGTAAAAACACCTTTTGTAAAAATACCTTTTGTAAGAATGGAGCTCACTGAAAACACTTCTGCAAGAAGAATCTGGTTTTCAGTCTGCCCTCCACCTACCCACGCCCGCGCCCCCCCCCATCTCCATCTCCGTGTGGGGAGGGGCAGGCCTATGCTGGGGCCGATCGATCACATCGGATTGATTGGATTATAGGCCCACCAAACGTTAACCCAGGGATTTGAATTTGATCCACACAAGGCCTCGGTGTTGTTTTCCAGAGGTCGAAGCCGCTTCCTAGGACTGGACCATAGTAAAAAAATAAAACCCTCGATCTTGTCAGCAACAGGAATTTATTCTCTCACAATTCTAGGGGCCAGAAGCCAGAAAGCAGGTGCTGGCAGGGTGGTACACCCTCAAAGTTTTTGCTGGCGATTCTGGGTGCTGCCTCCCATCTGCAATTCCCCCCCTCCCCCCCGCCCCCCACGGCTGCCCATCCCTAGTCTGTGACTTCACACAGCACACTCTGAGCCTCCTTCCTCTCCTCCCATTTTCTTAGAACAGCAATCACAGGAGGCTAGGGCCCACCCTCCTCCCCCAATCTCTTCTTACTTTATTTTAGCACTATCTGAATTTGAACTCAGTGCCTTGTGTTCGCTAGGCAAGTCGTCTACTAGTTGAACCTCATCTCCAGACTTTTCTATGTTTTCAGATAAGGTCTCACATTTGCCTAGCTGGTCTCCAACCACTATCCCCTTACCTATGTCTCCTTTGTAGCTGGGATTATGGATGTATACCACCAGGCGCAGCTCACTGGTTGAGATGGAGTCGCTAGTTTTTTACCCAGGCTGGCCTTGAACTGTGATCTTCCTTCCTGATCTCTACTACCAAGAGAGGAGCTGGGATATCTTATCTGGTCTTGACCTTTTTTTTTTTTCCTCTCACATCTTCATTAGGTTTGCAAAGACTTATTTCCACAAGAAAGTCATATTTGCAGGTAGTGGAAGTTGAGAATTTAATGTTCTCTTTTTAGAGAACCTGAGTCAGCCCAAAGCATATTAGAGGAAAGTCTTCCTCACTACAACTGCAAGCTCCAAGCTGTGTACACCCACTTCCCGCCTGAGAAAGAAGTAGGCAGAGCCAGACAGAAAGACAGGTCCTGCCAGACACCAGTGGCTCACACCTGTAATCCTAGCTACACAGGAGACTGGGATCTGGGGATCATGGTTTGAAGCTAGACTGAGAAGGAAAGTCTGTGAGACTCTTATCTCCAATTAACCAGCAGCAGAGCTGTAAAGCCAGAAGTAGAGCTGTGGCTCAAGTGGTAGAATGCTAGCTTGGAGCAAAAAACAGTGTCCAGGCCCTGAGTTCAAGCCCCAGGAAAGGTAAGAAAGAAAAGAAAAGAAAGGAAAGGAAAGAAGGAAGGAAGGGAGGGAGAGAGAGAGAGAAAGAATGAATGAAAGAAATGAAAGGAAGAGAGAAAGAAAGAAAAAAGAAAGAAAGAAAGGAAGAAAGGAGGGAAGGAAGGAAGGAGGAGAGAAAAAGAGAAAGAACCAATGCTGGTATTTCCATGGATTGTAGCCAGATCATAATCCTGGCCACCTTCTGGGTTGCTTGGTATCTGGCCAACAAAATCCCTTTTTAAAACATGTACAGTTTAAGTTTCTGTCACTTACAACCAAGATATTTGACATACC
This sequence comes from Dipodomys ordii, assembly GCF_000151885.1. Taxonomy (NCBI): domain Eukaryota; kingdom Metazoa; phylum Chordata; class Mammalia; order Rodentia; family Heteromyidae; genus Dipodomys; species Dipodomys ordii. The sequence continues at coordinate 14,154,008 of NW_012267231.1, read as the reverse complement.
CAGCAGTAAACAGCATTGTATAATATAAATTCAAATAGCATTATAAAAAATAAATTCAGATGCTGGGGGATTTATTAAAAAAAAAAACAACCAAGAACAGCCAGGAGTTAACGATTAAACACACGCGCGTGCACACACACACACACACACACACACACACACACACACACACACACAGAGAGTTTTATGTATGTGTATGCCATCCTGGGGCTTGAACTTAGAGCTTGGGCTCTGTCCCTGAGCTCTTTTTGCTCAAGACTAGCACTGGATCACTTGAACCACAGCTCCATTTCCAGTTGTTGTTTTTTCTGGTAGTTATTGGAGATAAGAGTCTCCTGAGCTTTCCTGCTGGGGTTGGCTTTAAATCCACGATTTGTGATTCTCAGATTGCAGGCTCCTGAGTGGCCGCTGCCACTCAGCCATAAACTTACAATTGAACCATTCTCTCGACTTATACCCAATGCTTAAAATTTTCTGAGAGACTAAATGAGGTCAAATGTCAAATCAGTGAAACCCTCCCGGGTCTCATGGTTAAAGTCAAGCACAAATGAGGGAGCAGAGCAAAGGTTCAGGATCATTTATAACTCGAACTGTGGAGGAAGCTGTGGAGATCTCTGACGGTGGCGGTTGGGTAGCCAGGAACAGCTGACCAATCCTGAAGCCCTGGGTACCTGGCGAGTGCTCCCAGGGGAGTGCTCCCCTGAGCTAATCACAAATAAATCTTGTCCACAATGCTCAACCACACACAAGAATGCAGGTCAGACAAAATGACAGGGTCATTCCCCCCAAACATCCACCAGTGAGCGCTACCATGTGGCCGAAGGCTGTAGCTCCTGACCCCCAAAGTGCACATGGCCACCTCTGCTTATGATGGAGGCCAGCATACTCCACCCCTGTTCACAACCTCCCCTCGAACCTCCTGTTCCAACCCAGCCAACCTCCTTCTATGCCACAGCCCCCACCGATCTCTGATGCCTCATTGTTGGGGACTGGTCAACTGTGATCGGAGCAATGTGACCGACCATCGGTGACCTCTTGAGATCCGCTTTGCCCAAGAGTCAGACTTGCCCTTCTATGGATTCCCAGCAAGAACCAACCAGAATGCTACAACCAACCAGAACGCTACAGAGGAGTTGGGATCGACAGAAAGTATTTCCCCAGACAAAGCTGGGTCCCTCTTACCTTCTGCAAATGGCTCCCACTCGTAAAACCTGCCCATGAATGGCTTGTTGTTGTAGGATGCGCACTGCACCTCCCGGATGCTCCGGCTGTTCGCGGGACATTCCTAAGGTAGAGGCAAAAGACACAGTTAGTGCCCCGCCCCCACAACTCTGATGATACCTCACCCCGCTCCCCCATATCTGATCCAGCCTTTCTCTGCCTAAACCACAGCTTTTGAACACTCACCATTGGATTATTAACTTAAATTATTATTATCACTGAATTAGTATCAAGTTCCCAGGTTAACTTTTGTACATTACAATTCTTTTTGATGCCAGTATTGGGGCCTGGGCACTGTCCTTTAGCTTTATGGCTCAAGGTTGACACGCTAGCATGTAAGCCACAGCTCCACTTCCAGATTTTTGCTGGTTCATTGGAGATGAGAGTCTCGTGGACTTTTCTGGTAGGGCTGACTTGGAACCATGATCCTCGGATCTCAGTCTCTCAATTAGCTACAGGCCAGTGTCTGGCCTTCAGACTGTAATCTGAAATCCGCCGGTCCAAGCCTGGGAGCAGGTGTTGGTTCCCATGATCGCCTCTGTGCAGGCCCTTCCTTCCCCCAGCATAGAATCACATCCATCGTCCATGGTAAACACACATCCACCATACATTTCATCCTCCTAGCCACCGGCAAAGTAAATATTACATTTGGAGGGAGGAGTCTCTACACCAGTGAGTTAATCCAAGCAATCCTCTGTCACTGTCTTCCCTTCCCATCTTTTCTAAACTCCACTCTACATTCTAGCCATCTTTGCAAGCAGAGGCTCTGGCTCCCAGCCTGCAAAGACTTTACTGGAAATGCAAACTCTGGCTCTCTCCCTGCAAAGATTCTGTCCCATGAACCTGGGATGGGATCTGGAAATCTGTGTTTTATCGAGATCACCCAGGAGACCATTCAAAGAAATCACGTAGCTCCTCCTTTCCAGCTTCTAATTGATACATGATAAATGGGGCAGAGTGAGACTTTGAAAGAAAGAAGTGTGAAAAAATAAAGATCAGGGTCTGGAGATCACCACGTGGCTATAGAACACTCTGTCTTTTTGCCAGGCGCTGGTGGCTCATGCCTGTAATCCTAGCTACTCAGGAGGCTGAGATCTGAGGATCCCGGTTCAAAGCCAGACCGGGCAGGAGAGACCGTGAGACTCCTATTTCCAATAAACCACCAGAAAACCGGAAGTGGCGCTGTAGCTCAAGTGGTAGAGCGCTCGCCTTGAGCTGAAGAGCCGAGGGACAGTGCCCAGGCCCAGAGTTCAAGCCCCACGGCCGACCAAAAAAAAAAAAAAAGAACACTCTGTCTTTGTAATCCACCACCTCAACCAGTTCGGATTGGGGGGCCGGGGGTCTCATTAAAGGAAGGGAAGTAGGCCTGTCAAACATGAAAAGGCATTTCCTCCACTGATCTTATAAAATGACATTTATCTAAAGGATCTCCAGGAAATGGAAACAAGAGGTTTTTAAATTTTTTCTTTGTAGTGGTTTTAAGTTTTCTCTTCTTTTTGTCTTGTTTGTTCGTTTATCTGTCTTTGGGATGGGAGGCACAGAAATGGAGGGACAAAGGGTGAACAAATGGAAAATGAACTCTACATCATGGGTGGGGAATGGGAGAAAAAAACCAGAGAAAGCAAGGGAAAGGGGTGACATTATCCACAAAGAAATGTACTCATTACCCGACTATTGCCCCTCTGTATATCACCTTTACAGTGACAATTTTTCTAATTTAATTTTTAAAAAGTACCTCATCTAAGACTCTCTCACTGGAAGCAAAGAGCAAGCAGAAAGGTCTGCCTAAAAGTTAATTTAAAAAAAATTAAACAAACACCAACGCCACATGAATGCCAAAAGCCCTCTTCCCCTTCCTCTTTTTTCATGGTCTCTTTGCTTCTGAAAACTAAGGGATGTGGCGGTCAACGGGAGAATGTGTTCCATATCACGTAAGAATCCATTCCCTTATAACAATGAACATGAGAACGAGGACCATGCCCGATCACTCACACAGCGAACGGCTGACTTTCCCCGTGTGCCAAGCACTTTCCTGAAGATCCTTCCACCAGATCCTGAGAACAACTCCGTGAACAATGTCTTCCAGGGGACCTCGCATGTTACAGGAGGAGTACTCACTCAAGACTTTGGGTTGACTGATTAGTCACGGTTCATAGAAATAAAGACTGCTTTGTACAAATGAATAATCCCTCAAGTTGGCCTGTGGAAGAACAAGCTTAAAGCAATCCGGCCATCTAGAGGAATTATTAAGATCACAAATTAAGTCATTCCTATGGACTCCATAACAGGAAATATATTTTTAATGAGGAAATTGAAGCTAATCTGTAACAGCTGTCCTATTACCCGGGAATGGAATATTAAAGCAGATTAAATTATTATTAATGAAAAGTGTAGCGACTCAGAAATGTAACCCGGGAACCTTCTCTCGCTCCTTCTCCTTTGTACACGGTCACTAGCTGTGGAATCTTTGGTGAGTTACCGAACTTCTCTCTCTGTAACTACGAAATAGAGAGAGCCATGATCTTACAAGGCTATGCAGGGTAAGAAAAGTGGCCAAGGGCAATACTGGGCTTCTTGTAGGTTTTTAATACAAGTTCCATGCTATTGAAATACATGAAGACTGGATTAACCGATACTGACGGAAATAAAATCCTACCTGCACGATTATAGCTGTACAGATGTTTTAATTATTGATGTATTTCCATACAAGTTGGTGAGTGCATCCAGCAAGAGGGCTCCAACCAAATGTCACCTAGTACCTCCTGTGCTAGGTGATGATGAGGACATCATTCAGATTTCACTATTAGGTGTTTTCTTTGGCACTACTGCTTGGTCAAACTGCACTGGACCCACAGACCCATGAACACAGATATATATATAGCCAGTACTGGGGCTTGAAGTCAGGATCTCACACTCCTGCTTAGATTTTCCCCTCGAGGCTGGTGTTCTATGGCTTGAGCCACATCCTCCACTTCCAACTCTTTGCTGGTTCATTGGAGATAAGGGTCTCACAGACTTTCTTGTTGGGGCTGGCTTCAAGCTGCAATCCTCAGACCTCAGCCTCCTGAGTAGCTGAGCCACCAGGACCTAGCTAAAAATATTCTTGATAGAAGCCATGCAGAACTTGGAGGTTGTTTGTTACCCAGCCATAGCTAACCGATACGCCCATTCAGTGCTTATCAACAAGTGAGCCGGTAACATACGCAAAAGTTTCAGAAGCAATTTCAGTGATAGTAGAATGTCTGTGAAGATGTAGAGGGAGAGAAGAGAGGGAAGGGAGCTGCAGAAGCTGTTCATCTCACTGTATTTGTCCTGAACAATGCCAGATGAGCAAAAGCTAAGGAAGAGAGCTGTGTGCACAGGCGGCCCCAGGGAGCTTCGTACTCACGTTGGTGTTGCACAGCTTGTACTGACGATGGGCCCCGATGCAGGAGATGGCAGTAGGCGGCAGGGACTGGGGGAAACTCGGAGACACTTCGTGAGTCCCCATGCCGTGGTGGCCGCTAGAACCCGGGACTCGGAAGAGACTGGAAGCTGCCAAGAAGCTCTGGTCATGCGTGGAAGGTGGCTGGAAGATGGAGGCTTTGGAGGCCTGCAGTGCAGACTGAGGACCACCATGACTGTGATCCAGTGGCTGGTGCTGGGGAAGCCAGTGGGCTGCGGGGCTGTGGCCAGGCCTGGGCGCGGGTGCCTCCTGGGCTCCCGAGGGCAGGGCCTCGGGCCTCTGCCTCCGGAGCCTCTGTGGCCCGTGGCCCTGGTCTGTCTGCAGTGGTAAGATGTAAGGTGCCTTGCCATACCCGTACGTCCCAGGCCTGATGGGGCCTCGCGCCCTGCTCCTGGAGAAGCAAAACCACAGTCAGTAGGGCCGTACAGGATGCAGGTTCACTCAGGAACTCAGGGGAGGGGTGGCGAGGAGGGAGTTGGGGTGTAGCTCACAGGGAGCCCCAAAAAGTTCTTGGTGAACTATTCTTCCAACCCCGTGACGTGTTTTTCCTGAGGCTATTATTCTATTTCTCACAGGCCTGGAGAGTTTTTCCCCCAAGACAGGTACCAAGCGGAGCAGTGGGACAGATGTGGTCCTGGGCGGGACCTGAACTGACTTCAAGAAGATCAGAAGGGGTTGGGCAATTGGCTACTCGACTTTCGTGTCTTTGTTTTTTGTTAGTCGTGGGGCTTGAACTCAGAGAGCAGGCACTGTCCCTGAGCTCTTTCAACTCCAGGCTATCCCTTGACCACTTTGAACCACAGTACGACTTGCAGATTTCTGGTGGTTTATTGGAGACGAGAATCTCATGGACTTTCCTGCCCTGGCTGGTTTTGAACCTCGATCTTCAGATCTCAGCCTCCTGAGTAGCTAGGATCATAGGCATGAGCCACCAATGCCTGGCTACTCAGTTGTTTTGTTTTGTTTGACAGTCGTGGGGCCTGAACTCTGGGCCTGGACACTGTCCCTCAACTCTTCAGCTCAAGGCTGGCGCTCTACCAGTTAAGCCACAGCACCACTTCTGGCTTTTTTTCTGCTTATGGGGTGCTGAGGAATCGAACCCGGGGCCTCAAGCATGTGAGGCAAGCACTCTACCACTGAGCCACCTTCCCAGCCCCTACCTAGTTATTTCTGAGGTAACCTACTCTATGCCCAGTTTGTAGAGAGCATTTAGATGCTGCCCAGACCTGTCACCTTCTGAACACTTAGGGAAATCACACCAACAGCTCAGAAATGTCCAACAACTGGATATCCAGAGGCAAACAGCTCTGATGAGAGGTACTGCCTATTGCCAGTCTGTCTGAAATCCCACAGCACCCATGCAAGGACTGCAATGCAATGCACAGGCAAAACCCAGCTCCAGGACTGGGGAGGGGCTCAGTTAGCACAGCCCGTGCTTCGTACCTGTGAGACCGTGGGTTCAATCCCCAGCATAGCAAGACAGAAAAGGTAAATAAATAAAGTAAAATAAAGGCCCGGAACGCCAAGGCGTGCCAATTCATTGTGCAACTACTATTTGCAAAAATTCAGAGCTAAGAACAGGGAAGATGTGTAAAAATGAATCAGCTTTGTTTCTTGTGACCCCAGTCTTGACAACTAAATCAGAGCTGATTAAAAATCAAGGTGGGGTAAGAGAACACCATTATAAACAACTATGTGGTAAATGCGGCAAGGTGACAGCCATAGACACAACACAACACTTGGTTCTTTGGGAATTTTAAGGCAAAGTGGGGCTCAGGTGTCTGGGGGGAGGGGATCTGAAAACCAAGGTCACTGGATTGACAGTGACCCACCCTATAGAAGAACACAGCTGAGTGTGGGTGGCTCACACCTGTAATCCCAGCTACTCAGGAGGCTGAGATCTAAGGATGATGGTTGGATGGCAGCCAGGGCAGAAAAGTCCATGAGATTCTTATCTCCAAGTAATCAGCAAGAAGCCAGACTTGGAAGCTCAAGTGTTGGAGCACCAGCCTCGAGCAAGAAAAGCCAAGTGAGAGTGTAAGGCCTTGAGTTCAAGCCCCAGTTTTTGCACACAACCAAGCATGGGTGCGCTCGCACGCTTGCACACACACACACACACACACACACACACACAAAGACATAAGTCATCTGACTCTGACTTTGTAAAATGACCAAACTGCACCAAATGATTGCCAGAGTTTCTCCAACTCTAAAATTATACGCTTTCCTAATAATTAATTCTATATCTTTGTACAACTGGAAGCATGCCCATGGCTTTCTACAGGACGGCCCATTAAAATAAGTGCATTCAAATACTAGTCAAGGTAGAGCATGGCTCTCTGCCCCCATGAAGAAACGTCTTCATTGTGCCACATAACCCTGAATATAAATTTACCAGAGCACAACTAATGATTAGCACCATTATCACCAAATACACTTCCATGCTCAGCTGATATGGTTATGAATTAAACGAGGCCGCAGTGTTTATTCTTGCTTTGGGGTGCTTCTCAGTTAATCTTAGCAACACTTAGAACTTAGTTAATGGCAGGGGCTTTAACAGACTAATGAAGGACTTTGTTCTAAAAAAAGAATAAAGACTTTGTGCTTGAGCACATACATATATAAATATCTTGGACGTAATAGTTTTTTTTTTAATGCCTTTTTTGTTGTTGTTGTTGTTAGTTGTGGGGCTTGAACTCTGGGCCTGGGCGCTGTTCCTCCACTCTTCAGCTCAAAGCTAGCCCTCTACCACTTGAGCCACAGCACCACTTCCAGTTTCCTGAGTAGTTTATTGGAGATGAGTCTCACGGACTTTTCTCTGCCTGTCCTAGCTTTGAACTGCGATCCTCAGCTCTCAGCCTCCTGAGTAGCTAGGATTATAGACGTGAGCCATTGGCACCTGGCTTAGGCTTCTTTTTTTCTTGTGGCAAGCCCGGTGAAATGGATGACATCACACAAAATCAGCCATCTCTGCACTGGTGGTTAAGATGTAAAAGCCTCCCCAAATTCTAGTCTCAAAGAAGGAACTTGGTAGAGACTTTGGCTGAAGGTAGTAAGAGATGGAGGCCCACCCTTTGCGGGGTTGTAAGCTTTGTGTCTGCCAGCTCACAGATACTTCAAACATACTTTAACCCAGGCCAAATCGTGTTTTTTGGAGATCTGGTTCCGATGAAGTTCACTTTGGCCTGGCAGAGCAACCTATTTCTCAAACATCAAAACTCCAAGTCTTCAAACCTCAAACCTGAAAACAGCCTGCCAGCCCAGGGGCCAGGCTGACGCTTCGCCAGGGGCTGATTAAATACACTGTATTTATGAATACACTGAATAATAAATACACTGGATGAAAACATTAGATCTAGCCTAATGACTGGGGGAAGGGGGGGGGCATGGGCCTCCAGGGCTGATACTAAGCTTTTATCATCTGAAGCCGGTAGATTAGAAGAGCATAAGAGGATCCGTGCAGGAACAATAATGGGAAACAGAAGCTACCTTGTCAGAAAGAAGTAACCAGGCCTGGGCCAGCAGCACAGACCTGAGGTCCACTAGGGTCTCATCCCAAGCCCCCTACCTCCACAGCCAAGCAGGGCAGGAAACGAAGTAGGCAGGGACTGGGAGCCAGCCACGCCCCCTTTGGATGCCACCCCTCCCATGTTATCCTTAGAGCCATGACTGCCTAGGCTGGAAGCCTCCTGACTAGCTAGGATTACACACGTGAGCCACAGGTGGGTGCCTGGATTTCTTCTTCTTGATGGCTGAATAATAGTCTGGTGCATGTATCTATACCAAGTTTTCTTGGTGAAGTGATCACTGGTTGCTGGGCATCCAGGCTGGATTCCATAGATTCGTTTTGTGGACAGCGCTGGGTGTTCACTGCCAGCCTGTTGCTCTGCTTTTGCTACCCAGGCCTCACACTGGATTTGAGGCTTAGGGGAGCTGGGAGCTTCCCTGAAGGAGAGAGGCAAATGGGGAAAGACAGAGCAGCCTCCTGAGGAGGCTGAGAAACCGAGGTCGCCAGCTCCTGACCACCCAGGAATCCTGGACCATGTTCTCCCCAGGAAATGTGGGGGAGGAGGCAGTAACCCAACTGGACTCCACAAAACAATTCTAACAGAGGAACTCCACCGGCCTGGGCTGGGCTACCGATTTCCAGGCTCGCTCTCTTATACTGAGAAGTCTGTTTGGTTTGGTTTGGTTGGGGATGGGTTTTGGTCAGAGTGTCCATAAGTAGCCCAGGCCAGTCTCACATTCACCATCCTTATCTCCCTTCAGAATGCTGGGATTACAGGCATGCACCACCACACCAGAATGTAAATACCTTCTGATTCATCAGTGCTTTTGTGGGAGACACTGCCATGTTTGGCATTATATAGAGCCCTACAACTATGTTTGCTGCCACGGAGATGTTTCTGGGGTTTACATTTGGTTCGCAGAACCCTAAAACCCACGAGTTGGAGTTGTCTAAGGCCCTAAGCATTTACTTTCTGCCAGAGAGAGAAAGGGGGGGGGG
>NW_012267231.1:14130311-14144405 GCF_000151885.1 Dipodomys ordii | reverse complement strand
CAGGCCGTCATCGTCCTCGGGGGGCCGCTGTGGGACCTACGGGAGACAAGAGGTGCGTTAGGGACGGGCAGGGCTCAGAACCTTCCATCCGCTCCTCCTCCCGGTCACCCGCAGCACGCCGGGGGGGTGGGGGGGCGACGATGTCCCGGGTCCCTGCGCCCCCACCCCAGACTGCAATCAGACCCCCCATCCTCAGGCCCTGCGCCCCCACCCCGGCCTGCGATCGGACCCCAGACTCTGCGCCCCCACCCTATCCTGCGATCGGACCCCAGACCCTGCGCCCCCACCCTAGCCTGCGATCGGACCCCAGGCCCTGCGCCCCAACCCAGCCTGCAATCGGACACCCCCACACACACCGGCCCTGACCCCCATCCCACCCTGCGATCGGAACCCACACCCTCAGGCCCTGCGCCCCATCTCGGCCTGCAATCAGATCCCAGGCCCTGCGCCCCCACCCTAGCTTGCGATCGGACCCCAGGCCCTGCGCCCCCATCCCGGCCTGAGATCGGACCCCCCCATCCTCAGGCCCTGCGCCCCCACCCCAGTCTGCGATCAGACCCCAGGCCCTGTGCCCCCACCCCTAGGCCCTGCGATCGGACCCCAGGCCCTGCGCCCCCATCCCAGCCTGTGATCAGAACCCCCCCTCCACCCGGGCCCTGCGTCCCCACCCCAGCCTGCGATCGGAACCTCCCCCCCCCCCCCCCACTGCACAAGGCGGCCCTGGCAGCCTAGTGCTTTTTGATCTGGCCAGACCTCAGACTCCAATCTCCCTGTACCTCCAAGTAGCTGAGGTGAGCTATCATGCATGCCCTGCTTATTTTGGAGATGAGATCTTGCTATCATTTTTCCTTTGGCTGGCCTCAAACCTCAATCCTCCTGTCTCTGCCTCTTGGGTAGGCTGTCTGGGCTTAGCTTAGAGTCGCACGGCCCCTCTGATTCAGTGACAGTGAGCAGAAGGTAGATTCATAAAGGTGTTTGGAGACAAGTATTTTTTTTAAGTGACTAATTAGTCAGTCTTTCCTCTACAAAGCCACACTGAAGTGAGTTTGGAGGCTCCTTCCATGTCTGGATGATCCCTCAGCCTTGTCCGGGGCAAAGGTCACAGAAGGGGAAACACAGACACCAGAGAGAAGGCAGTGATGGGGCCACAAGCCAAGGACACTGGAGGCAAGGAAGGATTTCCCCCAGGAATTTCAGGAAGAATTCAAGTCAGGCCTTATTCTGCATTTTGGAACAACTGGCCTGCAGAATTGTGCGGGCCAGTTATTTTGTTGTGGTTTTTACACCACTGGTTCTGTGGTTATTTGTTCAAATGGTAAGGACATGGTGGACCCCTGGGTAAAGCAAGGAGGACACTGGTGTTGGCCAAGCATTGGTGGTGGTATTAGGGTCACCCCTGGGTAGAGATGGCCCAGGGTCCAGGTCACACTTGCCAGTCTGCTACCCTGAGATGTTGGCTTTATCCTACAGGAAAACGCTGAAGCCCAGAGAAATGGTGTCAGGTGTCAGGGTCTCAGGCTGCTAGCATTTCAACTATGTTTTGAGCTATAAAACCCCTAAATCCAGGATCAACCGGCTCTTTGTTAGTCAGGGACAAACCAAAGAGGAAATCATGGTGAGACAAAACAAAAACAAATACAAAAAACAAACAAACAAAAACCAAAGGAGCTAAGTGATAGTGGCTCACACCTGTAATCCCAGCTACTCAGGAGGCTGAGATCTGAGGATCATGATTCAAAGCCAGCCTGGGCAGGAAAGCTCATAAGACTATCTCTGATGAACCACTTTAGAAGAGAGACAAATAGGGTGCCAATAGGAAGATGGTTGAGTAATGTAGGGTTTAATGAGTCAACAAAATAACAAAATCACAAGCAATACCATGCAGAAATAGGGTTGTAATACAATATTAACTGCTAATGCCAAACACCAAGTTGAAACTACATCATGACTGCAAGTAGAAAGATTCTGAAGGACTGAAAGGACTCTGGACACGGACATGGAAAAATGAAGAATAATCGGATCTGTTACTGAAGCTGAGCCCAGAAGTTTTCTTGTAATTGAAAAAAATGCCAGTCATGGTTATAATACTGTTTGCTCCGTAAACACAAATAAACAGATTAAAGGGAGAAAGATTCCGAACAGATTGTGGGAGGTGGGGAAGCAGGGAACAAACCCAGCGCTGACAGTAACACTACTCATAGAAAGTTCTAGAAGTTCTTGTCACCACCAGCAAGCCCCATAACTAGCGCAGCGCCAAATGTTTCCGATGTATTGGGTTTCGGCACTAATGTGAAATCATGTACGAATTCACTGGTTCCTAATTCTTCTTTCTACGAAATGAAACCTGCCATCTGTTCTTCATAGAAAAGAAAAGAAAATGAGCCGCAGGCAAACACAACACAAAACGAAAAGTCTGACATTCTGAAGTCTCATTCTAGAAGAGACTGGAAAAAAAAAAATAGACGTTTGGTGACAACCGCGGACCCAAGTCAACACACCGGAAACAAATGTTACAGAAATACAACTTAGGAGTTTGAACCCGGGAACTATGTCTTGGGAAGCCCAGAGCCATGGCAAGAGGGACTACAGGCATGCGCTACACAGCTTAGGCCAGGAGGAAGACTGTCTCCATAGACACTATTGCCAGGCCACACGTCCATCAAAGCCACTGCAGGGGTCTCTCCGCCTCCATGTTCCCTCTTGGTCCTGTCTTGACTCAACACACTACCCAAGGCCCCAGATCGAACCTCTCTGCATCGATCTCGATGCCCGTGGTTGCCAAATGAATGCAAAGAGCCTCTAATCTGAGAATCCCTCAGGATCCCTGGGGGCTCCAGATGCATTCTGGGAAAGAGGCATAAGACTGCTGGTCCATAAATCCCAAGCACAGGAAGAGCAAGGAGTGGAGGCCGAGAAGAGAAGAACAAATGTGAAATGCCAAGGTGAGCTAAAGCCTGAGCTGTAGCCGAAGACAGCACGGACAAGCAGAGCCCACATCCCCGCGAAGCAGGTGTTTGGGTGCACTGGCATTAGAGCCCCCATGCCAGGCTGTGCCCGCTCAGGTGGGAAACGCTATAGTCAAGGGCCTTGTCTACATAGACATCAGTGAGTTCATGTTCTTCATCCTGCACCAGAGACTCCCATGGACACCCGCATCCTATTGGGTGACTTTTCAAATGTTTCCTGGCTCCTACACGAAGCTTGGTGGTAATGAACCAACAAACTGGGTCAGGCCAGGAAAACACAGCGTCCATTTGCCTGGATGCTCACAGGTGAAGTTGAAAAATGAAGGTGCTAAACCCTGAGTTCCCTCACCAGGTCCCCCACCCCACCCCCCTGCTCAAGGCTGCCACTTCCCTCAGCCCCAATGTTCCAGCCACAGTGTTTCATTACCTTTCCATTCCCTGCCTGTGGACACAGCCCTTCCATGCGCCATCCAGGTGGAGACAGCCTGTCTTCCAGAACAGACTATGCCCTCCGTGTGCATCGTGCCTCCCCGTCTGTGCTGAGCAGGCTGCATGCATGGGAGATGGGCTTTTGATAGATGAGACATAGCAGCAAGCAGAAGGTGTAGAAAATAGGAGAGACAAGCACCAGCTACCAGTAGCTCACGCCTGTCATCCCAGCTACTCAGAAGGTTGAGATCTGAGGATCATGGTTCAAAGCCAGCTGGGGCCAGAAAGACTGTGAGACTTTTTATCTCCAATAAACTACTTGAAACACTGAAGGTGGAGCTGGGGCTCAAGTGGTAGAGTGCTAGCCTTGAGGAAAAAGAAATAAAACGAGACAGGGGAAGGACGGATGTATGGGGAATTCTGGGCTGGATGCTGCCTTCTGGTCCCAGGGCTGCTCTTACTCATCTCGTGATTTGCAGCCAGTCAGTCTGCGGCTCTCGACCTCTGTTTCTCCCTCAGTAAATGAGCTAGTTGGACTCAACATGGACCCGAGGTCCCTTCCAGGGCTAATGGGCTAACAAGTTTTTCCTGGAAAATGGCTCACATCTCCTCCCCACCTCCCCTCCACAAACACAGATATTGATTTACTTCAAGTATCATGAGAGCAGGAGAGGAAATCCCAGGTTCAGAGCTGAAATCCTTGCTGGATGCAATGCAAAGGAGACACAGATGCAGTTCTACAAGATTCAAAGGCAGGGGGCTGGGAAGGTGGCTCAGTGGTAGAGCGCTTGCCTTGCATGCCTGAGGCCCTGGGTTCGATTCCCCAGCACCACATAAGCAAAAAGAAAAAAGCCGGAAGTGGCGCTGTGGCTCAAGTGGTAGAGCGCTAGCCTTGAGCTGAAGAGCTGAGGGACAGCGCCCAGGCCCAGAGTTCAGGCCCCACGACCGGACCCCCCCCCCAAAAAAAAAGATTCAAAGGCAGGACCCAGCCAAAACAGAACAACAACAACAAAGTATCTGAATAAGACCTGCATAATGGGAAGCACTCCCCCTTTCTGAAGCTGACCTGGCCCTTTTATTGCCAGCCATGGTGGGGGATCACCACCCACCCTTCTGGAAGGTGATGCAGCCATGCGCTTGGCCTGGGTACGGGCCCTGCCTGTATTTGCTGCAGTTACTCGGGAAACAGAAGCCGGTGTCTGTGTGGGCTGTCTGGCCACGTGCTTTCGCAGGAAGGCCAAGTCCGTTTGGCTTCAGGTTCTCATTGGCACTGGCCCAGTGGCCATGCAAGCCAATAGGACCAGCCAGCCACAAGAACTCAGAGGCTGATTCGGGAACAGCAACCTTCCAGTGCAAGTTCTGACTTGCAATTCGGCCATCTGCAACGAGGTCAATAATTTGGCATTCTCCAGGATCTGCAGGCACCCATAAGAAAAGGAAATACTAGCTAGGAGCCCGTGCCTCCTGTCTGGACTTCCAGATACGCAGGAGGCTGAGATCTAAAGATTGCAGTTCAAAGCCAGCCCAAGCAGCAAAGTCTGTGAGATTGTGTCTCCAATAAACTACCAAAACAAAAACGTGGGATTGGGGCTATGGTTCAAGTGGTAGAGCATTAGCCTTGAGCAAAAAAGCTCAGGGACAGCACTCAGACCCAGAGTTCAAGTCCCAGGACTGGCAGAAAGAAAGGAAAAAAAGGAAGAGAGGAGGGCTAGGAATGTGGCTTAGTGGCTTAGAGCGCTGGCCTAGCATGCATGAAGCCCTGGGTTCGATTCCTCAGTACCACATACACAGAAAAGGCTGGAAGTGGTGCTGTGGCTCAAGTGGTAGAGTGCTAGCCTTGGGCAAAAGAAGCTCAGGGACAGTACCCAGGCCCTGAGTTCAATCCCCACGGACTGGCAGAAAAAGGAGGGGAAGGAAAAGAGGAAAAGAGTTGTCAGACTCCAGTACAGTGTGGATCCAGCGTCTGTGTTCAATAAACATTTATCCAACGAGCAAGGGTACAAATGCACCAAGCCAGAACCTGCCTCAGCCTCTCCCTCAGTCCACCTCTGGGACCACTGAAGCTACTTTCTTGACCCTCTGCCCTGCTGTGTCGTTCCCTTGCTTACCAATGGCTCTCAGGTTCTCACTCCCCAAAGGGTAAAAGGCAAACTTACAAGCACCGTCCTTCCCAACCTGTCACTATGTGGCCTCAGCCTCCTTCCCAACTTCAGCTTCTGGCTCACAGCCCTGTGAGGTACGACACGTCCCTCTCCTTCACCTCGCCTCATCTCAGTTCAAAGGCGTACTCTCCCCTTCTCCTTTCTCCTCCTCCCTCCATGAACAGACCTTTCCATCCAGGTCAAATGAACTCTCCGTTCTCCAAGGCCATCAGGCACAACCTTCCCCCCCCCCACTTCCTGCACTGCAATTATCATTATGCACAGCTGTGAGCTCCCCAGGGCAGGGAGTATTATGACTTACTTTATCTTTGTATTCCCTACACTCTAATAGTATCTCATCTGCCACCTGGCAGGCCCTGGGGAGACACTGGATAGATGAATGCATGCATGCACACACAGATGGATGGATGTACAGACAGGTGGATGGATGGATGGATAAATAAATGGATGGATGCATACATGGATAGATGATGGACAGTTAATGGATGGATGGACAGATGAAAGTATGGACAGATGGATGGATAGATGAACAGATGGATGGGTGGATAGATGGATGGATGGATGAACAGGTGGATGAATGATCCTTTACCAGGTGTCCATGAATATCACCCACTTCCAGTTTCTATAGCAGCAGTACCATGGCTCCTCAGCTACCTGATTGATGGCTCAGCCATTCCTCCCCTTGTTCCATGAGCCTGAATGACAAGGCATGGACCATCCAAATGGCTGTCTCCCATTTTCTCAAAACACTCCACTGATACTCTGATCCCCACCCATCCCCTGCATGTGGAAACTTTCCCTTCCCTGAACTTCCAGAGCACCGTTCTGCCCTGATTCTCCCTACACTTCTGCCATCTCTGCTGGCTTATCCCCACTCTCTGTTCCTCAAGCGTTGGGGTTCTCTTCGTGGCCTTTGACTCTTCTTATCCAAATCTGGAACAACACAGAAGATTCCCAGCCATCTTTGTGGTGATGGTGCCTCCTGCTTATGGCTAGCCCCAGACTTCCAAACACCAGACCACATTCCTGACAACAACCATCACACTCAATGTCACCTAACCGAGACGCAACTGCTCCATCCACAAGTCGATCCAGCTGCGGTCCTAGTCCAGCCACGCCCCCTCCAACCGGACACAAACCAGTGGATCTCAGAAATGCCACCGTGCATACCGCCCATGGTTTGCCCAAGACCTCAAGATGATTTGTTATTATTATTACAGGATTACATTTTAAATGTACAGAAGAGGGTGTTTCCATAATATTAATTAGTTTTAAACATTGTTTCATAATTGGAACAACCAGTTAGATTGTGAGATCAAGTGTTACATTCTGATGAATGTTTAAATAAAATAGATTTCAAGGCAACTAACACACACACCACACACACACACACACACACACACACACACACACGAAAGGATACATGTACACACTCCTCCTGGAGAGCATTTAGCCAGAAGTCATGAAAAGCCCCTCATTGTCCAAGCTACCACCTGAAGGGCCAGGACTGACACTCTAGCAGAGAGACTGATGTGGTGGTATACTCCTGTAATCCCAGTGGGGCAGACGCACCTTCTGAGATGGGTCTAGGGAAACAGTAGAGACCCTATCTGTAAGGCAAATGGAAGCAAAAAGGGTTGGGGGTATGAGTCTAGGTGTAGAGTGCCTGCCTAATGAGCAAGAAGCCCTGAATTCAAACCTCGGTACCACCCAAAATGATAATAACGACAACTAAGATGATAATGATGATGATGATGATGATGATGATGATGATGATGATGATTTAGCAGACATGAAAGCTGGCCATAAAGAGCGTTTTGAACAATTAGGAAAGCAAGGTTTAGGAAAGGAATCTGGGCAATAAGCCTGCTGAGCCCGGAGATCACATTGCAGGCTGGGACTCCAGGAGGCAGCAGAGCGCCCGTCCCAGGGCACTGCAGAACACAGCACGATTGTCTTTCTGGGGCGGCTTAGGTGTGTTCTCTGGAAATCATTTCCATGGCAAGAACCCCAGGATGTGAGCTGTGAGTGGCAGTAGCCTCCCTGGGAGCCTCCGGTACTGGTTCTGGAAGGAGCCCAGGGCCCCTGGTATTGGCTGGGGCTTGGGCGGGGCCTGCTCCCTGCAGCTAATTATGGATGGGCAGCACCAGGGGGCAGCAGGCCACAGGGCCAGCTCCTCCTGCCCAGATGGGGGCATCTGGACAGCGCAGAGGCGCTCCAGAAAGCACCCACGGCTCCACACACGTTTCAGGCTCCCTGGCTGTGAACCAGGAATCCCACTGACAGCCCATCTATGAAGAAACAAAGAAACCTGTGCAAAAACAAACACGCCAAGAAATGAGATCTATGGCTTGCAACCAAGCTGGGAGCAGCGGACGCAAGGCTGGAGTTGGGGTCCCTGGAAAGGAAATATCACTGCATTAGCAACCACAGCCATTTCCAGCCTCGTTCCATTACACGGAGATACCCCCCCACCCCAGCCTGGGGCTGGGGAGGGGGAAGCAGCTCTGTGTCTCCGGCTCTTGAGGCCCGCACCCCCAGGGGGTTCAAAATAAAGGCCCACATTTGTGCATGAGCACTCGTTTAACCCCACTGAGTCTGTGTGTGCTGCTCCTGGGGCTTGAACTCAGGGCCTGGGTGATATCCCTGAATTTTTGTTTCGGTGTTTTTGTTTTTCACTCAAGGCTAGCACTCCACCCACGTGAGCCACACAGTTCCTCTTCTGGCTTTTTGGAGATTAGAGTCTCATGGACTTTCCTGTCCCGGCTGGCTTGGAACCACGATCCTCAGATCTCAGCTTCCTGAGTAGCTAGGATGACAGGTGTGATCACCACTATCCACCTCTTAAAGATTTAACTTGAAGCAGCCTCATCTCTGAGTTGTTTTGTGATTGACAGGAGTCCTGGGTGCAAAAGGTTGAGTGACTAAAGGCAGCACTGGGTTACAGGCTCATACCTGTAATCCCAGCTGCTCAAGGAGGCTTCTCGCTCTCTCTTCCATCTCCTCCATTTCTTGTTTGTTTGCAACCAGAGGAGTAGGTTGGTCCTTTCTTTCAGTTCATGCTGCAACCTGGATCAAATGAGGAGGATCTGACAGGAGCTCTACTGGGGATCCTGAAAGCCAGGGCCACCCAGGCAGGTAGATGAGAGCCCCGGGGGGGTTAACAGTTCCTTCTTAGCCCAGGCTGGGGAGACCTTCCGGCTATGCCTGAAGAGAAGTGAGAGATATAGAGTCTACGGAGATCCAGCTTCAGTCCCAACCCAGTGCTTCTTCCTTTAGGGGACCAGGATTCAGGACAAGGTCTAGCCCAAGTCCAGCTGGTGGAAGGATTCCAAGCACTGTGACAGTCACACCACTTGTGTCCAGGATTCTCTCACTGCGCATGTCCCTGTGTGGGATGTGTCACCATTGTGCCTGTCAAATTTGGGCTCCTGGTTTGGGGGGGGCTGAGGATGGTCCCCAGTGCCACCCCATCACCAAGCCGTGCCGGGCTGGTCAGGCAGAGGTCACGTGAAGGACAGATCCCTTCAGACTGCAGACTTCCAAACTATTCTAGAAGACCCCGGCCAGGGGGCCCATTTGAGGGTGGGGTACAAAAATCCTCAGAATCCCAGCTGGGGCCCAGCTCCTGATCGAAAGCAGATCTGGGGTACATCCCCCCCACCCCCAGGAGCCCCGCCTGTGCATTCTGTGCCGGGAGCCGTTTCTAGGCAGGTTGGGCTGGGGAGGTCCCGGGGCTCATTTCTCTTCTAAACCTGCCTGGGGGGCAGCCAAGTCTCCATTTGACTCAAACTCTAAAAACAGAACTGGATGAAGAAAAATAATCCCCGGGATGGCTGGAAAACTCATCTAACCAGCTGTTACAGCTGTGGCGAGGGTGACTGGGGGACCCGGGCAGCACACAGCTCCCCGGGGGAAGGGGCCGCGCCTCAACTCCTTATCCTCCTGGCTCAGTTCGGTGGGGGCGAAGGATGCTGCCCCGCAAGCCCTTCACCCTCATTGCTCGGTATGGGGGCCACTGCCGCAGGCAACAAGAAGTCACAACAGTGGGTGGTGACCTGGAGAACCAGCACCCCCCCCCCAGCCCCAGGAAGCATGCTCAGAACCAGAGGATGCCGAACAAAGTCAAGGATGCAGGCGCTGTCCCAAAGGGTGTATGACATTTAAATGCCCAGAAGGCGGCGGACACCCGGTCCACGTGAACATCACCAAAAGGCTGTCAAACCCAAGCTATCACCCCCCAAACACATCTGGAACTCAGATGGTTTAGGAAGATCAGGAAGGCTCTGGCACCCAGTGGCTCACACCTGTAATCCCAGCCGCTCAAGGAGGCTGAGATCTGAGGATCTCGGTTCAAAGCCAGCCCAGGTAGGAAAGTCCATGAGACTTTCATCTCCAATGAACCACCAAAAAGCAGGAAGTGGAGCTGTGACTCAAAATGGTAGAGTGCTAGCCTCAAGCAAAAAAGCTAAAGGACAGCACCCAGGTCCCTAAGTTTAAACCCCAATATCAGCAAAAGAAAAATTAAGGACAGGAAGGAAGAAGGAGGGAAGAAAAGGCAGGAAAGGTAAGCACAAGGAGTGTAGTTAGCCGCCAAGAATTTTGGCAAAAAAAAAAGAAAATGGAGACGAGGGAAAGAATGAGCCAGAAGCAAACCCAGGGGCTGAGGGAGAGCTGACTGCTAATGAGAGGTAAAGGCCATGCTTTATAAAGGTGGGTGGGGCAGCACTAGCAACATCTGGATGCTTACCCTGTGTGCACACTGGCAGCTTCTGGTGGCTGGCACAGGCAACAGCAGCCAAGCCCAGCGTTTAATAGCAGGGACTCAGAAACCCAGAGTGAGCCGGAGTTTGCGTCCCACTATTCTCAAAGTTCCTGGCCATCTCCAAACCCATCTCCATGGAGACGAATACGAAGGGCCATGCTGGGCCCACAGCCAGCACTTAACAGATGCTTGCAGCCAGGGAGAGGAGCGAGTATTTAGCAGCAGGGTCCCAAAAGACACGAAAAAGAGGTGAGACAGGAAGTCATAGCATCCTGGAAAGAAGGCAAAAGAAGCGGGGCTGGGGGTAGGGAGGAGGGTGGGGGCGGTGGCTCACACCTGTAATCCTAGCTCCTCAGGAGAATGCGATCTGAGGATCACAGTTCAAAGCCAACACAAGCAGAAAAGTCTATGAGATTTTTATCTCCAATGAACCACCAAAAAAAAAAGTCAGAAGTAGATCTGTGGCTCAAGTAGTAGAGCACCAGCCTTGAGCAGGAAAAGCTAATAAACAAGACTACGTGGCCTTGAGTTCAAATCCTACTGTCAGCACAAAGAAAAACAACCACCCCCAACGCCACAACGTAGACACAGGGCACTGAGCCTGGTGCCTGCTTGTAGACTGTCTTCCCAACCATTGTCCTTCTGGGGTCCCCAAACTCCCAGTACTGAGCACCTTCTAGCTGCATGACGGCTATACCTTCCTGCCCCAACCCCCATCCAACACATCCCTGCACCTGTGTTCAATAACTGAAGAGCAAGCCTGAGTGCTCCCTACCTCCTCCTCCTCCTCCCCTCCCCCTCTTTCCTCCTCCCAGCCTCCTGCTCCAGCTCTGCATGGGAAGAGGCAGGGAGAAGATGGAGGGCAAGCACAGCATGTTCCCCAAGCTCAAAGACTCCACATAACTTCTTTATGCACGGACATTGTACGACCTTCATTTTCTCTGAGTGTGTTTCTGCAGATACTGAGTTGTTGTTTTGTTGTTGTTGTTAACTAAAAAGGCAATGCTGTCGAAGCCGAGGTCTAGGATACAAAACTGAGGACGAGCGTATATCCATGTGACCTCAGCCGTAGGAGGCCAAGGTAGGTCAAAGAGAAATGGGTCATTTGTGGGTGTGTGTTCACAGCCTGGCAGAATAAACGCTTGATGCCACTGGACAATGCACTTGGCTCGGTGCTAACAGTTTTAGCAAGGGCCTTTCTATACCACCTGGGTTATCTAGATTTGGCCTGTAGATTCGGTCCTATGTGACAGAGAACAAAAGGTATATTAAGCGTTACTTGCAGATTTTGAAAACGTGATCCTAAGGTCTCTGGTTTGCTAGAAGGCACTCCATTTCCAGAGTTTAGTTTTGGTTAGTTTGCAGGTAGGTTCTCAAATTTTTTTGCTCTGGACGGGCCTCTGAACCACAATCGACCTATCTATGCCAACCAAAAGCTGGGATCACAGGCATGTGCTACCAGGCCCATCTCTGTTTATTTTTGAGACAAGAGTCTCATTAGATAGCCCAACTTGGCCTCCAACTCAAGATCCTTCTGTCTCAGCCTCCTCAGTGTGAGGATAGGGCCTGAGATAATCTTTCTTTCTTTCTTTCTTTCTTCCTTCCTTCCTTCCTTTCGATTGGTTATGGGGCTTGAACTGGCACCTGGGCCTTGTCCCTAAGCTCTTTTGCTCAAGGCTAGCACTCTCGCACTTTAAGCCACTTCCGGTTTTTGAGAGGTTAATTGGAGATAAGAGTCTCTCAGGAATTGTTCTGCCCCGGGCTGTCTTTAAACCACCCTACTTAGATTTTAGCCTCCTGAGTAGCTAGGATTACAGGCATGAGTCACCAGCGCCTGCTGCATTAACAGCCTTAGAGCACTGAGTCTTAGAGAAACTTAGTTGTTAGGAAATCTAACAAGATAAAGTCTATAGCCTAAGGGATTAGCTCCAAGATCTTAAAGCACTCTGAAAGGTTGTTTTAACTCTGGGAGTTTTGTCAATTAACAGATCAGATCAGCCTTAACCAGGGAAGAAGAGAGTAAAACCGTCAGCATAGGAAGACTCAAGAAATAGGAAACCACCCTGTTTTCCTCACTATTCAGGAGGCTGAAATCAGATGTTGGAGATCAAAAGCAGCCTGGGCAGGAAAAGTCCATGGGACTGTTATCTCTTCCGAACCAGCAAAATGCTCGAAGTGGAGTTGTGGCTCAAATGGTAGAGCACCAATCAGTTGTGAATAAAAAAACTGGGTGAGTTCACGAGACACTGAATTCAAGTCCCAGCACCAATGCAGACACACATGTGTTCACATACATGCGTGCACACACATGCACACATGCGCACACGAATGTGTGCACCAGAACAAAATACCAGGAAGTTGAAACATGTTTTGTCAGAGGGGAAGAGGGAAGTCAAGGAGAATGAAGGCAAATGGAGAGAGGAAGGGTGAGCACAGGCAGTCACCAGATTCTAATGTCCACTTATGAAAATGGAAGCAGGGGCTGGGAAGGTGGCTCAGTGGTAGAGCGCTTGCCTTGAATGCAGGAGGCCCTGGGTTCGATTCCTCAACACCATATAAGCAAAAAAAAGCTGGAAGTGGCGCTGTGGCTCAGGTGGTAGAGTGCTAGCCTTGAGCTGAAGAGCTGAGGGACAGCGCCCAGGCCCAGAGTTCAGGCTCCATGACCGGACCCAAAAAAACAAAACAAAACAAAACCAAGAAAATGGAAGCAGGTAAGTGGAGGGGATAGGTGAGGTTTGGGGAGATGGGGGAAAATAACAGAAAAGGTGACATTGATTGAGATGACACTGGCTCATAAACTGACCTGGTGAACGGAAGCCACTCTGTACAAGGAAGAATACACTTGCCAAATGGCCGGCTCACTAACAACCAGAACAGCACCATTCAGAGAAGAGAGGGATGACCTCTAACATGCTCAAGGACAATGGCCTGGGGGCTGGACGGTAATTCGAGTTTTCCTTCACAGACTAAGTGATCAATTACTCTGTGTTTTCATTGTAATCCAGCCTGGAAATGTAACATAGTGGGAGAATTTAGGAGTTATTTAAGAGCACCTTTTTATAGTTTGGGTTTTATGTGTGTAAGTGTGGGAAGGAACGGAAATCTTGAGGAAAAAAAGCACATGAAAGCCTCTTTTTTTTTTTGAACCATTTAGGGTCCCAGAGTCACTTTGTTAGGATCAAAACACACAAAAATATCTGCTGTGCATAACTTGGCTTGTGTGTGGTAAGATGACATTTGAGATAAGGGTATTAGAGTTTGTTCAGACAATAACACATTTATAAAGTATTTATTTTTAAATACTGTTTTAAATGGAACCGCAGTTCCAAAGGAAGGAATTTTTACTAATAGATGTGGATGTTCCGAAGTACCCTTAGGAAAAAAAAAAGAAATAGTCACATGTAGAAAAGCAAAGATTTTTTTTTAATCTCTGAACTTGGATGCAAATAAAGATAATAAAAGAGTTCTTTAAGAAATTAGGACAGCCTGGCGCCGATGGCTCATGCCTAGCTACTCAGGAGGCCGAGATCTGAGGATTGCAGTTCAAAGCCAGCCCCAGGCAGAAAAGTCCCTGTGAGAAGTTTACCTCCTTTTAACCACTCAAAAACCAGAAGGGTGCTGTTGCTCAAGTGGTCGAGTGCTAGCCTTGAGCACAAAGAGGCTCAGGGATAGTACCCAGGCCTGAGTTCAAGCTCTCCACAATTGACAAAAAAAGAAGGAACGAAAAAGGGAGGGGGGGAGGCAGGGAGGGAAAGAGGAAGGGAAGCAGATA
>NW_012267231.1:14105801-14130205 GCF_000151885.1 Dipodomys ordii | reverse complement strand
GAAAGAAAGAAAGAGAAAGAAAAAGAGAGAGAAGCAGGCTAAAATCCCAACGTGTGTCATTTTTAAAACGGTGGTACGGCAGCCTCAGTTTCCCCAGTACTTCAGCCCAAGTCTGCATCCTCTGACAGCACTTAGCATCTTCTCAAACATAATCTGTAACCCAAGATTTTGAGGGTTGCTGGTAATTCTTTTTTTAAATCAACAGTAGCATTTATTTTTAATGTCCTTCTTATTCAGTCAGAGTCCCTGACTTGAAGTCTGCTTTGTCTGATTCTAATATCGTCACTAGAGATATCCCAGCTTTCTAGTGATTGATGTTTGTTTGGTAGATGTTTCTTCATCTTACACACACACACAGATACACACACACACACACACACACACACACACTTGTCTGGCTATGTGCCCAGGGTCTGCTGTCTCAAACTCCTAGGCTCAAGGGATCCTCTTACTTCAGTCTCCCAAGTGCTAGGGCCACCTAGTATTTCATTTCTTTTTTTCTTTTTCTTTTTTTATCAGTCGTGGGGCTTGAACTCTGGGCCTGGGCGCTGTCCCTCTGCTCTTCAGCTCAAGGCGAGCGCTCTACCACTTGAGCCACAGCGCCACTTCCGGTTTTCTAGTGGTTTATTGGAGATAAGAGTCTCACAGACTTTCCTCTCTTTGAACCGTGATCCTCAGATCTCAGCCTCCTGAGTAACTAGGATGACAGGTGTGAGCCACTGGCACCCGGCTTTGTATTTCATTTCTTGGTTTAGAGCTTTCTTACAAGGAAAAAAAAAATCCTCCCACAGTCCAGAGATAGAGGGATTGAAAAGGCAAAAGTCTCACGCAGAGGCGCCATGCTGGGAAGGTCAGAGCTGCTATGATGCGCCAGGCAGGACTGTCATGCTGGGAAGGGCAAAGCCGCCATGTTGGGAAGGGCAGAGTCGCCATGATGGGAAGGTCCAGGGCTATGACTTCCTTCCAGTCTTCTTGGTATCCACCTAACATCAAGAGGGCCAATGCTCCTCCATGGAAGAGACCAGGAGATTCCACAAGGCTGGGGAGGGAGGCAGACCTGGCGCAATCTGGGAGGTTGGCAGCATGTGCCTTCTTCCCACAGGAGAAAGCAGGCCCAGAGGCCTGTATCAGAAGAGCTAAGATGCCAGGACAAACATGACGCTCCCTGGACATGCCCTTTCTGTACCGCCAAACAAGAGCTTTGTAAACACTGTGTCCTAAGCCCACCACTCCTTTCTCAGTAGATGCAAACTCGGTTGTTTTACCATTGGATATGAATCCCAGAGGTCAAGCATAACCCCAGTTAGTTAAAATGTTTCCCTTGATGAGGTTTTGGTTTTTGTTTTCCTTAATACTCCCTTATTTCACTTAAGTAGAAATACTCCTCATGCTGCAGAAGCAGGAAGTTATAGTCAGACCATTGGAAACAGGCTTGGCAAACACCGGCAGGAGGAGTCAGGCCCGCTCTAGAATCAGCCTCCAGCTCTGCACAGCTCCAGGGCTGGGCCTGCTCTTGAGAGCATGCCCTGTGCTGTGCCTCAGCCCCCCTCTCCTGCCCAGCCTCTCCTTTCCTCCCTGACTTCCTCCTTTCTTCCTCCCACTTATTTGAATTGAGGCATGACAGACATACAGTGCACAAAGAATTTCACTGTCTGACTGGCTGGTGCTCTACCACTTGAACCACAGATCTATTTCCTGTTTTTTTTACTGGTTCATTGCAGCTATCCAAGCTGGCTTTGAACCATGATCCTCAGAACTCAGCCTCCTAAGTAGCTGAGATGACAAGGTGTAGGCTACTGGTGCCTGACTTGGAAAATTTTCTACTCCTAACCAACCATAGTGAATCAAAGATCTTAGAATTGACCCGTGAGCCAGCGGTCCCTCTATCCAAGAAGGAAAAGCTCTGTGGGCCTCGACTTACCTTTCTGTGTTCAGTGGAGGGCTGTGGGCAGACGAGCTGGCATGCAAGCAGCAGGAGAGCACCCAGGGCACTGGGAAGGAGAAACAGAGGCAGACAGGCTGTGAGTATACTCGCAGCGAGGCCTCATGGCCTGGGGGAGGGGGGGTAGCCTGGCTAGGGCAGGGATCAAATTCAGGCTTCATCACCTCAGTCCCTCTAAACCTGACACAACCACAGATGCTGACTCTCAGCATGGGCCTCAGCCTGGTGGACCTCAGAGGGGGGAAAGCAAGCTTCTGAGCCCTCCTGAGGGACCCCCACACCACCCTGCCTGTCCCTGACCCTCCGAGGTCTCATGTGGCCATGGGTAGAACCGCTGCTGCCCAGTGGTGTCTTCTGTAACGGTGGTGCTGTTGTGTCCAGTGCGCAGAAGCACAGAGCTGTGTGGGTCACCGCACGGGCTCCACCACGACGTACTGAGTCCCCAGTTCGTCCCAACAGTTCTTAACTAACACAGGAAGCATGCACCAATAAAACCCAAACACACAACCTGCACACAAGTTGCTTTTGAACTTTTGGGGAAGGGGTGGGGGGTGGGCTTGAACTCAGGGCTTTGAACTTGCTAAACAGGTACTCTAGCCCAGCACCATGCCTCCAGCTCTTTTCTGATCTATCTATCTATCTATCTATCTATCTATCTATCTATCTATCTATCTATCTATCTATCTATCTATCATCTATCTATCTATCTATCTATCTATCCATCCATCTATCCATCCATCCATCTATCCATCTATCCATCTATCCATCTATCTATCTATCTATCTATCTATCTATCTATCTATCTATCTATCTATCTATCTATCTATCTATCTATCCATCCATCCATCTATCTATCTAGTTAGTAGATAGAAGAGTCTTGCCATTCCCCAGGGTCAGCCTCCAGCAAGGTTCCTCCTACTTATGCCTCTCTAGTAGCTAGCCACTCTGCCCAGTTCAGTGTTGGCTGGAACTTCCTAACAACCGAAAGGGAGACTTTTGACCCACTCCCAAGTTGGAGGATCTTGAGCAAATCACCTTCTCACCCCCTGCCTCTGCTTCCCAACCTATAATGTAGACTTACACCCTGCCCTCCTGCCTCCCAGGTGGGCGCTAACACCTGGGAAATGATGTACAAAACCTGAGCCATTTGTATCACAGTGGCACTTGGTGCTCACCGAAAAAGAAATGAGGTCGGCGTGGTTTCCTTAAAACAAACAGCAGCAGCATAAGCCTGCTGCACTCAGCTCCTCACAGCCCTCACGGGGAGTGGGGAGCAGTAATTCCAGCACTCCCTCCCCCACCGAGTGCTGGGGCTCAGCCTGCCAGGGAGGAACGGATCTTCTCAGAAGGAAGTTAATAAATGAATTAATAAATGATGCATCACCACCCCCAGGGCCTCTGAAATTCCAAGCCAAGTGGAACTGGTAGAAATAAAGTAACTTTGGAAGATTTCAAATAATCTATAAGAGCAACTTATGCGAGTATTGGTGGCTCACATCTGTCATCCTAGCTACTCAGGAGGCTGAGATCTGAGGATCGCAGTTCAATGCCAGCTTGGGCAGGAAAGTCCATGAGACTCTTATCTCCAATGAACCACCCAAAAAGCCAGAAGTAGAGGTGTGGCTCAAGTGGTAGAGCTGACTTTAACACACACACACACACACACACACACACACACACAGAGACAGACAGACAGACAGACAGACAGAGACAGACAGAGACAGAGACAGAGACAGAGAGAGACAGAGAAGAAAAAAGCAAGTTCATTTCTTTAGTTAATACAACACAAGGCTATTCTGATGGCTGATCTGGTGACACCATTCTCTCCAGAGAATGGTTTTGCATTAGAGCAAAACCCCTCCCAAATACATCCAGGAGATAACAGACTTTCGCATTTTTAGCTGGGTCAGCTTGACATCACTGGGACGGAGTCAGGTCACAACCCACAATAACCAAAATTCAATAAGATTTGAGGGCTCCTGTTGACCTCCTGCTCATAGGCAGCATTTCACCTTAGCTTCTCAGCCAGGGTGCAGGTGGGGAAACTGAGGCACGGGGACACGAGCTCGTGCACAGAAGAGCACACACATCCACTCAAGTAGCAAAGCCTGGTTTTGAAGGCCAGCACCAGAGCCTTGGCCCCCAACTGCTGAACTCTGGGCCTCTTTCTGACTCTTACAAACCCCATGTCTTTCTCGATCTCTCTCAGTCCTATTTTCTGCCATGGCTTGCAAGAATCCTTGGATATAATGCCTTCTTTACCCAGCCTCACTAAAGGACCCCGGGAATTTCAAAATAAATAAAGGTAACCAAAGAAATTTTTACCTTTACAAATTTTTACCTTTTTCCTTTAAAATAGCCATGTTCACACACACACACACACACACACACACACACACACATTCTCTCTCTCTCTCTCTCTTCTCTTGCTGGAGGATAGCACTGTCTGACACCATGTCCTGCGCTGCAAAAGCTGCTGGTCTTGGAACCAGCTGTCTCCGTGACACAGTGAACCTCAGACTTTAGGGCAGGGATTTCAACTCAGGGAGGGCCTTAAGATCTAGCTTGCCCTCCCTCCTCTCAAGGCTGATACTCTACCATGTGAGCCACATCCTCAGATCTCAGTCTCCTAAGGAGCTGGGGTTACAGGCGTGAGTCACCGAGGACAAGGTTTCCTGAGAAAATGGCTTCTGATACACTTTTAGTTAGTAGAACCATCCTCACAATCTGGTCCATTCTGGGGACTCGTAAGGACTGAGAGAATAAAAGGATAGAAGCATAGAAGGAGTGAAGGGAAGAGAGAGAAAGAGAAAGGGAAGGAAGGAGGATGGGGGAGGGAGGGAGGGAGGGAGAGAAATACTCACTAAAGAGACGCTGTGACCAGAACATGTTAAGTGTTTCCCAGAATTCCCTACTGGAAACATAGATGAGCTGGAGAAAGGAAAGGCAGTCCTCATGGGAAGATTTCTACAAATTGGAGCCATCGGTTCTAACCCCCAGAGAAGGCAGGGAGGGCCCATCTGAAGCACATAAATCCATCTGGGCTGTCAGGAGGGGTAGTTGGCAGTGATCGCCAGCTCATCCTGGAACGGAATGTACCAGCAAATCCACCATCAAATTCTGAGTGCTGCGGACGGGGGGCCTGGTACGGGGCTGTGCCAGGCAGAGAGAAAAATCAATGCTGTCTGCGCGCCTGTCGTCATTTTATAGGTGAGCGTTTACCAGGGAAGCCATCCAGAAAATAGTTTCCTTTCCTCCTACCTCTGCCCCCCCCCACCCCAGAGTCTCTTCCCAAGCCAGAGGAGCTGTGTTCAAATCCTGCAGCGCACACTCCCACATCTGTGGGCGCCAACGCGCAAACCTTGTTAGTGACGTGAAATGCCCGGCTCTCTTTGCTCGTTTCCAGGGTACAGAACGAAAGGCACCTCACCACTTACCCAAAAATGAAGTTGAGTGTTCTGGAAAGACTCGGTAAAGGCAGGAAGCCAAGAGTAAGTTGGGGGGCGGGGGGGCCCCTGCTGGGAAATTAGGTGTTGATGAGACAACTGTGAGTGATTAGGGGCAAAAATAATAAAAAAAAATACAAAAATCTAGACTGATCTGTGCTCAGACTACCTTGTAATTCCCACCCCACTCCAGGGGACCCCAAGTGGAAACCGTCAGGTCATGATGGTGGGTGTGGTTTGAACCCCACCTAGTCCTGGTTTCTGGCTCCAAGAAGAGTGCCTGGCCGCGCACCAAATGCTTTATTTAAGTTCCATCTCAGTACTGACAGGGTGCAGCCGCCCAGCGGTGGTCACTGACCTCTGACCTCTGCCCCCCCCCCAGCCATCTAGGTCAGCAAAGGGAAAATGTCTGCCCTGTTTCCTACACATAAAAGGCAACATTGAAGCCAGATATGGTAGCACAGGCCTGTCATCCCAGCTATTCAGGAGGCTGAGATGTGAGGATCATCGTTCAAAGCCAGCCTGGGGAAGGAAAGTCTGTGAGACACGCATCATAAATGAACCACCAAAAAGCCCGAAGTGGCACTGTGGCTCAAGTGGTAGAGCATAGGCCTGGAGCACAAAAGCTTAGGGACAGTGCCTGGCCACTGAGTTCAAGCCCCAGGACTGGCACACACACACACACACACACACACACACACACACACACACACACACACACATATACACATACACACACAAAAGTAAGTTTCAATTCATGCACTCAGTGTGCAACAGAAAATTTCCAGCATCAGCTAGGAAGCGGCGCTGCTGCTCTGGGAGCTATAGACTGTGTTAATGATGCAGGGAAGTTCAGTATCGAAGCCACCTGGGCCCCACCTCCTCCCTCTCTTTCCTCCCTCCTCCTCTCCCTCCCCATCTTGTGCTCACTGGCAAAGGGACACTGACCGCAGGACCTTCCTCCCCAGGGGACAACTGGTCCTCTGTTTTCAGTAATGGCACTCAGGTGTTACTGCCCGGAAGTTCTCACACATGCAAAATCATTTTCTCATCCTTTCTCTCCTCCTTGTGGTCTTTGGGGTCTTTTTCCATGGCTGAGAGCAATCATCCTCCCTCCCTCTCTCTCTCTCTCTCTCTCTCTCTCTCTCTCTCTCTCTCTCTCTCTCTCTCATTTCCTCATTCTCTCGTGGTTGCATTTGCAAGTGGAATGACTGGCAGGCATTAAGCTAATAATATTTTACAGAGGAATACATCGAGGAAAGGGAAAACCTTCAGTTTTCAAAGACTGGAAGCAGACACTTGACCTAAGGCCATCGACTTAAAACGATCCAGAAGTCTCCTTCCTGAGACCTATAAACATCAGCACCTCGCCCTGTAATCGCGCTAATTATGTCTGTATTTCTTCAAAAACTACCGTTCAAAATAAAAATGGCCAAATCAATTTACTTCCCTGCCGCTCTCACCGGCTCTTTGGCTCTCAGGACTTGTGTTTCTGTCTGTGTTTCCTTGGAAACATAAACTACATCTGCCCCATGCAAATCTCCAAAACTCCGTGGTAAATAAACATCATGGGGCAGTGGCTCCAGGCTCCAGGGCCATGGTCACCCACTGCTCTGTCTCTTCTGGTCAGTCAGTCACTGGACGCAAACACACCACTGAGTCCATGAAAGAAGGGGGCGATCTGGAGCAAGTCTTGAACAAACACAAGCACTTCAGTTCCCTTTAGCTTTGCATATGATCTATCTGCCTTGCACGAGATGACAAACATGTTTTAGTTTACACTTTGGTCAGTCTCAATGTGTGTGTGTGTGTGCGTTAGTACTAGGATTTGAATTCAGAACCTGGACGCTGTTCCTTAGCTTCTTTGCTCAATGCTGGCACTCTACCATTTGAGCTGCTTCTCCATTTCCAGCTGTGTGTGTGTGTGTGTGTGTGTGTGTGTGTGTGTGTGTGTGATTAACTGGAGGTAAGAGTCTCATGACATTTTCTGCCCAGGCTGGTTTTAAACTGTGATCCTCAGATCTCAGTCTCCTGAGTAGCTAGGATTATAGGCATGAGCCACTGTGCCCAGCTGGAAACTGGTTTTCTTTTCTTTTCTCTGTGGCTAGACAAAACTTGGGGAGGGATTTTTAAATGTCCTCTGTGCATGGAGCTGTGAACGCCTCTCTCCTGCTCCCCAACACTCTCTTTCCCTCTTAGGATTTTTCCTGATGGCTTACTTACTGCAACCTGGATTCTCTATCAGAAAGGAGGGGTAGGAGAGAGAGAGAGAGAGAGAGAGAGAAAGAGAGAGAGAGAGAGAGAGAGAGTCTGCAGCTTTTCCAATTAATCTCCACGTATCTAGTCACTCTGATGATTATTTAAAAATCCCTTACTCTGTGTGTGTGTGTGTGTTTCTCATCCAACAATTTTGTCAAAGACCTCTCAGTCTTAAAGTAATCACGTTCTTTTCTCTTAGCCTATTTTGCAAAGCATTTAAATAAAAGACCCAGTGATGTTGTTTCTGTGTCTCTTAAAGCATAGGCACATGGGCCCAGGAAGAGAGATGGAGAGGTTCGTGTGCACCTGGAGAGAGACTGCAGAGGAGCAATCCCAGGCCATGGCCCAACCTAACTCGTTTTCTTTCTGAAAGGACAGCGGGAGTCCTGGCAAAGTACTCTGAGTGGCCGTGTTCCAACAATTGCTTTGGCAGGATCCAGTGCTGGAGGCCTGTCAAGATTCCAGAGCGTGGCTGGGTGTGCCGGCTCACGCCTATAATCCAGGTACTCTGGTGGTTGTGCTGGGGAAAGATTGAGGTTTGGAGCCAGCCAAGGCAAGAAGTTGACAAAGGCCCTCAACTCAACAAATAGGCCGGGTATGATGACATACATCTGTGGTCCCAGCTACATGGAGGCAGAGGTGGGTGTTCCTAGGCTTGCCCCAGGCAAAAACAGACCCTACCTGAAAAACAGCTAAAGTGGAAAAGGGCTGGAGGCATGGCTCAAGTGGTAGCACTTAGCACAAGGCCCTAACTTCAAACACTAGCAGCACCAAAATAGAAGAGGAAGAAGAAGAGGAGGAAGAGAAGAAGGAGAAGGAAAAGGAGGAAAAGAGGAAGAGGAGAAGAAGGAAGGAAAGGAGGAAGAGGATGTGAAGGAGGAACAGCAGGAAAAGGAGGAGGAGGAGAAAGAGGAGGAGGAAGAGAAGAGGAGGAAAAGAAGAAGAGGAGGAGAAGAAGAGGAGGAGGAGAAGAAGAGGAGGAGGAGGAGGAGAAGGGAAAAGGAGGAGGAGGGGAAGGAGGAGGAGGAGGAAAAGGAAGAGGAAGAGGAGTTTCTTATAGGAGATCACCTGGTGGCATGCAGTGCATTCGCCACAATTCCCAGACAGAGAGGCCCTGGCAAGGAACCCCATGCAGTATGCCCATGGCCACACAGTGTGCCCACAGCTACGGTGCTGCTTTGGTCAGCACAGGGCCCTCTGGCTGTGGCCGCCATTGCTCTGCCCGCACGGGGGCCCAAGGCTGTGACAGGTTGGGGTCTTGAAGTGTTTTGGGTGAGTGGCCCATCACAATTCTCACTTGGTATCTGGGGGCTTCTGCAAGCTAGATGCACAGTTACCTGGTTTCTTAATGTTTGTGTGAACTCCAGTCTTAAACACACACACACACACACACACACACACACACACACACACATGCTAATTTAGATCAGAAAGGACACATGTGCCTTGAAGGGGCAGATGGGTAGATGGGCAGATCTGCGCTCCAGACACCTCCTGATGGCTTTGAACTTGAGCTTCGCCTGCCTGCTCGGTGGCTTGGCAGATCTCAGAGTGAGTTTGGGGTTCAGATCTGCATGAATCCACTCAAATCCAATTCTAAGACAAGCGCACATTAAAGCAGACACTGGGGCAGGTCCATTGCGCCTGGAGGGGACCAAGGGCATCCCAGGCAATTACCCATTGTGACCACATTGTGGCACCTTGTCCAAGGCTGCTTGGTTTTTTTTGCCTGAGTTCCAGGCATTTCGGCTAATGTACAGTTAGTTAGGGAAGAAAAGAACAAAAGACTACACAGTAACCTTAAGTAATGCAACCTTTGAACCAGAGGAAACTCTTTCTGCTTTCTTTCCAGATTCTGAATCAGCTTAAGTTAAGGACCATCCCAAGACCCCAAGGCTCTCTCTCCTGTGGGTTAAGACCTTCAGAAGACAACATAGCCAAAGGAAAGGCAGAGGAAGTCAGGGTGGAGGTGAATGTACAAGCAGCCCCCCCAGACACCCGACTTCACACAAGGGAGTGATCTAGCAGATAGAGGGCTCTCACAGAGTCTGAACTCAGTACATTTCTACCCAGGAAACACAGCCTTTGACTTCTGTCTATCCTGAGACTTTACAGCAAATTGTGATTGAAGAATTTTAAAGAGTCTGTTTTGGCTTTGACGAATTGATTGATGGATCTATCTGTCAATGTATTTATTTAATGCTGGTACTGGGGCTTGAACTCAGGGCCTCATGTTCTCATTCAGTTTTTCTTGCTCATGGCTGGTGGTCCACCACTTGAATTACACCTCCACTTCCAGCATTTTGCTGGTAAATTAGAGTCTTACAGATTTGTTAGCTCCGCCCCCTGCCCCGCCCAGGGTGGGGGGTGGCTTTGAAATGTGATCCTCCTATCTCAATCTCCTGAGTAGCTAGGATTACAGGTGTGAGCTGCAAGTACCCAGCCTATATTGGCTTTTTTTTTTTTTTTAAGTCTGTAAGCAATGACAACAACATGAACTACAGCTCCCGTACCCTGACTCCACACAAGAGGCTACATTGTGATCTAAGTCCTCAGAGCACTGATTTCTCATCTTCAAAATAGGGATAACAGAGGTTATGGGTGTAGTTCAAGTGGTAGAGCACCTGCTTAGCAGGGTCTCACGTTCAATCTCTCCTATAGCCAGAAAACAAACAATAACAACAAAAAACAGACTAAGTGTAGTCCTAGCTCCTGGACCCAGGGAAGATTTCCTGAATTGTAACCATGAAAAGCAGCTACTGCATGCATCAGATGGAAACACCAGCAGCACACATGCCCTCCTGACCAGTTTCTTGAAGAGACCATTGAAGAGACAATGGGAATGTCCCATTCTTCTTCTCCTGACTTTCTGTTGACTTTGCAGTGGAAGGGATTCAAACTCAGGGCCCCCTGCATGCTAGGCTACCACAGAGCTACACCATCTTCTTTCTGTCTTCTTCCCAAGTGGTTCCTAACTGGGTATGGGGACACATAGCCTCCATCCTCCAGCACAAGTTCAAGGCCAACCCAGGTTGCTCAGTGAGATCGGCCTAAGGAAGGGAAGATGATCTTCACTTACCTGAGAGAGCCCATGACACAAGGAATCATGGTAGCACAGGCCAGAGTAAGGCCGGGGCTCCTCACAGCTGCTTCTGGAGATCCGCAGCCCAAAGCCGAATTCAATGCCTAACGGAAAAGAAACATGTGCTTAGCATCAGTGGCTTAGGAAGTTTCTACAACTTCAAACCAAGCCAGTGAATCCAAAAGTGAGCTGATAGAAGATATCAAAATGAAAACTCACTGTCCGGGTCATGGCTCTCAGAACCTTCCAGCTGGAAAAGGACCGTGCATGAACTTGAGCTGACAAGTTTCCAGAACATTCTAGAACATTCCAGAACATTCAGCCCATGCCTGACCCACAGAAGAAGGCCAATACGTTGCTCTCAGTCAGATGACGTCAGACTCCAGGCTGCCGGCAAGGCTGGCACCGGGCAGGCCAGCACTGGAAGTGGTACACAGTGCTGGCTGGACTACAGAACGTCACTCCTCACACATGAATCTTGCTACCCCCAACTCAACCATGTGAGCAGGAAGGCTGCCAAGGGCCACAGGGCAGGGAGAGGTGGCTGGGCAGGTACAGTGCTTCTTCCTGGGATGGGCAAAAAACAATTCATAGTGGTGATGGCACCACTGAAATTCAGTGAATTCACTTCCCAGTGAGTGAGTGAAATGTTTGACATTTGTACTCAATAAAATGTCTTAAAAAAAAATACTGCCTAAGGCTCCACACTGGCGGCTCATGCCTGTAATCCCAGCTACAACTCAGAAGGTTGAGATCTGAAGACTGCAGTTCAAAGCCAGCCTGCTCAGGAAAGAACACAAGATTCTTACTTCCAATTAACCACCAAAAGCCAGAAGTAGAGCTGTGGCTCAGGTGGTAGAGCATCAGTCTAGAGCAAAACAAATCCCAGGTACAGCACTCAGGCCCTAAGTTCAAGCCCCAGGACCCCGCCAACACACACAAAATCCCACTATTTTGAATCCCAAACAAGAACACAAGGCCCAGAATGAATTCAAGTCCATTACAGTCACAAAAATAAGCAACAAACAGAAAGGCAGGCCAGCTTCAATGAGCCGGCCCCATTACACCGGGCATATCTAATTTCTGTTAGAACACGTGCACTCTGGGGGGTGGGGAACCTTTTCTTCCCTCTACTGGGAAGCTCAGGGAGACCAGACAAATCACCTGACCTGGTCCAGTCACTACTGTCACTTGGGGAGGTTGCAAGACTCATGGAGGGGGGCAGAAAGGGAGCCCCAATGGGTCTAAGGCCCCCAGGATACCACTGTCTGTGCCACCCAGATCCACCCGAGGGTTCTTCCTGTCCCTTTTATAGTCTAACCACAGCTCCTGAAAGACCCCAGCTGACCCAGCCCATCCTGCCCTTCAAGTTGCAGCCACAGAGGCACAACCTCAGTCCCTGATCTCACCTGTACCCCTTCTTTCTCGCCCTCCTAGCTTCCCCACCCAGATAAACAAAAGCACCGGGTGCCTGGGGACAGGAAGTGACTCAGTGGGAAAGAATGGAGACCTCAGAGTTGAGAAGGAGGTGGCTGTAGTCCCCAAACCCACACCCGTGGGGCGCGGGCGTGTTCTCAACGCTCTGCCCTGCCCGTGAAACTGTGGAAGCTGCTCTGGCAGTCCCAGGTCCCCACGTTGGGTCCCGCTCTACCAATGGCCTTCTACTTCCGCTGCCATTTATGTAAATCTTTCAATAGGGGGCAGCACTGAGCCCATGGAACATAGCATGCACTTGGTAATCCTGAGGGAAATGGAGGCATCTCAGACCCAGGGAATCTACACCTGCATGCAAGACAAGGCCTGCGGAAAGAGGGCTCATGGAGTAGACAGGAAGGCCTCTGGGGTCTTCACACCAAACAAAACAAGGAACCTCATGTACATGAACAAACTTCATCCTGCAGAAAGCATGGCGGACACAGAGCTGATGACGCAAGGCCCATCTGTGTGTCCCAGCCAATGGGAAGAAGGAGCAAGCCTGAGTGGACACCAAGGGGGAGGGCAGGGAGGTGGCAGGCAGGCCCAGGATAGGATGTGATCCGTCCCTGCAGCCCAGCTGAGAAAAATCAGGTAGACTGGACCCAGGGCGCTGGCTGCAGGAGGAAGAAAACTGCCTGGAATCATGGCCCAAAAGCAAGGGCAGACAACGAGGGCTCATCTCTTCAGAGACCTTGCTTCAATGAACAGGTTAGCCAGAGCAGCAGGGAAAAACAGAGGAAGGGCTAACCCTTAATAGACATCAATAGCAGCGTGGAAGATACACATGGGAGCCAGCCATGAAGGCCGAGGGCTAGACACTCGCTTAAGAAAGGATGTGTTACCTTCTCTGTAAACAGACACCAGACCTCGTCCATCTACATGTGATCCTAGCGCGGGATGGAAGCTTCTAAAGACAAGGAATTGCTTTCCTCACCTTCACAACTGCTCTGGCTTACACATACTGCAGAGACAGGGCTGGGCATACAATATAGAATGGATGGATGGATGGAAGGATGGATGGATGGATGGGAGAATGGATGAAAAGATTGATGGATGGATGGAAGGATGGATGGATGGAAGGATGGATGGATGGATGGGAGAATGGATGAAAAGATTGATGGATGGATGGAAGGATGGATGGATGGATGGATGGGAGAATGGATGAAAAGATGGATGGATGGATGGATGGATGGTTGGATGGATGGATGGATGGAAGGATGGATGGATGGATGGGAGAATGGATGAAAAGATTGATGGATGGATGGAAGGATGGATGGATGGATGGATGGGAGAATGGATGAAAAGATGGATGGATGGATGGATGGTTGGATGGATGGATGGATGGATAGATGGATGGATGGATGGGAGAATGGATGAAAAGATGGATGGATGGATAGATGGGTGCATGCATGTGAGAATAAATGAAAGGACAGATAAATGGATGGATAGGTAGGAGAATGAATGACAGGATGGATGGATGGTTGGAGAAGAAGGGAGGAGGAATGAACAGACAGACGGATAGAGCACATGAATAAACGGAGCATGAACAGGATGTATTTCTATGGGCTTACGTCTCAGAAGCAAGCGCTGCCTAGTTTCTCTCTAGCCCAGGGGAAGTGCACAGACCATCCAGGAACACGATGAAGAATGGATGGACCTCCGTGAGGGGTCTGACCCTCCTGAGTTCCCCTAAAACAGTGACAAACCCCCACGACCCCTTCCAGAAATCCTGCCAAATTCCGTAGGGCATTCAAGGATGTCAACCTTGGAGCCCAGACCTGGCCGGTATCCAGTAGCTTCTATCTGGGCAGAGGAGAGCCCAGGGGAGTCTTCCCTGCCTCAAGGTGCTGCTGGTGGGTGGTCCTTGCTCCTACCACCTCAGCAAGCATCCCCTTTCCCCTGTCTCATTCAACCTCAGCCACAGAACTCATTTCACCCCCAGTGAACCCGCATACAGCAGACTGGCTGGTTTGCCTCCAAGCACAGAATCTGAGATAGGGAAGAATACTGGATCAATTCCACTCACTGGTTACCAATAAGCAAACAGCACCGGGGGCTTTGTGACTCATGAATGCTGCGTTCTCCTTTCTCTGCTGGAGACGCATAGAGGCTCTGGGGACTGCCTTCAACTGTGTTCTCTGATCACTAACTTGGCTGTGATGACATTTGTTTTACAATCAGAAAAAAAAATCAACATTTCCCAGGTAACTAAGGAAAATATTTAAAGGCAGGGAGGAGGGGGTGGGGAGAGATATCAAGCAGGTGAGATGTTTGGAACAAATGAGCCATTCATTCCCGCTTCTGTCCAGTTCGCTTTTTCCATTTGGGGAGATGAGGCTGCAGGTGGGGGAGTAGCTTTAGGCCCAGGAGGGTGAGCCCACTGACTCCCCTGAGAGAAGAGAGGCCACCATTTCGCCCTGGAGAATGCCCAGTCGTTTGATTGACAGCGGTGGATGCACCTGCTTACATTCCTTTACTTCTCTGTGAGTCTCATAAGCGGAATCCCAACCTAGCAATTGTCGCCGTGTCTGTATGCTCGTTTTCTTCCCTCCCAATATGGGATCTCTTCCTCAGACAACCCTTGCTGTCACCCCAGCACCCAGCACTCGTGCCTGGCAGTGGTGGGTACAAAGGAATGACAGAAAGGTCCCCTCCACTTGGCCTCAGGAAAGGGGCTCATCTTTAAAGCAAAGCTGGGCTGTTTCTAAGATCCCTGAGGCCGGAAAGGGGCAGTAACAGTTCATATATGGTCACAGCATGATTTGAACCCAACGCCCACTTGATTAGCAGAGTCACACCTTGCCTCAGAGCTACATTAAACCACACTGAGCCCCATGACAGTGGCTCACGCCTGTCATCCTAGCTACTCAGGAGGCTGAGATCTGAGGATCATGGGTCAAAGCCAGCCCGGGCAGAAAAGTCTGTGAGACCCTTATCTCCAATAAACTACTCAGAAAAAGTCACCGGTGTGGCTCAAGTGGTAGAGCACTAGTCTTGAGCATAAAGAGGCTCAAAAACAGAGCCCAGGTCCCGAGTTCAAGCCCCAGGGCAGGCCGAAGAAAAAGTTATGGTAATATAAAACAGCTGTCACATCCATGGAAAGAGCTTATATGTTTTCAAGGAAACCAGGAGAGGCACCTCGTTGGGACCAATGGTCACCCAGAGGCCAAGGAAGACACCTGCAGACAATGGGGCTCCTTAGCTTCCACCCTTCACCTCTCCAATGGCCCACAAGCCTCCCTCTTCCTGCTCCCGCCGTCTCCCCCAGCCTTGCCCTCCCTGGGACCAAGCCAGGACTAGGAAAACGTCGGCCATAACCCAGGCTCATGGGCTTGAGGGCTCTGTCGTCTCTGGGCTCTGGGGAGATCCCTGACTGTGTACAGGGCCTTCCCATCTTCTCAAATGTCTGAGATTTCCCTGTCTACTGAGATATGCGACCATCCCAACGTATAACCATTTCCAAACATCGGAGTCATCCAAGCCTAGCATCAACAAAACTGGAGACCATGGGCCCAGTCCTTAGGGAGGCCAAGAGACATCCTACAGCTGGTAAACAGGCGTGGAGGCCCCGGCCACTCCCCATGACTAGGAAAAGAGCCCTTCTGGAACCATCCAGTCCATCACTGCCCATTTGCGAATGAAGAACCGGGACACAGAGACAGCCATAGACTGAGAGAGGTCACACAGCAAGTCAGGAGCAAAGCTAGGTCTCAACCGTGGTGTCCTGGACTGTAATACGCAGGAATGATGCCAAGCCCTGGCCAGGCTAGGCATGAAAACCCTCCAGGGTCAAAGGGGAACAGGGGCTTCTCTCTCTTTCCAGAGAACACACACATGCATCCTCCGCCCAATATGGCCTGTCCATAAGCCAAGAGCCACAGCCCGGGCACCTTTGGAGCTGGAGCGCATCCTGGCTTTTGCTTCCATTGCTGTCCTCAAACCAAGACACGCCCTGGAATCGCAGGGCTGGGAGCAGCCAGCAGGTCGCGCATCCCCTTCAGCCCCAGCCCCAGCCGCCTGCAGCCCTGCACCTGCCTCGCTCTGCTCTGGCCTGGTCAGGATCTCTGTCCTGAGCAGTTTTGTTCCCCAGGGAAGAGAACATGGGTGACATAAGAGGGGTCTGATCTCAAACAGCCCTCGCTTTTGTGTCCACTGGGAATGGTTCATGGCTTTCCCGCAGGTGCAAAGGAACAAAGGCACAGAGTTCCGTGGGGAAGGGAGGCTAGGAGGGAGGGAGGAAAGCCTGCGAGCCAGGCTCAGCCTCTGGCCTCCAGCCTGTCCGTTCCTCCTACCCTGGCTTGCACCATGGGGAGGCAGGCAGAGCAAGGGGCTCAGGCTGGGGGATGGTAACCAGCAAGTGCCAAGAAAACCATTTCAGCATGTGACAGTGATGAATGAGGCAGAGGCTTTGGTCTCACAGACGCCCAAATCCAGGGGTGCCCAGGACCCGTATATGAATGGCCTATCTGTATCTCCAAATGCGTCAAATGACCTCTACGGGGCTGTGACGCCAATGCAAGTTAAATGTGTGCATGTAACTGGCATGCAAATCATATGCAAAGGTGACAAGTTTATGCTCTGTAGTAGAACAGTCTCCAAAACTGTCCTATTAGAGAACATAAAGATAAGGAAAAGCTCTATACAATTTTTTTCTGTTTGTTTCTGGTACTAGAGCTTGAACTCAGGGCTTGGGCGCTGTCCCTGAGCTTTTTCACATTAAGGCTAGTGCTCTGCCACTTGAGCCACAACTCCACTTCTGGCTTTTTTTAGTGGTTCATTGGAGATAAGAGTCTCACAGACTTTCCTGCCTAGGCTGGCTTTGAACTGTGACCCTCAGATGTCAGCCTCCTGAGTAGCAGGGATGACAGGGGTGAGCCACCAGCACTGGCAGACATAACCAGTGCCTGGCTGAACTCTACTTTTATGGGCATTGGAACTCTTGTGATTTTTGACTACTAGGATATTTTAACATTCACTCTCCCTAGAATTTAAAACAGTAATACACATCTAAACCAGGGGTGAGGAAACTCATGGGCCAAACCCAACTTACTGCCTGTGTTTGTCACATTTTCAAATATGAACAAAAATCCACAGAAGAGGCTAAATGGACCATGGTTCATACTTTTAATCCTAGCTACTCAGGAGGCTGTGGTCCAGAGGATCACGATTCAAAGCCAGCCCACGTACAAAAATCGGCAAGATTCCACTTCTAAAATAATCATCAAAAAGCAGGGCTGGTGACATGGCTCAAAAGGTAGAGCACCAGCTGAGCAGACTAGCTAGGAGAGTGTGAGGTCCTGAGTTCAAAGTATAAAAAGAGAAAATGAAAATGAAATCCAGGGAGAAAAAAAACCCAAAGTATTACATGAGCATGAAAATACCATAGTGATAAAATTCCCATTGTAATGTCCACAAATAAAATTTTATTGTAACTCATCAGTGCTCATGTATGTCTGTGGCTGTGGCTTCATTCTTGCTCAAAAAGCAACGCTGATTAGTTGCAACCACACCGCACAGCCCACAAGGCGGAAATGTGAACTCTGCCTTTTGTATAAAGGAACCTGCTGAGCTCTGTGGCCGCGGTCGGTCAGATGGGAACACTCATTCCAGATTGATGACACAGGGTCATCATGACAAAATACCACCAGCATGGTTAGGGAGAAAGCCAAGGGTCCACCATGCAGGAGTGACAGACCCGGGGCCTCAGCTGCTTCAGCAGCCATACCAACAGAGAGACCAGAGCGACGCAGCTGACAAAACTCCAAGTTAAAGCAAATCTGCTATCTTTTCTTTTCTAGGTCTGAGACTGGGACTCAAACTTGGTACCTGACACTTTCGTTCATTGGCCAGTGCTCTACCAACTGAGCCTCACCTCCAGCTCCAAGTCTGCATTCTGAGTCCAAGAGCACAGGCCTCTTCACAGTCATGATACACAAGTGTCTGGGTCAGTAGATCTGACTTCCACAAAATCTAGTAAAACCTAGTGCTCCCCTAAAGCATGTCCCTCAACGCCACCCCCTTTCCCACAGAGCCCTTGCCCTGGAGTAAGCCACAACCCCACCCAAGTCTCTCTAAATTCCATGCTCATGCGTGTGTGTGCGTGCGTGCGTGTGTGTGTGTGTGTATGTGTGTGTCCTGGGGCTTTAACTCAGACAGTTCTGTCGCTGAGCTTTTTATGTTGTTCAAGGCTGATAGTTCTACCAATTGATCCACAGCTCCCCTTCTAGCTTTTTGGTGGTTCATTGGAGATAAGCATCTCAAGGACTTTCCAGCCCAAACTTTACTGCGGCCTTGTGAACCACGATTTTCAGATCTCAGGCTCCAGGGTAGGAGGGATTATGGGCATGAGCCACCAGCTCTAGGCTGCACTGGGCCTTTTATCCTAGCTACAATTGCTTGGTTAGGGCTGAGGGCTAGGGCTGAGTACCACCCCTCCTCTCTGAGACAGTGCAGAGGTGCACGGAGCAAAGCAAGCACGGACCCTTGTACCTGCTGGGGTTGTGTGCAGCCCCATGTTCCAAGTTGTAGTGCTACTGGGCCTTCAAGACAGGCTCAGGAGAGGATGTTAGGTCGCAAGGAGACACTGGGACCCTTCCTCTCTGCTTCCCAGGCATCAGGAAGTGAGCAGCTTTCTCTCTATCACCCCCCCCCCCCGCAGAGTATCCAGACCATGCAGGGCACCTGGACTACATGCACACGGGCTGAAACCCCAGTGACACAGACCTGGTCACCACAATGCCACTGCAAGAGGGGGCAAACACTCTGCCTGCCCTCTGCTCCTCGGGAAGGCTCGCAGACAGAGGACACAACAAAGGGACCAATGCGGCACCGCCACCTGTGGCACTGGCAGAGCTGGGCCACCCAGGAAACCACACAGCACAGTCGAACCTGGGCAAGAGCGGTTCCTACGCACCAACACACTCACCAGGGCAAGGCCGAAGCTGCTGAGCTGAACATGCAAGCACGGACCCCTGCCGTTCCCTCCCACAGACCCTCCGCCTCTCCCCTTGGAGGAAGGAACAGAAGCAAGAAGGACAGAGGGACGGGAGGGGGGTCAGCTGCAAATGGACCCCCACGATGTTTCTAGTTCTCGCTCGCTCCAGATGTGCTCCCACTTGGACATGGCCTCCCCGTAGCTGAAGGCCCGAAGCAGAAACAGATCATAAATAAACAGTAGCCAACAACTGTCAGGAGTGCTGAGTTTTCCTATCTGGCAAAGTGGGAAGGGAATCCAGCCGGAGATGAAGGATGGAAATCGTCCTTCTGCTTACCATGGGGGATGAAAAGTATGGAAGTATTGAAGCAGGGTGACCAGAAGCTCCTTCTCCCCCCAACACCCACTCCCCCACCCCCGACTCTCTGCACATCAAGCAGAATAAAATCCTGGGCCTCCATTACTAGAAAGTGACCCAGGCCTGGGTACCCTGCGGCTGGCGGCTGTGTGCGGTGAAAGGTGTTAATGCCAGTGAACTGCCCCCACAGCTGTGCCCCTGGAGGGCTCGGAACCAGCAACAACCCCCATCCCCCCTCCAGTCTCCCGGGAGGGTGGGTTGAGGGGTATGGTAGGTTTAGAGGAAGCAGGAAGTATGGGGATCTGTACCCCACATCCTGGAGAGACCACCCACGGCTCCTGAGCTAAGGGCCCGGGTGTGGGAAACGCCAGCAGAGAACTCTCAGCTGGTGCAGATGCCATCATGCCAGCCTTCCAGCAGTCTGCCCAGCTGACTTGGAGGTGGAAGACACAGGCAGGGTCAGAGGGCAGCGGCAGGTCACCCGGGATTCAAGACATGTAGGGCCAAGGGTCAAAGGAGTGAGAGCAATCAAAGAGTGGTGGATCCACACACAAAGCAAGGCTTAGACCCTGGGGGGAGGAGGAAAAGGAAGGAAGGGGTGAAGAGGAGGAGGAAGAGGAAGAGGAAGAGCTGCAGAGATCACACATTGTCCTATCTTCCTCCTGTCCACCCAGACAGGCAAGGAAAAGTGAAGACATCAGACATTCTCATGTCTCTCCCCAGAGATGGGGTCAGGGTCTGCTGGGATCCAGGCTTGAACTATGTATCACCAAGCTGTTACCCAGCCTGGGGACAGGGCCAGCCTGCC
This sequence comes from Dipodomys ordii, assembly GCF_000151885.1. NCBI lineage: Eukaryota > Metazoa > Chordata > Mammalia > Rodentia > Heteromyidae > Dipodomys > Dipodomys ordii. The sequence continues at coordinate 14,109,900 of NW_012267231.1, read as the reverse complement.
ACAGGAAGGGATGGCCAGTGTGTCCGCTAAGACATGCTTCACAGGGACCAGGCCTTCTGCTGATCGGAAGCCACATGAGCAAAGGCTTCTGACAGGGGCGCAGGTAACCTGGCTTCCCTGCTGTCCACTGGGTCAGCATCCTGGGAAATCTCTCCCCTGCCTGGACCTCCAAGAGAAAAAATGGTCCCAGAGACCAAGGCCAGGCTACCTTCGCCCCCAGCGACCACACGCCGCTCCCTGACATAAATCAAAGGCCCATGCCCTTCCTCTGCCGGGGTTCCCCACCCTCTACTGTAGCCCACAGGGTTGAGGTCTCATTTCCTCTTGTCTTTCCAGCCTTAATCCCCTGCTTGAGCGAGGCCCATTCCCAGCCCACCTGAGCCCCAGCCGGCCCTTCATTTCCCCTGGCAGGAGATGAGATGAGGTGCCCATTAATCACTCAGCGCTTTGGTCCTCCCCGCTGGCCAGGCCTCCGGGCAGTCGGCCAAGCGGCCGGCCGGGTGGGGCAAGCGCCACGCTGCCCACGGGGTGGGCCGTGGGGCTCCCTATGCCACCCTTCCGGAACACGATGCATGCGGGGGCACGAGCCCGGAGCGGGGCTCAGGAAACACCGCCCCAGAAGAGCTCCGGGAGAAGACGGTTCTGGAAAAAAAAAAAACAGAGATCCACAGAGCCACCACCCTGGCAGGAAGACTGAGGGAAAGGGCCGCCCACCTGTGACCTGGGTTCCCCAATTTGGAGATCCAAAGCAGGGACTGGAAAGCAGAGAGAGAAGAGGAATGCTGGTTGGACCCTTAAGATGGCACAGATGGGTGTGTCCATGCACTGAATATGGGGTACTAACACTCAACCCCTCAGCCACAGCCCCCAATCTGAGGGGGCTGTTACCTATTCCTGGCAACACACAGTATGCACCAGCGGTCTACTAGGGCAGATCAGCCACAGAACAGATGAGAAATTAGGCCTGGTGCTGAGTACCCGCTCAGCTGGAACACCCCAGCAGCCCTCCAGGTGCTGGCTACCCCCCGGGTTATACAGGGGGAAACTGAGGAAGAACTGATGAATGGTGAATCTGCCGATGGCCACACCCCACTGGGCCCTAAAGTGGGGTGCTCCAGCCCACTTCTCAAACCCTCCCTAACCCACTGGTAACTTGGGTCTCTCCAACCAACACCCCCTAATCTTTCTCCCTTTGAATGAGTTTGAACCTTAACAGAAATGCCCGGTAAGATTTGAGGAGGCTCAGAGGCCTGCAGGGTGGAGTGGGGGGAGAGGAGGCACAGTTTTGCTTTTAGGACCCTTCCAAGAAAGACTCTTTTGACCAGGAAAAAGGGGGAGAGGGCCCTTGTGGCCTCCGGCAGAATTATCACTGCTTAGCCTTTAGAGTCGAGGTTAAGGCCTCTGTTAAAGCTGCAGATTTATCCCAGTGGGGCAGTGAACCTCTAATCCCAGCATTCTGAAAGGTGGAGGCAGGAAGATCACATGTTCAGGGCCAGCCTGGGTTACCTATTGAGACGGATGAAATCAAGCAAGCAAGCATGCAAGCAAGCAAGCAAGTGCTGTGTTGGCTTCAGTCAGCGGCCTAGCCACCAGAGGCCATGGTCTCCAGGCCTGGATATGCAGAGGGAGCATCTTAGGCGGGTCTGAAATGCTGCTTCTCAGGCACTGTGCAACATCGCATTGCTGCGGGGAGGGGGTCACCAGAATGCGGGCTTGGGCAGGGGTGAGGCAGGCTGAGGCTGCACTGCTCATGAAGGGGGACGGGAAGGAGGGAGGGGAGTGGAGATGGGAAGTTCTAAGAAGAAATGTGAACTCTGCTCCCATAAAGCCAATTTGAAGTAGAGGGCATCTTAAAGACCAGGGTGAAGGCCAGTCATATTCAACCACACTGCCAGGCCTATTCTTCTCCCTGAATTCCTCCTTGGACTGCAAAACCCAGCTCTAACTGTCCCCTTCCTGCCATGAGATCACTTTCTCCCTTGTTTGTGTTTTCTTGATGTTACACACACACACACACACACACACACACACACACCTACCTTGCTGCCTTGTGTCTCCCTTGGGTGGTTATCATACACTAGCCTGTCAGCTCCTGGAGCCCTCCAGCTCTGCCTCGCTCTGGGGTAAGCCCCAGACCACAGTGCTACAGCTACAGCCCATACTGCTAAAGCCGCACAGCACATCGCTCTAGAACCCCCAGCACTCTGCAGTGATAGAGCCCTTGGGACCCAATGATAGAGCTTCCACAAACAACACGAGTCCCTGGCACAGAGCAATGCTAGAGCCCCTGGCATGCAGCAATGCTAGAGCCCCTGGCATGCAGCAATGCTAGAGCCCATGGTACACAGCAATAGAACCCACAGCCCAAGTGCTAGAGCCCCTTGGCACACAGCAATGGAGCCTCCAGCAAACAGCAATGATAGAGCCCCTGGCACATAGCAATGATAGAGCCCCTGGCACATAGCAATGATAGAGCCCCTGGCACATAGCAATGATAGAGCCCCTGGAAGTGCTAGAGCCCCTTGGCACACAGCAATGGAGCCTCCAGCAAACAGCAATGATAGAGCCCCTGGCACATAGCAATGATAGAGCCCCTGGCACATAGCAATGATAGAGCCCCTGGCACATAGCAATGATAGAGCCCCTGGCACACAGCAGTGGAGGCTCTAGCACACAACAAAGATGCAGTCCTTGGCATACAGTAATAGAGCCCACCACCCACAGAGCTAGAGCTCCCAGCACCCAATGATAGAGCCCCAGGCACAAAGCAATGATAGAGCCTGTGGCATAGTGATAAAGCCCTTGGTTTACAGCAATAGAACCCCCAGCTAGAATCCCTAAGTGGTGATAGAGCCCCTAGCCCACGGCGATAGAACCCCTAACCGATGATAGAGCCCCTGGCATACAGTGATGATAGAAGTCCTTGGTACACAGTGCTAGAGCCCCCAGCATGCAGGTGATGATAGAGCCCTTGGCCCACAGTGATAGAGCCCCTGGCACATAGCACTAGAGCCACTTTCACACAGCAGCTGCACAGGAATATCTGCTGGATACACACGGGAAGGAAGTGTGTACGGAGTGACCATCGTGATCTCTTGCAAGGAACGAAGCTGGTGAAATCAGCGTTTCAGGAATATTAATCTGTCAGCATGGAAGAAGATGGATGAAAATGAAACACAGCAGCCTGTGGCTGGGATTCAAGAGAGGAGATGATGACTGGAGTCTGGACACGGTTAAAGGTGGGGCAGGGGGGAAATCACTGCCGCAGATTGCAGAGGAATGTGGAGGGGGCTCTGGGATGGATGGAGAGATAGAATAAATAAACATAGGGGACGGGAGAGGGGCTTGGGGTGGGGGCACCGGAACATGGAGGGCAGAGGGGAGGGCAGTGCCAGGCTCCGCAGCCACAACAAGCCTTTCTAGGCAGAATCAACGGGAACACCCCCGCCCCCCCCACCACCAACAGCCAACAGCCCGCAGCCAGCAGCCAGGAGACTGAAGAGTGGAGAGGCCGGGGTGCCCAGCCCAGCCCAGGGTCGGGCCAGGAGGGCAGGCTGCACACCCCGGCCCAGCCTGGTGCCTAGAGACCTAACTCCCTGCTCCCCCTCTCCACACACACACACACACACACACACACACACACACACACACACACACTCCCATCCTCGAATTGATCGCATGGCTAAGCGTCTGGGTTTCCGAAGGAATTCCACCACGGTGCCAGCCCAAGTCCAGGCAAGTGTGCTTGCGAGTGCATACGAGTGTGTCCGAATCCTTTCACGCATGTGTGGGTCCCAGGGCTGGAACTCATGCTGGGGCCTGGGTGCTGGAGCTTAGAGCCTGTTCCACTCAAGAAGGCCTGGCTCTGTGTGCGTGCGTGTGTGTGCGTGCGTGTGTGCATGCGTGTGTGCGTGCGTGTGTGTGCGTGCGTGTGTGTATGCGTGTGTGCGCGCGTGTGTGTGCGTGTTTGCATGCGTGTGTGTGCATGCGTGTGCGTGTGTGCATGCGTCTGTGTGCGTGTGTGCGATTCATTGGTGAGAAGGAGCTCGTGAATTTCCCCGCCATCCCCAGACCTCAGCCGGGTGTGGAGGCCCCGCCG
>NW_012267231.1:14080396-14103831 GCF_000151885.1 Dipodomys ordii | reverse complement strand
TCCTAATCAACCCACTAATTGGTGGTAGGAAGTTACCGGGCACCCATTTCTTGATTCCTAATCTGGACTAAGCACAGGGAAGTGACCTTGAGAACCCCTTCCCCTTTACTAAGAGGGCAGGGTGACCTTGAACCTGGGTGAGTTCCAGGGACTTATGCGGTAAGTGGACCTCAGGACGTGCCTGTGGGGTGAGTCTGTGGGCTGAGTCTGTGGGGTACTGAGGGTGGTGGTAGAATGTGAGTCCCTGCCCTCTTGCTGGGCACCAGAGATGGGTAGGGGGAGCCAGGGGAGCAGAAAAGAGCAACAGGATAGATGAGAGGGAGGCTGAAGGGAAGCCCAAAGGATTCGACCAAAAGCAGACAGACAGCAGCCAGTGCCCACAGATTCTGCTGGCTCCACTGGTACAAGCTAATTCCTCACCCACCAGACAGATTTCAAGGGGAGGCAGCTGTAGCAGGAATTCTGAGTGGATCCAGGAAATCTAACAGATCTTGTCGATCCTGATCACTTTAAACCATTTAACACCGACCAAAATTGTATGAATTCTGGCTGGGCACCTGTGGCTCACAGCTGTCATCCAGCTACTCTGGGGGCTGAGATCTGAGGATCACAATTTGAAGCCAGCCCGGGCAGGAAAGCCCATGAAACTCTTATCTTCACTAAACTACTGAAAGAAAAAAGAAAAAAACAATAGCTGAAAGTGGAGCAGTGGCTCAAAAGTTCAGGGACAGTGCTGCCCAGGTCCTGAGTGCAAGCCCCAGGACTGGCACAAGCCCACGTGCACACACGCACACACACACACACACACACACACACACACATACACACACTTTCCCTTGCTTGCTTCCTGAACCCAATCAACTCCAGGTTGTTGACTTACAGCCTGAGTCCATGCTTCTGCTCAGGGCTGGCTCTCATTTGATCTGGTAACCCATAACTACATGAGAGGTAAGTCACCTGCAGCCAGAATCGATGCTTCTAGATGAAATTCCCACATGGGGTCCTGGAGTACGTGGCACATTCCAGCTCAGCTCATTTTCTCCCCTGCCTCAAGTCCGTCTATTCTCTGTCTCACTTTCTGTCTCTGTCTCTCTCGTCTCTGTCTCTCTGTTTCTGTTTTTCTCTCTCCTCTCGACATGTCAGGTCAAAGGAGAAAGGAGAGTTCCTGCTACCTGGTTGGTACAATCCAACTCTGACAACTCCAGATTCCATGTGATGCCTCATTTCCCGCTGTGTACCGACCACAACCGGTCCACAGTGACTTCTGTCCAGACTCCCAGCTGAGGACAGAGGGGTGTAAGTCCATCTGAAGTGCCCTGCCCTCCAGACAGAGCCTGCCTGTCCCTCACCCATCCATCCAACAGCATTTACGAAGCCAACTGCACACACCCAGGGAGAATGAGGGGACAGACAGACTCTGATGTCCTTGGCCTAGTGGAGGCCGAGGATGAACGGCCTGTAGGCTTCCAGGTGTCCAGCGCTCAGATCTCAAGAGAAAGGAAGTCGAGATATGGGGCAGGGATGGCTGGGGTCCACTGGGCAGAGCCTCAGCAGGATTCTCAACCATCAGAGCCACAAAGGCACGCCAGAAGCTGCAGAGCTGCAGGGTAGAGCAGGGCCCAGAGGCCCCCACCCCCACCCCGCCATCCCCGATGCCTGCACTGGGCGCTTTGATGACACCTCCAGAGGCATTTTGTTCTTGGCTGAGAAAGCTGAACTGTGCAGAGCCTTTCAAGGCAAAATCCTTTGAAGGTCAATAATGCACCTGGCCATTTTTATGGACCAGAGGAAGCCTCTGAAGCAGTTGAAGCGAGGAGGACTACCATGATCAGATTTGTGTTTTCATAGGCAGACAGAGAGAGAGAGAGAGAGAGAGACAGACAGACAGACAGACACACACACACAGACACACAGACTGACAGACACACACACTGACAGACACACAGATAGAGCTCTGCCTGCCACTCAGCCTTCAGGAAAGTCCATGAGATTCTTATCTCCAATAAACCTAGAAAAGGCTGGAAGTGGCGCTGTGGCTCAAGTGGTAGAGCACTAACCTTGAGCACAAAGAGGCTCAGGAACAGAGCCCAGGCCATGACTTCAAGCCCCAGGACTAGCAAAAAAAAAAGCCAGTTCATGTACTCCAGTGTCCCAAGCTGAACTCCACAGTTTCGGAATAAAGTGGATTTCAAATAAAACTGAGAAGTCAATTTTCCATCCACCCACTATCGGCTATTGGCTGAACTAAGATCAGATAACTTAACGGTATGTGTAGAGAAATGGGCATTTTCTCCCTCCAATTGGGTCAGCAATCTAAACTCACTTGAAATGCAATGATGCATCTATACAGGAAAAACAAATGCACAGAAAGAGAAAAAGACTAATGGACCTGCAGTCTGCCTCATGAGGCCGCTTCAGGACCATGAAGGTAGGAGGCCTTACAGGGGGGAAAACATTGGTTCACAGAGCACCCAACACCCCTGAAGGAACACATGCCTAGCAACACAACCCAAGAGTTCATAACCCCAAATCTCAGTAGAGGCATGGCTCAAGAGATAGAGCACCAGCCTTGAGCAAAAAAGCCAAGCAAAAGCACAAGAGTGCTGAGTTCAAGTCCTAGTTACAGGAAACACACAACACACACACACACACACACACACACACACACGCACACACACACAATTCAGAAACCTTAATAAAAAAAAAGAATCAATTAATGCTGAAGAGTTCATAAGAGTATAAATCAACAGAAAATCACAAAAATAATTATAGAACATTGTCCATCAACTGAATCCAGATGATGTGTACAGATCACACCCCCACGGCAGGATCCCCATACCTATCAAGTGGACAATGGGGGCTTCTGGCACAAAGCAACCCTTCCTCCCACCCCCAGCAGCAAGGGATAGAGGGATAGAGACAAGCAGGTGGGCGGGCAGAGCTGCTGGCAGGCCTCAGATTTCTTTACCTTCACCTTGCCAGACTCCTGAAGGTCACAGTGTGTGGCCAGGGACAGAACAAACTTGATCCACACAGAGTTGTTTAAACAAGTTTGATCTGATTAGATCTGAACTGTAGGCTGATAGTTCTGGTTTTCAAACACAAAGTCCAATATTTTTTCTTTCTGCCCAAAGAATATAGGTGTGTCAAATATATGTAGCTAGATGCCAGTGGCTCCACCTGTCATCCTAGCTACTCAGAAGGCTGAGATCTGAGGACTGAGGTTCAAAGCCAGCCCAGGCAGAAAAGGCTGAGAGGCTCTTATCTCTAATTAATCACACAGAAAAGCTGGAACTGAAGCTGTGCCTCAAGTGGTAGAGCACTAGCCTTGAGCAAAAGATCAGGAATAGCATCCAAGCCCTGAGTTCATGCCCTAGGACCAGAAAAATAAATAAAATATATGGATATGTATGTTTTATATAATATATAATTCTGTACACAAAGTATCTATGATGTAAAATACATTGTATATTTTATGTCATATAGATTGTATATTTATATGTGTTACACATACATTACATAATAGGTATTCATATGTTATGTATTTTGTAATACTTATTAGATACATAATGTTTATATATCATAGGTTTTATGTCAGATATTGTATGTTTTATATATGTTATATATGTTGTATCTGTCTGTCTCGCTCTGCCTCTCTCTGTGTCTGACCTTCTGTCTGTCTCAGTATCTCTCTCTCCCTTTCGTCTTACTCCCTGTACCAGTCCCCTGCTCCCTACCTGTGCTGGTCCATTAGGGGTGTAGGTCTGAAGTCCAGAGCCCCACCCTATGGGCTTTCCTGGGCTGCAGTTTCTCTCCAGGTCTTGAGTCCTGATTGGCTGTCGGGGGGACAAGTGACGTCACCAAGACCACAGAACAGAACCCCGACTCTGTACTATGAACTTGTGAGAGGGGGGATATAACAAGAAAACATGGGTTGGAAAACAGGACAGCCGGTAGGGGTGTGGCCAACAGGACAGGCAAAGGGGCGTGGTCAGTCAGAGAGAGACAGACAGGGTGTGTCCATCCAGGGAAAACCAGAAAGGGGTATGGCCTGCAGGAGAGCAAGAAAGGGATATGGCCAGCCAGGAATAGCCAGGAGGGGGAGTGGCCATTCAAGGACAGTCATGAGGGGGCGTGGCCACCCAAGAAAGAGGCAGGACCAGTCCAGCAGGTGCTCAAACTACAGAACTGTGGACTCAGCCTCCACTGGGTCCAGCTGAGATTCTGCAGTCAGTTTTCTGCACTCTCCCTGGGGTTGGTGCCCTGCTTGGATACCCACCTTTGTCAGGTCGGTGGTGCCAGACCTGACTGCAGGGCAGGTGTGTGGGTGGGGGGACTCCTGGCCTCCAGCCTCTGGCTCTATTTTCATCCAGCCTTTGGATGAAAGATCCTTATTGGTCCCTGTGAGCCCACCTAGACCCTAGTGTGCACTGGATGCTTTAGACGTATTGCAAGAGCTGGGCTGCTGAGTGCATGCAGCAGAATTCCCTTATTCACTGGGGCCTTACCTTCCAACACAACTGGGAAATGATTGGGGATTATCCGGAACCTGTGTTAAGTTTTAGGGGAGTCTTTTTTTTTTTAACTTTTGCTGTTCACTAAAGCTTTAGTCTGCAGAACAGCAGATTCGCCCACAGCATCTGCTCCAACTGCCTTGTTTTATGTGAAAGGAAATGGCCAGGGTGACTTTCATCGTGGGTATGACGGATTGCAAATAACCACTGGGCACAGCTCTTTGGAGGGCCAAAAGGTGAGGCGGGCGGTGACTCCTGAGCCACACTCACTGGAGAAATGGCACGGAACAGCAAATCTCTACAGACTGCAGAGGTGTGGGGCCTTGCTGGTGCTCTCTGTGAGCAGACCATGGGCTTCCCAGTCTCTTCTCCTCCCTGGAGACCTCTGAAGCCATGATCTATCTCTAGTGTTTTTCTCTGGGGCTCTGGCCACTGGGATGTCCTGGGTGCTATCCCTGAGCTTTTTCACTTAAGGCTAACACTCTACCACTTTGAGCCACAGTACCACTTCCTGGTGGTTCACTGGACATAAGAATTTCATGGACTTTCCTGCCTGGGCTGGCTTTGAATCATGATCCTCAGATCTCAGCCTCCTGAGTAGCTAGGATGACAGGTGTAAGCCATGGTGCCCAGGTGGGATTTCTTTAAATGAGTCACCTGTCGCACAGGTGTTGTCTCCCCTCTGTATGGAGTGGGGACTGGACATGGCCCATGAAAGTACATCGGTGGAGAGGGACGGATGGTCTAGAAAATGTGTGCCTCTCTTACCCTGCAGTAGAGAAAGTGGAGTTGCAGCTTGCGATTATTCTGGGAAAGGCACAACGTCAATAGGTAGGGAAGCAAAGTCAAACCCTGCATGCAGGCCCAGTGGATAAAGGACAGAAAATTGGCGGGCAGTGCACACCTCGATTGGGCTGAGAACTGACCCCGGGAGGGACTTCCGCCTGGATCAGCAAGGCCTGTGTTGGGCCTGGCTGGGAAAGGGAAGCAAATGTCCCCTGTCTTTTCTTTTCCCTTTGGATTTCATCTTCATTTTCCCCCAAGAATGATACGCATGCAATTTAGAAAGCCCACGACTGCTTCCAGAAGCTCCTTGTTAATGCACACCAGCAGGCTAGCTTCATGTTCACGATAACTTGGGTTCAAGAGTGCTGTAGAAATATTCAAGGCTGGAGATGATCCTGTGTGAAAAGCTACAGGGGACCAAGGGGCGAGGGGCGGGGGGGGCGGGGAGGAAGGCAGGGAGCTGTTGGTGGTAACAAATAAAATAGAAACGTGCTTTTGTAACCCGCCCAGGGTGGCATGGGGTCAAAGGGCATGGTGTGGTAAGCCAGGCATGGGTTTACTGGTGGCATTGGTGGGGACGTGGGAAATGGCTGGAGGGCTGCTCACCAGAAATCATGTCTTACCTTCACTAATGGAGCCAGTGGCTAAAATGAGGGAGCAGGCAGCGGGCAAGGCTGCCCCTCAGGGTGGAGCACACACCCTGAGGTTTGCCAGGAAAGGATCCTGTTCATTGTCACGACCCCTCCCCCCCAAGCAAGTGAACCCCAGGAGTTCGAACCTGAGCCCAGCAGAGAAGAACAAAGTGTTTGCTTTCTCATTGTTTTTCAAGTGTCACTTGCTTTACTTTTCTTCCTTCCTTAATGGCGGAACTGGAGTGGTTTCTCTGAAATCTTTTTTATATATTTCCTCTCAGTATTATATTATCAGATGACTTCAACGTTGCAAATATTGTTTTCATATTCATTTGGCTCAAATATTATTTTTACCTGCATTCGTTTGCACTATACACACACACACACACATAATTTGTTTGTTTATTGAATTCCATTGTAGTTAGCGAAGGTACTTCGGAGTTGATCTGAGTTGAATGTTTTCAATTTAGGGAGGCTTGTTTAATATCTCAGAATTTCATATTCCCTGTGCACTGAGAAGGAATGCATATTTTGATGTTGGGTGGGACAGACTATAAATATACATATACAAATGCTTTGATTTACAGTGTTTATTGTGTATTTCAAACCTTGAGTTGCTCTTACTACATGTCTGCTCGTGCTATCCATTATCAAGAGATGTCGAAACCGCGGACTGTTCTTGAAATTTTGCCTATTTCCCCTTCTGTGGGTCTGTCGGTGTTTGTTTCAAGTATTTCCATCCCCTGTTATTTGGGGCCAAAGCATTGAGAATTACGATGCGCTGAGATGATGGGTTTGTGATGAAATGTGTCTCCTTGCCCTTGATGATCTGATTCCCATGACATCTGTCCTGCCGGATGTTAGAGTAGCTGTCTGCCTTCTATCAATCTAGATCTTCTGGATAAATCTTTTCCATTCTTTTCATTTTTAAGCCATGGCATCTTTGAATTCAAAGTGGATTGGTGGAGGCAGTATAAAGTCTGCACACTCTGCCTTTGAACTTGGTGTCTGTAGGTTTCCTTTGCAGGCAGTGAGGGCATTTGGATGGCTCTGCCTGAAGTTTGTCTCCTTCTTCTTACTATATCTGGACCCTTTTTATCTACTTTTCCAGGAGTAATTGTTAACTCTTACAAATCTACTTTTGCTTTTCCTTTGAGGGCTTATTCTCTTTAGTAAAAATGAATACTTAGTAGTTATTTTAGGGATTACAGTAAACAGCTCTGAATAATAAACCAACATCTGAAAATGTGCGTATACCGGCGAGTACCTTTCATTCCAGAAATGGCCGGAAGTGTAAACAGGGGGACTGCAATCCAGGATGTCCAGGATAAAAAGTGAAACCCTATCTCAAAAATAACCAGAGCAAAGCCAGAAGTGGCACTGTGGCTCAAGTAGTAGAGTGCTAGCCTTGAGCTGAAGAACTCAGGGACAGTGCCCAGACCCAGAGTTCAAGCCCCACAACCGACAAAAAAGCAAAAACAACCAGAGCAAAGAGGGCTGGGGGCCTGGCTGAAAGTATAGAGTACTTTCACAGCCAGGGCAAAGCCCACACTACACACACACACACACACACACACACACACACACACACGCACACACACACACACACGTACACACACACACAATGTACATTAGAAAGTGCTGGAGCCATGTGCCGGTGGCTCATACCTGTAATTCTAGCTAATCAGGAAGCTGAGATCTGAGGATCACAGTTCAAAGCCAGCCCAGGCAGGAAAGCTGGTGAGACTTTTATCTCCAATAAACCACCAGAAAACCGGAGGTGGCGCTGTGGTTCAAGTGGTAGAGCTCTAGCCTTGAGCTGAAGAGCTGAGGGACAGCGCCCAGGCCCAGAGTTCAAGCCCCACGACCGACAAAAAAAAAAGAAAGTAAGTGCTGGAAAGTTTTTGCTCTTTCTCTACTTTCTTAAATCAGATTGGGGAGTGTTTCTCAACACCTTCTTCATCATTATATTCTTCCCCTCCCTCTGGAAACCTTTTTATATATGTACTTTTTCTAATCTCTCTACCAGAAAACTTCAATACTGCTGGATGCTGGTGGCTCATGCCTGTATTCTTTGCTACTCAGGAGGCTGAGATCTGAGGAATGAATGTTCAAAGCCAGCTTGGGAGGACTGTCTCTGAGACTCTTATCTCCAAGTAACTATATTAAAAAAAGCACCAGATGTGGAACTGTGTCTCAAGTGGTAAAGCAGCATTAGCCTTGAGCACAAAAGTTCAGGGGCAGTGCCCAGGCTTGAGTGCAAGCCCCAGCACTGGCATACACACAAAACAACCCCCCCAACTTTAATTCTATAGATAAACTGTAGATCTCAGAGGGACTTAGAATATATTAGTATCTAAGATCATTTTTCCCCTTCATCTTCCAGCGCCAACTGAATTCTACCACACTAGGGCTGTAAGATTCCACCTGGAAATGTGTCTGCACTGTGGTCATTTGGCAAAGGAAAGCTTGGCTTAGCATTTCAGTTCTCCACAGCTTGCTAGATGGAGCCTGGCATTGTGATTCTGGCAGTGGAGACACAGTCAGGGCTGGGGCTGAAGACAGCCACAGTACAGCAGGCTAGCAAGTTGCTTGACAGAGAATCAGGTGTTGATCTATCTTAGTCAATGGTGAACAATGCAAATGCAGCCTTCTAGATTAAAACCCAATCACTCCCAAACTTCCAGTGCATTACATTCAAATACAGTCATGCAGAATAGTATTTCATTATTTTAAAATTTCTTATGCCTCTGCTGCTATTTCTCTTTTGCAATGTTGCATTTTGTTGATATCATCTCTTTTATCTCAGCCAGGCAGAAGATTCCAGAATAGGTTTTTTTTTTCTCCCTAATGTAAAGATGATCTAATTGTATGCTATTGCATATCCATACTCACAGAATTTTAAAAGTTATTGTCAAAGACTGCAAAGAAGCAAGGGGTCAGTGGCTCTCACCTGTAATCCCAGCTAGGATCCCAGAAGGATCAAGGTTCAAGATCAGCCTGGACAGAAAAGTTCAATTTTGAATTTGAATTTAGGACAACTTTAAAGTCTCTTTCGTCCTTTAAATTCATTGTGGCTGACTTGTGATCAGATACTGTAGGACTTTTCCCAGTACTGTGGCTGGAAATCTTTGCTTTTCTCTGGATTCCAAACAATGGGGCCTTCTTCACTGCTTTGATAATTTATGAGCTTGTTATAATACTTTCTTATGGGGATATTAGAACACTTATTTTAATATCTTCCTAGGCTTTCTGTAACATATTTTTATGTCTACCCCCTTGGGAGGAATAATAGTATGAGGCCCTCAAAGAAAACGTCCTGTTCTTGGATGCAGGATCAGGAGCGGACCCATTTCCGGTCTTGCTATGTTACTTCCTGTTAACTTCTGGGTGATGCTATTTTTTAAAAATATGTTCTTTTTATTGTAAAAATACTGTCCAGAGGGGTTACAGTTACATGAGCAAGGTAATGAGTACATTTCCTATCAAGCATTGTTACCTCCTCCTTTGTTTTTCCCCTACCCTCCCTTCCCTCCCATCTCTACAACTATTCTTTTCCCCCTTCTTCCCTTTTCCCCTTCCCCACCTAAATTATAAAGTTCCTTTTTCAACAGAGTGTCTTGTACATCTCATTGTTACAATGGGTCAACCTGTATCCCTATTTAAGCATTTTGGTTTTTCCCTTCCCCTCCCCAAGCTAGAGAAGTGTTATAAACAAGATGCAGGGTACAAAAATCAAATACAGTGAAAACAGGGGTTATACTGTGGGGGAGGAACATACAAACAAACAAACAAAAATCACATGGTACATTATAAATACATTAGGAACAATAGCAAGAAAGAAAAATCCACTTGTGTCCCTATCTCGGGGTTCTGTGGAATGATTTTCCTGGCTACTCATTGTGTTTCAGGAAATGATGTCTTTTGTTTTGCTTTGGGGTACCAGGAATGGACCCCAGGACCTTGTGTTCTACCACTGAGCTTTTTGTGAAGTCTCACTTTGCCACAATGTTATACCAAAGTAGTCTGGTACCTTTCATTTGTGTATTTTTTGGCTGAAGGATTCTGAGTTCTGAATTAGTGTGTTGTTAAAATAAGGTCCTGTACGGTGTCCTGTACGGTGTCCTGTACGGTGAAACCCGGGTGTGGGTGCGATCCTCTTTTTCCCTCTCTAGCACATCTGGCTAACCCCTCTTTTTTGGAAGAATGTTGGCCTCTGCCCCTGAGAACTCATATGGTGAAACCCTGACCTCCAAAGTCAAGGCCTAGATGATCGGCGTTGAGCAGGATGTTCAGGTTTGGGAGTTGGTGTCCATGGAAGAGAGCCCCTAGAAAAGCCAGGTGCCAGTGACCACACCTGTAATTCCAGCTCTTCAGAAGGCTGAGATCTGAGGATCATGGCAGGCTTATGAGACTCTTATTTCCAATTAACCACCAACAAGCCGGAAATGGAGCTGTGGCTCAAGTGGTAGAGCTCTAGCTTTGAGCAAGAAAAGTTCATCGACAGTGCCCAGGCCCTGAGTTCAAGCCCCAGGACCAGAGAAACAGAGAGACAGAGAGACAGAGAGAGAGAAAGAGACCGCAGAGAAGTGTTTGGTCCATAAGAGCAGCACAGGAAGAAGCTACCAGCTCTGAGAGCTTTGGGTCATCAGGTTTTTGGCATTTAAAACAATGCCGGTTGTTAAAAATCTATTCACAAGAAAAATCTTATTTTTTTATTACAACCATATTTTTGGACTAATTTTGTTGTTAATTTTTTTCTTTCTGCCCCTTCATAGTCTTGACTTGCTCCCAGCATCTATCATAAAACAGAAATATTCTTTGCTCACCCGATTACAGCTCAGTCACTGGCCTCCTTTTGAAATTAGCCCTAACCTTTCAAAAAAACAAGATTCTTACTTTCTGGCAACAACAGGCTCCCTCTGATTGGATTTTTCTTCCCCATGGCAGGAATCCTCTGTCCTCTGCAGAACCACAGTCCTGGCTTCTTTTCTTACTACGATAGAGTTCGACAGTGGGTCTGGGAGGAGATGAGACTCTTGCCAAGACTGTGAGCCCTTTGCAGTGGAAAATATGACTTTAAAAGATAAATCAAGCCAGGTGTTGGTGCGCAGGCCTGTAATCCTAGCTACTCAGGAGACTGAGATCTGAAAATCAAAGCTCAAAGCCAGACCTGGAAGACTCTTATCTCCAATTAACCAGGCAACAGTGGAGGGGTGACTCAAGTGACAGAACATGAAGCCTTGAGGGGAAAAAAGCTCAGGGACATCAATCTCTCAGGCCCAGAGTTCAAGCCCCAGGACCACTGTGTGGCTTCAGGACGGGAGGATATGAGCTGAGTGGAATCGTTCTATTCTCTTTGCCCTGCAGCCTCGGCTGCTGTACCTCAGTATCTAACCTCCAACCCTAGGCCCCGAAGGCCAAAGTGGGGAGCAATTTTAAAGACAAACAGGGCAGGGGAGAGATCTCAAAATGTTCATGACAGGAAAAGGAGAAACTGGAGAATGCTCAGACACAAAGGGGCAGAAAGAATGGGAGAGGGAGGTCTAAGGCTAGCCCAGAGTTTGCCATAGAGAAAAGCACCAACAAAGGGCCCGGCTAGAGGGTGGAGAAGTCAGAGGTCATACTGATGAATTCCATGGGGTTATTTCCTTTGCTTCTTAGAAGAACTTTGAGATGTTTCTGCCCGTCTAGTTCTTTCATAGTCTGCCTCTTGAAGGTTCTCTTGAATATTGAACACAGGGGAGAAGAAACTGGGGTGTGATTCCTGGAGGGAAGGGCGGGAAAGACAGCAGGATCCAGCAAAGCTGCAGTAGCACCAGTGGCTCACGCCTGTCATCCTAGCTGCTCAGGAGGCTGAGATCTGAGGATCGAGGTTCAAAGCCAGCCCGGGCAAGAAAGTCCGTGATGCTCTTATCTCCAATGAACCACTCAGAAAACCGGAAGTGGCGCTGTGGCTCATGTGGTAGAGCTCTAGCCTTGAGCTGAAGAGCTTAGGGACAGCCCTCAGGCCCAGAGTTCAAGCCCCATGACCGGAGCAGGGGGGGCGAAGGGGGGGGCAGGGAAAGCTGCAGTAGCAGCAGGTTTGAGGCCTTGAATGATGTGGAGAAAGGAATTTGCAGTAAGACAGGAGAGGCAGGGAGGGAGGGGAGGAAGAAGGGCAGAGAGGAGGGGGAGGGAAAGGGGCAGGAAGGGAAAGGAGGGGAGAGGGGACAGGAGGGGGAGGGGCAGGGAGGAGGGAAGGGGAGGACCAGAGAGGGAGGGGGAGGGGCAAGGAGGAGGGGAGGAGGAGCAAGGAGGAGAAGGAAGAGAAGAGGAGGAGGAGGAGGTGCTACTGAATGCTGGGCGCCAGGAGGCAGGGATCACATGGGTAGGTACAGCCATTGGTAGTTTCCAAAATGGCTGCACCCATAATTCCCATCTCACCCCCCCCTCCCCCGGCCCTACCCCAATGTGGCTTTTGTCCTTCCTTTGTGGAGAGTCGGGCTGATGTGTGATTCCTGAGGCTAGGTCAGGAAAGAGAATAGAGCTGGGGGACCTGCTCTTGGTTCCTAGCCACTGTGCAGCCTGGCAGAGCCACAGCAGGTGTTCTAGGGGACAGAGCCCCTTGAGATTCTAGCCAGAGCCCACAGTGACTGCCAGACACGTTGCCAAGTAAACCTTGAATTATTCTAGATCCTACCTTCACATCTCCCTTGCTCAGGCCCCAGCCCCCATGCTGTAGAGACCTGTGCACCCGTCGAGCATTCAGGCAGACTACCTGAGCTGGCAGCCAGCGGTCTGGGCTCCCTAATCACAAGTAGGCCCCGGGCACTGGCTTCCTAGGGCCTGGGAGTCACGTGATGTCCAAGGACCATTTCAGAGAAGAAAGACACACTAGAACTAACAGCCAGGAAAGAGCAACATGGAGGACAGGAGGGCTCTCCAAAGTCAGGAAACACAAACATCACACACCAGAAGACGTCTCTGTAATATAAACACAGCTCTGAAAAAAATACCGACCCAAGATGCAAACAGGCGACAGGATTTAAGAAGTATGCACAGAAAACAAACCCAGCTCTTAGAAGAGCAGGAACTGAAATCTCAAAGTGAGAACTCTGAAGTTATTTGTAATAACGATCTCCCTGGGTTACCTGGGTTGAGAAAGTAATCTTAAACAGCTTCATCAAAAACAGTACACCAAGCTGGGTACTGGTGGCTCATGCCTGTAATCCTAGCTACTCAGGAGGCTGAGATCTGAGGATGAGGGTTTGAGGCCAGCCTGTGCCTGAACTTAGTTTGGGTGGTCCAGGACCGTAGTGACCCCATTGCTGTATGAATGTTGTATTTCAACGAAACTTTAATGAAGAGAATTCTATTTTCAGGTTTTGCAAACCTAAGTGATTCTCCAACAAAAGACCAACAATTTCTAAGGTGACGCAATACTTACAAGGGTAGAAAAGAGTGATCCCAGACACCAGTCCTGGAATAGCGCTAAGGCTTAAGTGGTAGAGCACTAGCCTTAAGGGAAGACAAAGCTCAGGGACAGCGCTGAGGCCCTGAGTTCAAGTCCTAGTACCAAAAAATAAAAAGGCATGGACACAGCAGACCTGAGTTAGGACATTATGGAAGAGTTGAACCAACACACATGCTTGCACACACATGCACACCTGCACTTGCTCCAAGGTACATGTACATACACACAGGCACACGGGTGTTTTTAAACTCTGAGGCAGCTATTTTGGAAAGCAGAATGTGGATTCAGGGCGTTTACTGAGGTGCTGCTCATTTCTGCATGTTGACATATTTTAAAATAATGAAGAGAAGTGGAGCCTCTGAGCACTGAGGCTTGTTGGGCTGTGGTTAGGAGCAGATTTCTTCTTAGGCATCATTTGTTCTCTGGAGCTGTGGACACGTTAGCTCTTCCCATAAGGACTCGAGGTACTGGCAGGAAGAGATGCATGCTAGGAGCCAAGAAAACATCAAGGAAAGTGGAAAAACAGGGGCAAAGATGACAAGTATTCCATCACGAATGGCTGACCACAGTGACTGATCAAGTTTCTACCTTGGCTCGAATCTCTTGGCAACAGTAACCACGCCATTTCCAGCTGACCCAATAAAGCAGGTTAGAAAAACTGACCTTCGTCTTTTCAAGCTTAAAATTAAGATCTTCCTGAACACACTGTCTCTATTCTGTTCTATTCTTTTTACCTCCTCCCTCCTTCCTTCCCTTCCTTACCTATTCCTTGTCTTCCTTCTTTCTCCTTTCCCTCTCTCCTTCCTTTCCTGTCCTCCAGGAATTGCTATCAAATAACCTGGAAACTGGGAGAACAAAAATTCAGGTTTTCCCAAAGATAAGATAATCAACATGTGTTTTGATTCATCTACAAACCATTCCTAATAAGCATGGAATCAACCCCTGCAAAGCTGTGGGTGAACTGTCATTGTAATCTATCTTTGAATCAGCTGAATTACAACCAAAGAAATGATAAAGGCAAAAACCAAACAAGTACTTCATAGGCAACAGGTACCAGTGAGACTCACTGGAGGGGAGAGTGGCCTCAGAGCCAGCAGCCCACTCCTAACCTTGCAGCTGTAAAACCAGAACCAGGCTGTGCACCCAGCATTTCCCTCCCTGCCTTTGCGGGAGTCACCATGTTCCGTCCCCGTCCAGAATCAAAGTGATCCTGAGCACACACTAACCTGGGCTGTGGGCGTGCAGCCTTGGTCCCCTGTCCTGAAGACCCTGGAAATCCCAAGTAGGAGGGAATATTGGTTCTGTACAACTCCTGGTCCCACCCCTAAGCCAAGCCAGGTTGACATTACTCTCCTCTGGAAGTCCAGCTAGCAAAATGGAAGTGAGGATGGAGCTGGGCAGAGAGATCTGGCCTCTGAGCACACGGTCCAGACAGAATGAGGATGAAGAACCTGTCTCCAGGTCTCAAGCCGGGGCTGGGCAGGTCTGCGACTCCTATTGCAGGGACCTCAGCTTCCTCAACTTTCCAGAAAGGCTGGGGAGGGTGAGAATGCTGATGTCAGCCGGGACAGGAAGGACACACAGGAGGCTGGGCAGATGGTTCACTGACCTGTAAGGCCCAGAGGGACAAAAGCCCTGCATGTGGGAGGCAGAGGCTGGGTAATGTCACTCTGAAGCCAGGCTTAGACATAGCAGAACCTAAGGAGACTGGCTTTGCTTCCCACAGCCCAGCAGAAACCAACCCGTGCCAACCCAGACAGGCTCAGGATCACCAGTGATGCCAGGGCTCGTCCTGTCCTCCTACGGTGCCAACCCTACAGCCCAAAGGAACAGGGGAGAGAGAAACGAGGGAGGAGAGGAACGAGGGAAAGGCACCACGGGGTGGCATCTGTGTGCCAGCCCTGCCAGGTCTCAGCTACTAAGCCTTACCATGGTGTGTGAAGCCATGCTTAGAGATGGCACCGCATAGCTCCTGGCCATGTGGGGGCCACATGCAAATGTGGGCAGTGACTGCCGGATGTGAACACTGCTCGTGGTCTGACGGAGTGAGCCCAAGGTTGTGGGCCTCTGGATTGCAGCCTGGCTCGGCCAGCTTCTGTCCCCGCATGCTGGCATTCTCTTTCCCACCTTGTACCAAAGAGGCTGAGCTGGAACTGGTGTGGGCCTGAGATTGCTCAGCTCTGGCCACAGGATATGGCCACCTGTCTCCCCAGCACGGGACAGGCTCCCTTACGGCTCCCCTCGTTTCTGCTTGCTCTCCATACGGACCTGTTTGGAGCCCCTCACCCACGCATGCCTGATTCTCAGATTCTCTGCCCCACGACTCCTCTGTGGTCTAAGGATGGAGCCTCACGTCCACACGAGACAGCCTCCCATGAAAAACATCCCACTGCAAACTGGATTTTTTTTAAACTAACGTATTCAGTTTATTCTTCGCTCATAAAAAAAGAACATATGCTTAGCTTTAAAATCATAAAATAAAAAGGCCAATAAATGAGCCATCAGCTAGACGAGGTGGAGGTAGCTCATGCGGGTCCCTAGCAAGCACTGCTGCCCAGTCCTGCATCCGGGCTCCACAGGAGCAGGAGTGGAGGACCGGCCCTGCAAGCCGAGGCCACCTCCAGCGTGGCTCATTTCCATGGTGTAGAGACCGGCCTCGGGGCCTGCTCTCGGTCTTTCCCCAAGGGCAGCAGACAACCCCAGCTGGTGCCCCCACTTTCCTAGTTGAACACGTGCGGCCGCCTCGTTCCAGCCTTTACACACAGACACGCCCCACAAGTGGCTGCAGCCCAGCTACTTCTGGTCGGCGATCTGCTGCAGGCAGAGCTGCATGTATGAGTTCTTGTTGCGGATCTCCAGCACGGCGTCCCGCACCAGCTCGATGAACATCTGTGGCCACAGCCTCTGCAGAGCCTCGTTCTTTGTGTTGATGTCCGCGGCTTCCTTCACAAGGTCTCCCACGTACATCTGGCAGAATCTCTTTTTATCCTTGATCTCCTGTACAAAAGGAAAGCGTGTGCTACGTTCGCTCCACAATCCCAAAGGCAACACAGTAATCAGCCAGACAGGGAAGCCTGGAACAAGGTGTTCTGACCCAGCCCCTCCCCACCCACCCCTCCACTTGGAACCCATAGCATACTCACTTCCCCATCCACCGTACCTCTGCTGACCACCCATCAGCTTCTAGAATCCCAGCAGCATGGCCACCCTGTCCCCTCTGCACAGGGCTTAGGTGGCGGCTCCATGTCCCTCGGCTCCCAGCTGTCCCTGAGTTAGGGTGTGGTGTCACCCATTTGCACAGGTTAGCACTGTGAATGCTCACAGCCCAAGTCCACCCTCTGGTGTAGGAGAGCAAACTGTGGAGCAGCACACCAACACAGGGCTAGACCACAAGCACAGGGTGCCCAGGTTAGACCATGAACACCCAGCTAGGGCAGAGAGGATCATGTTAAAAATCATAAGCTGGGCTGGGAAGGTGTGGTAGAGTGCTTGCCTTGCATGCATGAGGCCCTGGGTTCGATTCCTCAGCATCACATAAGCAAAAAAAAAAAAAAAAGCCAGAAGTGGCGCTGTGGCTCAAGTGGTAGAGCGCTAGCCTTGAGCTGAAGAGCTGAGGGACAGCGCCCAGGCCCAGAGTTCAGGCCCCACGACCATCAACAACAACAACAACAAAACCACATAAGCTACCCACCAAGCTCATAAAGACGTTCCCCCACCCTCCAAGGGAGCTCCAGGGCAGTGCCGCTGGGCTCGATGCCCCTCAGGGTCAGCCTGTGTCCCCTCCCTGGGCAGCGCAGGTGACCCTGGGGGCACACACAGCTGTGGTGGGGTCCACATGCCACTACCAGTCTGGCACCCACACAAGCTGGTCCATTTCCTCAGTTTAAATACGGGTGCCTCGGTCCTATTTTAGTCTAGATCCAGGCACAATTCCTTTTGAAAATGACTTGTCCATAGTGAAGAAGGTACTGGAACCGCCCCCCCGGCCCCCCCCTCAGGTCCAGCTTTGTGTGGAAGGACCTGTAGCCCCACAGGGCAGGAGACAGGGGTCAGCGGGCCAGGCTGTACCCTCAGCTTTCCCATACCCTAAGCTTCTTGATACCCCTAGGCTTCTCCATACCTCCAACTTCTCTATACCCCCAGCTTCTTCATATACAGCTTCTCCACATCCCCAGCTTCTCTGAACCCAGCTTCTCCCGTACCTCCAGCTTCTCCGTATAGAATTCCCTGGTGGTGTAGTTGAGTGTGGCGCGGTTTGTGTTTTCCCCCATGAGTCTCTTGCTGTCATTGTTCTCTTCTGGGAGCATGCACGGCTTCTTTCCCTTGGTGTCCAGCAGGTAGCGGAAGTGCTTTCTCCTGGATAGAGGGGGGCTCTGGTTATGGCACCCTTGGGGTACATCCCCAGGCCAGCACCTGGTCAAGGCTGAAAGGTCCCTCCCCCCCATCCCCGAATGCAAAGGAATCACAGCGGCCTTGCGTCTCTGTCCGGAGGATAAACCCAGGGCATTTCTGGAGTCTGAGGGGCCCTGGAAACAGGCGGCGGTGAACACCACTGATGCCATTCAGGAGCTACAGCCAACAGCCTCCAAGCACTAGAGGGCGCTATGGGGGGGATCTGCAGTGCAGCCCCCGAGGCTGAGTGACCACAGAAGGGGCAGCGTGGCCATGGTACCCTCCCCACTGCCAGAGGCGGCAAAACCCAAATGGAGGATTTCCTGCCATAGGCCCTCCACAGCCTCTGCGCTATGATGTGGTACACACACGCTGCTCTTCCTCTCCTCTCCAGGCCCCCCCACCTCCGGGTCCTGTGGCCTCTGCCCGTGCCTCAGCCACCCTGGGAGGAAGAGGGGGTGGAGGTGGGGGGGGGACGTAGGGGGGTGCCCACCCAGGATCTGCTTCCTCCCATTTCTGGTTCATCTATAATCTTTGTGCTGTAACTGGTTCATCTACTCTTTTCTCCATTTCCTTTCCACTTTCTTTCCTTTTGCCTTACCGTGTCCCACACTTCTGGAAGTGGAAGCCTCCTTTGTCACGTTCTAATCTTTCCTGTTCTCTACCGAGTACAATCAAGACACTGAGTTTCCCCAGTGCAGTCCTGGCCACATCCCGGAGGTTTCTGATCTATAATGTTTAAGTTGTCAAATACACTTATTTATGATTTTTTAATGTCTGCTTTAATTTCTTCTTTAACTCAGAAGAGTTAAAATACTTAAAAAAATGATAAAACCTGAACTAAAAGGACTCTCAAGAAGCATCCGTGACGCCTGTGGCTGCTCTTCGGTACTTACAAAATGCTCCCCCACTGCACACAAGGACCTGGGATGCAGACACCCCATGCCCCACAGTGTGGCCCACCACAAGGCTGATGTGCCCCGAGCTCTGGGAGCAATGGCTTCCCGTGGTCCCACAGTGTCATGGTCAGACCTGCCGCCCATTCCGTGTTCTGTGTCTGATGAACACAAAAAGCCATATTCATTGACTTGGGTCCTCGGCCTCTTTCCTGCACTGCTGGCCCTCGGTAACTGAGGTCCCCATGACCCTCTAGACCTGGGCCCAGGTCTGCTCCTGGGTCTGCTCCACTGGCTGAGCATGGCAGCTGACCCAAAGGGCATAGCATGCATTGCCTGCCTGCCTTCCTTCCTTCCTTCCTTTCTTTCCTTCCTTCCTTCCTTCAAGTCCAGCAGGTTTCCTAGCTTTCTCTCCTTCTACTCATTCATGGCTACCCCACACTCCAGTGGCACTGAATGCCCACAATTCCTTGTGTCTTGGCCCTGAGGCCCAGGCCCTTCCTCTCTGAGGCCCTGGTCTCCCTGGTTCCCATGCCCTTGCCCAGCACGGAGAGCCGGATCTTTAGAGTCTACTGTGTCCTCCAGGCGGGTAGGCCGAGCCCGGGTGGGAATGTGAGATGCCCACCATCTGGAGAACCACAGCGCCCACTGACCTGGCGTCGCCCAGGATGGAGATGAGGCGGTACTGCGGCAGCTCTGAGGACGCCACGTGTGCCAGGATCCCGAAGAGCCGCTCGGCCATCACCATGTCATTCTGCGTCACCTGAGGAGACACGCGGTCCAGGAGGGCATGGGGGGGGGAGAGTCCAGTGAGCACTGTCCCCTGCGGTGTGGGAACAGCACTGTCCTCCCCGAGGCCCAGCATGCGGGCCATGCATCCCAGAGCTGTGCGTGAACTGCCCAGGCCTAGCACTCACTACACCCCGCGTGCCCTGTGCATTTTGAATGTGCTGCCTGCCGGCTGTCTTTGATGAAGTCTGATTCCCACCTGGGTCATTCTGCCTCAAGAACTCGTGGCACTGTGATTTTTTTAAATTTATCTTATGATTATTATTAATTAATTTGCCAGTCATGGGCCTTCAATTCAGGGCCTGGGCTCTGTCCCTGAGCCTCTTTGTGCTCAAGGTTAGCACTCTACCCTGTGGGCCACAATGCCACTTCTGGCTTTTGAGTAGTTCATTGGAGATAAGAGTCTCACAGAGTTCCTGTCCAGGCTGGCTTTGAACTGTGATGCTCAGATCCAGCTTCTTGAGTAGCTAGGGTGACAGGCGTGAGACACCGGCCCCCAGCCCCCTTTTCAACTTTCTGTACCTGCACTATTTCTCTTGTGCAAAGTTCTCTTCAGCCAGCTAAACCAGGCTTTGGACTAACCAGACTCAAAGTTTAGAGTTAAAGACAGAAAAGACACACACACACACACACACACACACACACACAGAGGCACATACCTGGTCCTTATTTGAGTTTTAATCATGATCTCTTAAAATGAAGTTTCCCAGAAGTTTCATCATGTTTACTCAGATTCCTAACGATTTACCATCACAATTTCCCTAATGAGGAATTTTATTCTGGAATTTAGCTTTTGCCTACCTCCGTCCCATTGATCTTCTGCATACCAAAATGGCTCAGGCGGAACAGCACATAATATTTCCAGAGTGTAAAATTGACCACAGGATTTCCTTGCGGGTCAATGGTTAGCTGGTCAATGCGCCGAAGCTGGGCCAGAGCGTTAAACTGCTGCAACATCACCAGATTGGTTTCCTTGAACTTCAGGTGCTGTGGAGAGGGAATATAGACCAGACCAGATCATTCAGTGTCGCTAATTGCGAGCATTAGATCCCCTCCCCTGGTTGCTCCTCTCTCCCCCGTAGCTCTGTGAGCCTCAGGCCTGCAGTGCACTCTCCCCAGGACCAAGTGAACTGAGCAGCCCAGTGGGCTCAGTGTCAATGCAGCGCACCAGCTGACCAGGCCCTGCCGTGTTCTGCAGACTCCTGAATTCTGGCTCTTCTGCACATTACAGTGACACTACAAGGGAAAGCCTGGAAATGAGAACTGCCGAGCTTTGAGACACAGTGTTCAGTGCTCCAGGGAAGACCTAGTGTGAGTCCTCACTTCTAGAATAATCTTGTCATCTTGACACACTATGTAGGCTAGCTGGATTTGTTATAGTAAAGTCAAACCACAAAACAAACCGGGCCTGCTTCTACCTGGTTTCTTCAGGGAGACTGAAGTAGAAAAAAAATGCTGTATGAAGATATGTGAGGGAAAATACTTCACTAACAAAGAAAAGTGATCACAACAACTCAAGAAGGAACTCATAAAAACCCAAGTTCTGAGCTTGCTGCTTGTGGCTCTCGCCTGTAATTCCAGCCACTCAGAAGGCTGAGATCTGAGGATCAGGGTTTGATGCCAGTCCAGGCAGAAAAGTCTGTAACACCTTAACCAGGTAACAAGCTGGGCTGGAGATGAGGTTCTAGCAAGAGACCCTGAGTTCAAGCCCCAGTACCAGCACACACACGCATGTGCGACTGTGCATACACACATATCAGTTTCTGCAAATGCATATTAATAAATAAAACAGTACCATGACTGGTGAAGGCAAACTACCCAAAATAACTTTAATGAGCTCTAAAATTCTTCTCATTGTGATTAGGGTCTGCAATAAAATCCTACCACTGATGACCATGCCTGCCAAACCCCCTGCCAGCCCCAAATGCTCAGCACAGGCTGAGATCCTCCTGGGGGCCTCCAAGAGAAAACCTCCACAAAGCCTCTGAGCCTCACCCCAGACCGCAGCATCTGAGGACCGTAATTTCCCACATTAACACAAAACGGCAAGGCCATTTATGACTACTAGTTGAAATCCTACCCCCAGAGCACCCACAGAAAAGCTTGGTCTCCCCACTAGACAGACATCAGAGGTGGCCCCCGGTGAGGCTTACCAGGGGGTTGGGGAACTTCATCTTCAGCTTGGGCAGCACCTGCACAATCTCATCGAACTCGATGAAGGTGAAGGAGATGGTGGTGACCGCCCCCACAGTCTGCATGCTCCAGTTCCGGTCCAGCGACTCCAGGGCGCCCGAGCCATAGAGTGACAGTGTGTCCCCGTCAATCTCGACCAGGTGCGTGTCTGCCACTGACAGGCCCTGCAGGGCACTGCTGAGTCCCGAGTCCACAGACCTGGAGAGCCAGGGTGGTTTCAGCGAGGCTTCTCATGGAGAGAAGTAACGATATACAGAGGCAGGCTGTTCATTTCCATAATGAAACCCAGAGCACCTTAGACTGATTTTCAATAGAGTGTCTTGAAGTTGTGCATTACTCAACCTATATCGACTCTGATGACAAGCAGGGACATTATAAGCAAAAACATACCTCTAAATTTAAATTACTTGTGTTAATAAAAGATAGCCACTTAATATATCTTAAATACATCACAGATTTTTTTTTTTTGGTCAGTCGTGGGGCTTGAACTCTGTGCCTGGGCGCTATTCCCAGCTCTTCAGATAAATGCAAGCGCTCTACCACTTGAGCCACAGCGCCACTTCCAGTTTTCTGAATGGTTTATTGGAGATGAGTCTCATGGACTTTCCTGCCTGGGCTGACTTTAAACCATGAGCCTCAGATCTCAGCCTCCTGAGTAGTTAGGATGACAGGGGGTAAGCTGGCTTTATTAATGTACAGAATTATGCAGCTAGATAAGTGCATTTTATAAAATAATACTATGGAAAGAATAAAAGCCACACAATATAAAAATATGTTCACAAAACATATGCAAACTATTAGAAGTTTCTTTTAGATATTAGATAAGGTGGCAATTTGGACAACTTTTTGATATTCCAATGGCTTTTGAGGTCATAATGTGTAAAATTAAAGAAGACTTCTCCGATCTGAAATTAAACATGACAAACCCTCGTACTGCCAGATGAATTAATTATCAGGGATCTTCATGATTCTAATCTCCTGCTGATGAGAAAGGAACAAGCTTTGCTGTACTCACTTCAAAAGGGCCAGTCAGCCCTGTCCACTCCGATCCCCCCAGCAGCAGTCTGGGCCAAGTGAATCTGAGACCCCCCCAAAAAACCAGCAACACTGTGCGCCTGCTCGATATGGGGCTGTGATCCCTCATCAGGCGGGAGCACAGGCCTCTGATGGAATCCTGGAGGGGTCAAAGCTGACATATGGGACCAGAAGAGCACAGACTCTCTGTTGGAAAGGACAGCAGGGAGCAGGTGGCAGGGAGGGCCGATGACACGAACTCTCTTGTCCTGTGTGGCCATCAGCACTGGTCACCACAGGCTGTCTGCCTGCTTAGCAAACACGGTGATGCTTTTAGGGCAGCCACACACATGTACAACAGAAGAGACAGCATCTCCCACGGCCCCTAGCTATGCTTGGCTTGAAAAGTGTTCCTCAATCAGTGCAGAAGCTGGCACATTTTTTGAGTGTCGTTGAATTTTTCGAGTGTCTTAGCTATTCAGAAGGGTAGGACAGTAACAGGGGTGGAGTAGAGGTTAGCAAGGCCAG
Organism: Dipodomys ordii; assembly: GCF_000151885.1. Lineage (NCBI taxonomy): Eukaryota > Metazoa > Chordata > Mammalia > Rodentia > Heteromyidae > Dipodomys > Dipodomys ordii. The sequence continues at coordinate 14,080,631 of NW_012267231.1, read as the reverse complement.
GACAGATGCTGAGGATAGAAGAGAAACAAAAGCTACCTAGGCAAGTCTAATAGCCACGGGGCCCCCATGAGGAGTGAATACAAGGGCAGTGTTATTAATATGTTCTTGATGATGTTATTAATATATGAGAATATAGATTTACCAGATATTCAAGAGAAAATAAACGCAGTACTTAGCCCCTGATGGACTATAGGAAGTGTGTATGTGTGTGTGTGTGTGTGTGTGTGTGTGTGTG
>NW_012267231.1:14060989-14077936 GCF_000151885.1 Dipodomys ordii | reverse complement strand
TGCTTATGTGGTGCTGAGGAATCGAACCCAGGGCCTCATGCATGCAAGACAAGCTCTCTACCACTGGGCCACCTTCCCAGCCCCCAAACAATAATCTTTGGAAATACATTAACCCGGGTACTGATGGCTCGTGCCTGAGATCTGCAGATCGCAAAGCCAGCCCAGGTAGGAAAGTCTGTGAAACCACCTTCAATTAACCACCAGAAAACTGGAAATGGTGATATGGCTCAAAGTGCTAGAAGTGCTAGCCTGAGAAAGCTCAGGGACAGCACCCAAGCTGAGTTCAAGTCTCACAACACACACACACACACACACACACACACACACGCACACACACACACACGCACGCACACACACACCAATAGAAAAATACTAAGAATAAGTTACAAAAGCAGAAAGTTATGGAGGAACCAAAAAAAAAAAGATATATGAGAGAGAAGAAATGGCAGAATAGCAGAAGTACATCCTTCATTCAGGACTTTGACCTTTCTAGTGAAAAGGCTGAGACTAAAATGGGGACCAGTGGTAAGCGTGACATTGATCAAGATGCACTGTACTTACAACCTGACTTACGGAATTGAAGCCTCTTTGTACAACTACTTAATGTAAAATAAAAATAAAATAAATTTTAAAAAGAACTTTAAAACAGGTGGAGACCGGCAGGGTAGGCTTGTTTTGTTTCGTTACTACCCTCAGTTGAGGTTTTGTGCTGGCTGCTGGGGATAGAGCAGAGGACAGGAAAACCAAGGCTCCTGTTCTCGTGACATGGTACATTATTATTATGCGTGACCATGATCACACAGCAGTTCGGGGCAGGAGAGGTGGTCCAGTGCAGTCCCTGGAGCTTTAGTAGTGAGAGGATGCTAGCTAGGCAGGGCTGGGCAGTAGGGCCCGGAGTGCTGTTTGGGGAGCAGAGAAGCAAATGGGAAAGGGAGAAAGTCAGTCAGTGGGGCTGTGGCTCAGGACAGAGGTGGTGCGGGCGGAGCAGGTATGGAGGGCGGAACGGGTGTGGAGGGCCCTGGGCAGGGAGCCACCAGCTGTATTAAGTCATCTAGACTTTTTCCCATGAGAATGTTAAGTTCAGCCTTTTATTGTCAGTTTTTCCAACTGCTTAAACTTCTTCTGTCTTAGAATAATTAGATATATAATTAGATGAAATGGTCCCCCCTCCCCCCCCCAGGCCCCTCTTCCTCCCCCCCCTCCCCCGGCATGGCGAAGGGATGGGTGCCAGCCTACCCGGTTTCCTCTGGAAGGACAGAGATGAGGCTGCTGTCCAGCGGGACCTGGCAGGGGTCCTGGGGCGGCGAGTCTGAACCCCTCGTCTCCTGGCTGGCGATGCGCTGCTGCTGCAGGCCCCACTTCCTGGCTACGTTGTGAATCGTCAACCTTTTCTTCTCCTAGAAGAGGCAGTTGTGACAGGGATAACAGAACGCAAATGTTGAAAATTCTAGGCGCATATTGTTTATACCATCTTATAATGTGTTAAGCAAGATTGCTTCTTACAAGCAGCTACCTGTGCATTCAAATATCTTAGTAATGGCTTATCATCCCAAAAGAAAAATTATATATGAATAGTTACTTCTTGGGAACTGAATTTTATTAAAAATGATTTACAATCCTCTCAGGAGTGAAAATTTACTACCTGAAATTTAATTGCACAGAAACTTATATGCTTCTGGCTGGGAAGGAGGTTTAGTGGTAGAGTGCTTGCCTAGTATGCATGAAGCCCTGGGTTTGATTGGTCAGTATCACATAAGCAGAAAAAGCCAGAAGTGGTGCTGTGGCTCAAGTGGTAAAGTGCTAGCCTTGAGCAAAAAGCAGCCCTGAGTTCAAGCCCTAGGACTGGCAAAAAAAGGAAAGAAAGAAAGAAAGAAAGAAAGAAAGAAAGAAAGAAAGAAAGAAAGAAAGAAAGAAAGGAAGGAAGGAAGGAAGGAAGGAAGGAAGAAAGGAAGGAAGGAAGGAAGGAAGGAAGGAAGGAAGGAAGAAAGAAAGAGAAAGAAATTTATATGCTTCTGTCTTTAAATAGAAGAGTGATCCTATTTTAATTGTCCTGACCCATAATGACAACAACTACGGTGGGAAAATCTTGGGGTGGGGGAGAGAGGGGATCCGGGCTTCAGGTCTCACATCATGAACGTCAATGCCTTCAAATGAAGCACAGACAGCAGCCAGACTACCGAAAGGAGCTGTGCGAGGATGAAGGGTTTCTTGATCCTTAGCACCGTTCTACAAGAATAGAAATGAATTCTGACCTCCAGCAATGTGTCAGGGTAGTGCACCCCAAGCTTTAAGAGGCTTCATTTTTACCTAGACAACTTTCAAGCCTCACCTCATCCCCAGGCCTGTGTCTTTGGAGTGGGGTCAAGGGTTGGCAGGCCTGACTGTATTGGTGTTAGGAATAAAAAGATAGAATGTGAGGTTTAAAAACCAATATCCAAATGGCTCTGGTGCTCACGCCTGTAATCCCAGCTACTCAAGAGGCTGAGATCTGAGGATCAGAGTTTGAGCTAGCTGGGGCAGGAAAGTCCGTGAGACTCCATCTCAAATTAATCAGCAAAATAATGGACTGGAGGTGTGGCTTTGTTTTCCCATGGAGAATCAGCTGGGTAGGATACCAGCTCTGGTGTATATTTTACAATATACATTTTATTCCTAAGTGCAGGTGTATTTCTACACAGCAACTGTCTGTAAGTACATACTTGTGTGACAGAAATGAAAAAGCTGGACAGAGGTCCCGGGTCATCCTAGCTACTCTGAGGCTGAGACCTGCAGGAATTGCAGTTCAAAGCCACCCTATGCAGGAAAGCCCATGAGACTCCACCTCTAAGCAAGCAGCAAAATGACAGATTGGAGGCATGACTCAAGTGGTAAGAGTGCCAGCCATGAGTTAAGATCGCCAGGTTGAGAGCTCAAGGCTCTGAGTTCAATCCCCAGGACTGGCAGAAAAACAAGAGTCAGAGAGAGAAAAAAAACTGGCACACACATACACACATGCGTGCTCGCACGCGCGCGCGCACACACACACACACACACACACACACACACACAAGAGTTTGCATGTGCGCAAACCCTTAGAGCAGGGGGATGGGGGAGGCATGCACACAGAGGCCCCGCAGGCCCGGCCCCAGCGACCTTCAGCAAGGACTGTTTATGGCTCTCACGCTTCTTCTCCTCTTCTTTCTTGGCCACAACAGACGCCACACGCCTTTCTTCTTCCTAGAAAACAGGTTTAAGGGGATTACAAAGCGTCACCATCTGGGACCCTGGTGACTCTGGGCCTGGCTGTCACCGTCTACCTGACAGGCAGCGAGGTCTCAGCCTTTCTTCTCCTAACGCTCTCCTCTCAACGCTGAGCAGCTGAGCACAGCAGGACAGCAGGCAGCGAGCAGTGGGAAAGGCCAGCCATGTTGGGTAATTTTTCTTGGCACACATTTTCCTTGTAATTTTGTCAATCATACTCCAATAAAGCTGGCGGGGTCGGGGGTGGGGGGACTGGGATATATTACTGTTAGGTTTACAAAATTTTAAGAACCAGTCATAACCCTAGTGTGTTCATTCAGCAATTACCATGCATCACTCTATCAGGATATGTCATCTTTCCTCCCTGAAGAATGTCATTTTCTTAAAGTTTGTTGTTCTGGAGTTTGAACTCACAGCCTCACACTTGGCTAGGTATGTGCTCTATTACTTGAGATGCTCCCCACCTCTGTTTGCTTTATTTTTGAGGAATAGGGCCTCAAATATATGCAATCATCCTATGTGCATGTCCAGCAAAGCCAGAGTGACAGGCATGTGCCATGCTGCCTGGTTTTTATAGATTGAGATGGGGGTCTCATAAACGTTTTGCCTGCACCGGCCTCCAATTGTGATCCTTCTGCTTTGTGCCTCCAGAGTGGCTAGGATTACAGCTGTGAGTCCTCATGCCCACTAAGAATGTAAAACTGTAACAGAGTAAATTACAACCATCTCACTTTAAATTCCTCAGTAAGAAAAAAAATTGCAGGTGCTGAAAATGACGCCATAACTTGAGAAAACAAGTTCTTCCTAATACATAAGCTTGAAAATATCTTTATAGAACATGGGGCCTGGGGGGAGGTAACCCATTAGAAATAATGAAGTAGAACTCTTAAAAATGAAAATGGCTGGGTGCCGGTGATTCACACCTTTAATCCTACTTACTCAGGAGGCTGAGATCTAAGGATCGTATTCAAAGCCGCCCGGGCAGAAAAGTCGGTGAGACTCATCTCCAATAAAACACCAGACAACCAGAAGTGGGGCTGTGGCTTAAGTGGTTGAGTGCTCCGCCTTGAGCTGAAGAGCTGAGCCCAGAGTTCAAGTCCCATGACTGATGTTTAAAAAAAAAAAAGAAAGAAAGAAAGAAAAAGAAAATGGACAGGCAATGCAATGAAATTCACTAGATGGTGCTCAGTCCAAGATCACAGGGTGGAACTGCACATCAGCGAACGTGGAGACAGTCAAGTGCTGTCACAGACCTCAGCCATTCTAGCCACCTGCCTCATGCAGCCAGTCCCCGCACACAGCAGGTACGCGGCAGGCATTCTGCTAAGGAGCAAACCACTAAATATACAAGGAAGCTGTTCAATGCTCCCCAAACTGGAACTGTGGGGCCACAGCGGGCAGATTCCAGGGGCCACTGCTGGGTTTGCCTGTGGTCCTCCATCAATCCTGCACCAATGGGCACACCCACCACAGGTACATGTTTGACCAGACCCTCATGGATGGACCTCATCCTGCACACAAACACACACACATATACACACAATGTATATGTATTATATACACACATGCATATGTACTAGAATCGTAAGGAAAACATGCTCCAGAAGCTGGTCTACCGAACATGTATCTGGAGACCTAGTTTAAAGCATTTCACTAAAAATCATACAAACACAAACTATCTCAGGGTGAAAAAAGAAGGTGACAATCTACTAGAAGGTTCTTGTAAGTCTTCAACATGCTGTGTCACTACTAGAGAGAAGACCAAGACCAGAACCACAACTGTATCCTGTTAGAAATGGAAGCTTTTGCTTTTTTTTATTTTAATAATAAGGAAATTTATTTCTATAATTTTAAAGAGATGAGAAAGGAGGAATTCGAGTTCAGTAATTATCTGCCATATAATTCAGTTATTATAAGGGGAATTGAATTGGATGTGATTTTTGTGGTGCACTTAAATTGTCTTTTACAATAACGAAAATAAATATTCTTAAAGACTAAGTAGCTGGAGGCTCACGCCTGTCATTGTAGCTACTCAGGAAGTTGAAATCTGAGGATCATGGTTCAAAGCCAGCCCAGGTAGGAAAGTCTGTGAGATCCTTATCTCCAATAAACCACTAGAAAACCAGAAGTGGTACTATGGCTCAAGTGGTAGAGGGCTTGCCTTGAGCTGAAGAGCTGAGGGACAGCGTCCAGGCCCAGAGTTCAAGCCCCATGACCGGGATAAAATTAGAAATTAAATTAGAAATTTAGCATTATTTTATGGCATCGCAAAGCTGGCCTGGACACTCTGAATTGTTTTGTGAAGCAAACCATGAAGTATAACCTATTTGGATAAAAATGCATAGAAGAGCAGAACCTCGCTGTCAGTGCGGGGCCCCTCCTTGTGGCCCCTCCGTGCGTGGATGAGCTGTGGGCTGCTTATTCCAATGGCACCGGTGTGCACGCCGTCCACATGCTTCCCAGATGATTTCATAAGATTGTCTAAAAGAACTCCAGCTTCTACTGGAGGCAGTGGGGCTCTAAAAGGAAACCTAAACCTTGGAAAAGTGGATTTTCACCAAGCCAACTTAAATACTGAGTGTCTTAAGCCATTTTTAGACCTGATACCTATACTATTTCAGTTATTATGGAATAACTAAATTCAGAAATAAAACCCTTAATTGTGAAGATAAGCTATAAATCTATTGGTAAGGAGGGGAAAAAAAACTGTAGAATTCTGGCACTTTCATGATACGAGTCTAACTCTGGGACCAAAGCCATGTTCCTTACAAAGCTTGGGAAGGGAGGAGAAGGGTCAATCTGGTATCAGAAATACTGCCTTTCTCCTTACTTTACACCCGATTCAGAAAGAATTTCAGGTTAATTAAGCAGTGCAATGATTTAATATATTTCTTAATAACCTAGATTATACTTTGTAGCAGATTACAGCTCTACCACAGTGCACATATTATAAGGAAGAATTCTGTTCCAAAATAAATAAGAGCCTAATATGGGCAGCACTTTATTATGCAGAAGTTTAAAAGTTAACTGGCAATGTGTGTTTAACACTGGCCTTCAGGACTTCAGAATAGATGTGTATAAGCAGCCCTTGTTTTCCTTGGGTCTACAGACTATTAAAGCACACTTAAACACCAAAGGTCTTTTTGTTCTAGAAGAGACAGCCAGTACTTTGGGGAAAACAATCTCTTCTGATGTTAGGGAATCCATGTCGCCTCACTTTGCTGGCTCAGGAATGTCTGTGGTCACACACGGGGCAGAGTGGAACATGGGGGTCACACTGAGGTAACACCATCACCGACGTGGGCTCCTGATTCCTTCAGCAAGCCAGGAGCAGCATTTCAACCCTCTGTGTGTGGCTAAGTCTTCCTGTGATGGAATGTGTCACCAACAAAACAGGTTCTGTGACCCACGGGGAGACAAGGGAGAGAAGCATGCCTTGCCGGCACTAACTAGTTGTGTCTGCTACAACAGAGACTAACCAGCACTAACTAGTCAGCACTAACTAACCAGCAGGAATGGCTTTGTCTGTGGTGAGCTGTTGCCTATCTTGGAAAGCTGAGGACAAAACAAGTTCATGCAAAGACTGGCTGGCTTCTGTGGCCTGGTTCTAGCGTGGGGCTCAGGGTCACTGCCACCATTCTTTGCATTTTTTCTTTTTCCTTATGTGGTGCTGAGGAATCGAACCCAGGGCCTCATGCATGCAAGGCAAGCGCTCTACCACTGAGCCACCTTCCCAGCCCTCTTTGCATCTTCTCTAGCAATGCCCCAGGCTGCAAATCTGACCACAGGGGTTGCGAGACGCCCATCTCCTGGCTCCCCTTGGTTCACAGAGGAACCGTGTTGAAGCCATTAACCCTCAGCCCGTTGTTCCAGTGGTGCGTGTCACTTCCAGCAGGGCTGGTTCCACACCTAGTCACTAGGGTGTTGGCCCTCACTGTGAAGTCTGACCTTCGCAATCTTTGATTTTTTTGGTCAGTCATGAGGCTTGAACTCGGGACCTGGGTGCTGTTCCTGAACTCTTTTACTTAAGGCTAGCACTCTACCACTTTGAGCCACAGCACCACTTCTGGGTTTTCTGGTGGTTAATTGGATATAAGTCTTACGGACTTTCCTGTCCAGGCTGGCTTCAAACTGTGATCCTCAGATTTCAGCCTCCTGAGTAGCTAGGATTACCGGATTACCACTAGCAACTGGGTACCATCTAGCTTTTATCTTATTAGATTCTTGTTATTTTTCTAGACAAGCAGTCAGTGCACCCTTCCTGTGAAGAGTCATACAGCCAATGCTTAGGCTTTTGTGGGCTATCCAATCTCTATTGACCTATCTTTTTTCTTTTTCATAATGCTGTTTAAAAGCCCCATTGAGAGCCTGACTGCTACATAAACCGATGTCGTGGATGTGGCCTGCGAGTGGAGCGACCATGCCCTGTTCTGCACTACTGGTGGCAGGAAACCCATGTTGCACTCGGCTTGCTCCAACTGACATCATACTGAGACTTCTCTGGGTCTCTAAGTTATGGAACTGTTAGGCATCTTGTGTGTGTTCTGTGTTACGCCCCACAGTAGGCACAAGTGTGCCCAATTCAAAACGCCAACAAACATTTCTAGTGGGCACATGCTGCTCCCTAGTGGCCAATCCATGAAGTGCACACATGCCATCTCTAACCAGTGGAGGCCAGAGCTGGGCAAGTGCTGAGTTTATTCTGTTCATCCCTGTGTGGGGAGGTTACTTCACAGTTCAGGCTTCCTGCTAGCCTACACCACGTCTAGATCCAACTTCCAACAGTCTCACGATTACTCCCAGCTCTGGCCAAACACAAACCAGTCCACTGCCGGTCACATTTTATCAGAAGAAAGCATGGTTGTTTATCTACAAATTGTTCACAGACACTATAGCCCTTAAGTGCTCAGGTCCCCTGCATGTAAACCTTGCCAATCCCTGCCCTGGATGGGCCTGATTCAAACCTGTCTACCCATCAGTGCCATCACACTCATCTTCACTCTGCGCAGATAAAACCCCCTCATGCCTAAGATACAGACATTGGTCCATGACAGACAGCATAGCCTTGTCCAGACCCCACGCCTGGCACAGCTGCCCCTGCACGCACCTGCTCATCACCCCGGGCTCCTACCCATGCCAACTGTGTTACCTACCATATGCCCAAGACTTAAAAAAAGAGTCTAACCTCCTTCTGATACCAAGTACCTGAGGCCTCACCTGTCAGACCTCCTTCCTCCACATTCTCCCCGGTGCTCCACCCTCTCCACACATCTGTCCTCTGTCTGCATTGCTACTCCAAGTATTTGAATTTCAGGATGTGTTCTGCTTCTCTGTAACTCAGGGCTTGCCTTGCTCTGAGTTACTTTTGCTTTGTGTGTATGCATGAGCATGTATGTGCATGTGCGTGAGTGCATGAGTGTGTGCATGGGTACACCTAAACACACAGGATTTTACACTGTCCTGAACGCAGGACACCTTGTTCTCCAGTGGCAGTGTGTGCATGCCCATGGGGGCAGCAGAGGCTGCCAGTGGCTTCAAGGTGCCTGGGAGGGAGAGGAGCTTCCACAATGCCTCTGGGCAGAAGAAACCTCACGGTCTGCTCACTAAGTAGCTAGGCTCAGACACATCCCTGCCATCTAGTGGCCATTTGAAAACATCATGTAAGCTCCAAGCAAAGTATTTGACTTCACCAGTTGTGTGGGACCTGTCAGGCATTTCCCAGCCTTCCCAGCTGACCCCCAGACCAGACCCAACCCCCTATTTCCTGTTCCACACGAATCTGGGCATGGTACTTGTTTTTATCACCAATGATCCAGTGGTAAAACACAATGAAAGCTCAGCTTTGCGAAGACGGGCAGGGACAGGAAGGAGCACGCGTGTTGCTAGCTGTAGCAGGTGGCTAGGGACTTGGGACATCTACAAGGTCCTGAGAATGAAGAATGAGTTCTAACACTGAAGGGGAAGCTGCCTTCCTCGTGTCAGAAATGCCAACCTCAAGAAGTGGTGCTGTGACTCAAGCGGTAGAGCGCTCACCTTGAGCTGAAGAGCGCAGGGACAGCGCCCAAGCCCAGAGTTCAAGCCCCATGACTGACAAAAAAAAAAAAATCAAAAGAAATGCCAACCTCCTGTTTTCTTGGCAAGTTTCTATCCCCAAACACCATACATTGCGTGGAGAGGTGGCAGCTAAAATATTGAAGGAGAGGAGAGGCAAGTAGAGACAGAGAGGAAGAGCTATCCACAATCCATATGGCGCACCTCAGCAGCCACACAAGGTTTTACACTCAACCTCATTCCCGACCACCCATGATGTCACTCATCCAAGTCCATACTCCTCATTCCCATGGTCTTGGTTAGAAATGAAGCAAGAATAACAGGCAGACACAGTGATAAACTCTGCTACCAGGCACCTGAAGTAGTGTGCAATCCTGAGGATGCCCCTCCCGCCCGCGAGTCACCCTGGCCATGGGTCTCGTGGGCACCCAGCTGGCCGTGCTCACCGTGACCCTCTTCATGTCGAGCTGGCGCAGCTGCATCATGTTCTGAAGAACCGTGTGCTTGTACCATGACTCCTGAGCTATGGGGTTGCCATCAAAAGTGATGTCGGATAGCGAGGTGGAGTCGGCAAGGCACGCAACACTTTCAAAGCTGCAGGGGAGGCAGACACCAAATTAGAGTTCAGCCTTCACACCGCCCATCCTTACCTCCACAGCTGTCTATAAACTTTCTGCACAACATTTGGAGAAGATGAGTCAGTGTTCCCAAACCCCCGATGCCAATGCCCAGCCCAGTGACTCGCTACCACCAGCTAACCATGTGGGGTCACGCTTGCTGGCAATTGCATGTCTTCCCAGAGGTGGGGCGTATTATGATGGTCTGTCCATCCTAGGACCCCTCCACCTGCTGTCCTGACACTCAAGGCCCCTCACTCCTGAAGCTTCTCAAACCTGCATGGCATTTGACAGCCTTAAGTCAGCCTCTCGCCAAGAAATCTTGAGAGTTTTGACTGGAGGGTGGGATTACAGAAATAACCTGGAGCCCAGTGTGCATTTTAATTTTAGGCCCTTGGCTGAGAAGCCCAGGAAATGTGTGTGTGTGTGTGTGTGTGTGTGTGTGTGTGTGACTGATCATGCATACACACTGGTGACTGACCACATGTAAGTGACTGTCCATACATGTCAGTGCCCATCCACACCCCCTTGCCCAGAAAGCCATTACTGAGATGGAAGCAGGAAGTCACTGGAGATTTTAAGCCAGGAGATTTGATGTGATCAGAAAGGCATTTCAGGAAAATCACAATCAGGTCGATATGGAGGGTGAAAGGGAAAAACAGTAGGTCATTGTCAAAATGGTACTACAGACTGGACTGTAGTATCGGAGGTGAACAAGGCCCATGATACTGGTGGAGTTTGGCCTGGGATGGACAGACTTTGGTGATGAAGGAGCAGTGCAGGGCATCCAGGTCCCTCCAACAAATGCAGCTGTGGTCATATGCTATATACTTTGTTGAAAGTATTGGACTCTATTTACAATGACTGCATGTTATTACATAGAAATGACTTCCGAAAAGTCAGTTGAGAGAAAATCAAGATTTATGGAAACACATTTGACAACTCCCCTTCTCATCTTCTTTGCCTGGAACACTGCCCCCAGTGGCCGCTGGCTACTAGGATCCTTTCCTCCTCCAGCTCTCACAGGGTGGCCTCACTCACTTCAATCTTAAAATGAACCTAAGGGAGACGGTAATGCTGCACAGCCAGACTGAGGAAATCACCAAGTCCTTGGACACACCCTATCAGCTGACCCACCTGACTCCGCCTACCATGCAGTAAGTAGGAAATAGGTGTGTACTTGTGTGCACTGAATGAATGAATAGACTAGGATGAACAAAATGATTCCAAAGGGAATCACTGCCAAAAAGCCCCTAACGGGTTTTTCTTACATTGGTTTTGAAATGATCAGTTAAAAGATCATGATATTCATAAATCATTGTAATATACAAATACAGATGTCACTAATCAAATGGATGCATTAAAAATACAAAGGATATATTCAAATGCATAGAAAAATTGGATAGCTTCATTAAATTCTAATTTATTTTATTCTATGTATTTACAGTGTGCAGAACAGAGAATCAGAGAATATGATTTGTGTCTCATTGCTAATCATAATTTTAAAATAAAGTCATAGTACCTACAACTTCGCATCTCTATGTCTCAAGTATTCTTTTGGGGAATAAAATAGGCCCAACAATTATCAACCAGATTCATCTACTAGTGACTGAGTGATGCTAGGCAAGGAATGAAACAGGCTTAAACTGCATGTCCAGGAAATAGAGTCATCTGGAAGCTCATTAGGGCTTCAAGTACAAGAAGAAGGCCCAGGGAGGGAGCAGCACAGCCAGCCTTAGCTGGCTTCAGCTGGTTCCGGCCTCACTCTAGCTCCCGGACCAGGTGCCAGGGCAGACACCAGACAGAAGTCTTTGTGCTCTGAATGGTTATAGTAGAGTAATAATAAATCTGTTTGTTTAGTCCAGGAGATTCCTCACTAAATTCCATTTCCATCTGCAAGGCATCTGACCAGTAAACAGCCCAGACAGTACTCTTAAGTACAAATGCAGGCTCATGGAGGATTATGGCCTATCTAGCCAAAGAAAATCAAAGTCAGACTTCCTAAGAAAAAAAACAAGAACCTGGAAATAGAAGAGTATAGTGGAGTACTGGCTCTTAAAAAATTTATTTTTCTTTGTTTCTCTTCTCTATTCCTCCTTCTGTTTTTTGTGTGTATGTATGGATGTACATTTATATGTATATAATGTATATAATATGTAATACATATGCAGGTGTTAAGAACATTCATTAGAGTAACGAAACAAAAACTTTGTTCTGAACACTGACATTTAACTCACATCTGACTGCCATCTTTTCCCAGTTCCCCCGTGGCTCTGCCCAGTACCACTCCCACCTCCTGTCTGTGGAGAATCCTGAGAGGCACAGTCTGTCCCTAACTGCCTGAAGGCCAATTGTAGAGGGAAGAGAACATGCCAGCCCCTTTTATGCTTACTTAACAAAATACAGAGGAAAAAAAAAGTCAAATGCTCATGCTTGTACATGGGTATGCCATGTACTAACCTAACAATTCCAAATATTAGTTACTGTTCTCCAAGTAGAAAGCTCCCACCATGAATTAGGCACTTTGGCAAAAGGATTTTGACTTTTGATGTTCCATATGCTATCAGGAGCTCTGGAATAATGGAAAGCTCACCTGCTTGTGGCATCAGTATCAGTATGCTCTCAGGAACCCCGAAACAATGGAAAGCTCAGCTCTTTCGTAGGCATCAGTGAGAACTTTCCTATTAGTCACTCTGGGCCCCCCAAGTAAGATGAAACGGACAGTGGAACACGCTGACAAGCAGCCACTGGAGGTAATTTGGAGCACTTCTAAACCAACATGACCACCACCAGTGAGGGATACACACACAGCGCAGGACAGCACTATGGACAAGAGGGCAAACTTTATATGCCAGACAATCTTCTCTTTTAAAAAAAATGAGGAAGGGATGGTAATGAGAATGCACTGAGGGCCTTGGCTGAACCATTCTCCACCACAGGAACTACAGTTCCTTCTGTGAATGGCCGGGGACACAGCCAAAAGTGAAAAGCACAAGAAGAACTTAGAGGAAGATGAGGGCATCATGGAAGATGACAGGAGCCAGCCTGACAAATCAGACACATTTTGAGTTACAAAACAACATCAAAGGACTGTAACCCTTTGTTCCTGAATATAAAAACCTTCTGCAGAAAAAGGTACAAATCTTGAGGGATGAACATAGGCCTAGCTGCAGGAAACACTGATGTATTGTAACAGCTAGTGCAAAGCTTGCAAAGCAGAACTCCAAACATTAACACTTTGGTAGTGGAATGAAAGGCAGTGGGTAAGGCAGATCTGCTCTGTCTACCAAGAAGGAAACAGATGTGAGCTAGACTCAGGGGGAGCTGTGGGCTGGTCCTCAACATACTAACAAGGATCTGAGAAATGTGAGTCTCAGCGGAGGGCAGAGTCATGGAAGAGAAGGATGGAGAGGCATAGAGGGAAGATGAAGAGTCATGGGGTGGGGTGATGGACAGTCATGGAGGAAGATGGACAGTCATGGAGGGGAAGATGGGGAGTCATGATGGTGGAGTGGAGAGTCATGGAGGAGGAAGGACAGTCATGGAGGGGAAGATGGGGAGTCATGGTGGTGGAGTGGAGAGTCATGGAGGAGGAAGGACAGTCATGGAGGGGAAGATGGACAGTCATGGCGGTGGGATGATGGAGAGTCATGGAGGAGGATGTGGAGTCATGGAGGGGAAGATGGACAGTCATGGCGGTGGGATGATGGAGAGTCATGGAGGAGGATGTGGAGTCATGGGAGAGGAAGATGGACAGTCATGGTGGTGGGATGAATGGGAGTCATGGAGGTAGGGTGATGGAGCGCCTCTCCTATCTTGATCAGGTAGACAGATGGCTGTCTACCTTGAGGCCTTGGACTTCCACAGGCCCTGGATGCACGCTGCTGGCTCACAGCCATGAACACACTTAGCTCAGCCACCACCTGCCCCAGCAGGCTTTCTCCACTTCCCTTCCCCGAGCTGGTGTGCAGCCCGCTCTGCCCTCTGAGGCCTCCATGTCCACAGCTAACTCTCCCACACTGCCTTGTAACTGGTGATCTGTGCCCATCTCCCTCCCCAGACATTGTCCCTACCTAGATAACCATGCAGAGGCACCGGTGGACTGAACACACAGATACAGAAGAGCCTTTTATCTCTGCGACATCCTGCATGCAGCTGTGCACTGTGCTCCTGTCTAGAGGCCAGCACCTGAAAGGGGATGAAAGGAACCTGCCTGCCACGCTCACCATGGCTGGACTGTCCTCCACAGCTGCTATGAGTAGCCTGCCCACTACACCTGCCGCGAGTGGACTGCCCCCGCCCCCACCACCCACAGACTGCCTGCCACACCTGCCACTCACGAACTGTCCACCATATCCGCCACGAGCCCCTGCCCCCTACGAGTGCCCACACTGGAGTTACACAGGTGACATCAGATTTGGGAACTTTCTGAGCTTCCACACCAGACACCTGATTGGATGCAAATGGCCCACTCAGAACCCAGTAAGTCAGCAAGGGCCCAGGAGGTCCTGCGGCCGTTTGGGACGTGTTCGTTTGCCAGATGCTATTTGAGGTTCCCCCAGGGGAGCCCTAACAGGGGCCATGCGTTGCTGTTCCTGTCCTCCTCGGCCTGTGCTGCCTCTGGGTCACTGGGATGAATCCTGGCAACTCTGCCATGCCAGCACACAGTAGGGCGACAGCGGCTCGCTGAGATACCAGTGTCTTAAGGTGTTCAGAAACATTTTCAAGGCTCGCTCCTGCCCTGTCCTCACCATGCCACTTCCTGACCACGTGTGCCAACAAAGCAGTGGAAAATCGACTTTGCCGGAAACACCAGGGGAAGGCGTTGGCTGAACCTGGCCGGAAACCCCCGGGGAAGCAGTGGTCAGTTGGGAACAAGTGCCCAGAAACTGCTGACTCACCCAGGCCTCCACGGCCTGGGCAATCAAGTTATAAATACTAAGTCCCATCAATCTCAGCAGCAAGCTTACCGAAGTCAGTGTAACAGTGAAGAACAGAACAGTCTAACAGAAAATAAATCTTTCTACAGAGCGGAGAAGGAAGAGCAAATGAACTCTGCCTCCTGCTGGCTCTGCCTTCTAGAGACAGCGCGGGCATCACACCAGGCACAACGAGGGGAAAAGCAATGACCAGGAGACACACAGAGATGGTGCTGGCTTTATGGTCAGAAGCACAGGTCCATCGCTGGAAGAGAGGCTCTGAACTCTTCCAGACTTAACTTCTTCTCTCTCATAAAACCAAGAAAGAACAGAGGGGCAGTGGAAGAACCTAGTTCAAACTAAGAAACCAGAGCAAAGGGAAAGGTGAAAAAGAGGGGGAGGGAAAGGGAAAGAGGGAGGAGGAGGGGAAAGGGGGAAGAGGAAGGATCTTTTGCACTGAGAAGTGAATTTGCACTGAGATCTCCCACACTGGCACTGAATGAGCTATTATTACAATAGAAAGGATACTGTGCTTTTAAACATCTGGAAAACAACATTTGCATGTTCCTATAGGCCACCTCCAAGAGCACTGATTCTAAGCAGACACCAAGCAAAAGGCAGCCATGGCCTAATTAGCAGGCAGCTCAGTGACAAATACAGCCTCTCTGCTAAGACTGCTTCCCAGCCAGACGAACTGTGGGGGATAACTGATGAGAGAAATTCAAATGCAACTGACCAGGGCACAGAGTGTCAAACGAAGGACAGCAGAATGCATGCTGAAACTGCCCGGCCCCAGCATGTTACCAAAGAGCCACTGTCAAGTACAAGATAAAAAAGGTCGCTGTGCACCGATGCCCTCGCTCTGGCATTAGAGGTAATAATGCACACAGAGCTCCGTTTTTCCACAAAGAACTTTGGCATAAAGCTCTCTCACCATTTTCAAATGTAAAACCTTACATGTCAGTGAAATTCTCTGGGCTGTTCATGCTCAGACCACAAGCGAGTTAGTTCCACATGACCAGGGGGAGGGGAGTGTCCCCCACTTACCTACAAATGTTGTTGAAGCTGAGAAACAGGCGCTGGAGGCAGGGCAGGTTATCCACATCTCTCTGGAAGGGAACAAAGCAAAGATGTGTCAGCTAAAGGGCTGAGAATCCTTTCTCGCTCGCCACTTCCATGTCCTGCAGCCTGGGCGCACGCTGCTTTTCTACGGGCCCCAGAGCTCCATCTCCACTGCAGAGGGAGTGGGAGGGCTCGGCACCTCTGCAGAGCGCGCTGCAGTGCTCCGGAGGCAGAGCCCGAGGACTGCAGGGCGGGCAGGAGGCGGCGGCCGCTGGCCTCCTAGGCATGCTTTTGGGCAAGACGCCAAAATGCTACGTCAGCATTTACTGTAGTGCACGCGCAAGCACACACACACACACACACACACACACACACAGTACCATCAAACACTTGGGGAAAGTCACTATTAAAGGAAGCCAATGGGAACGCCTTCTGCTTTCAATGTGCACAATTAGAATTCCAGGGCTGCACGCCCCATAGGAGTCTCAAACCACCTGGAATATACCACTCAGATAATAAATGAACCAATTCTGACAACTTCCCTAGCAATACCAAAGCAGGTCACAGCAGGCAACCTCTAATCTCAGCCCCAGCAGAGGTCCTTGCTGGAGATGTGGCTGTTAAAAAAAGAAAGGAAAAAAGAAAAAGAAAACAAAGCAAAACAAAGAAACCCCACCAAACATTGACCCTTCGTAAATACTGCAATGTTTACCCCCAAGGGACTTTAAAGGTAATTACCAGCAGAAGTCCCCGGTTCTGATAAGCAGAAAGCATCTCATCAAGCAGCAAGCTCCACAAAGGAGGTCCAGAGGTGCCCTGTCTGAGCTGAGATACCTAGAATCCCCACCCTTACCCCCATCCAAAGTACCACACCTCTTATAAGAGATCTTTTTAATTTATAGTCATTTCCAGTTATGTGAGCTTGAATAATAAAATTGTAAGCATAAATATTTTACCTATTATTGTGACCAATATTTAAAAGATATTATGAGGGCTGGGAAGGTGGTTCAGTGGTAGAATGCTTGCCTTGCATGCATGAGGCCCTGGGTTTGATCCCT
>NW_012267231.1:14028618-14057749 GCF_000151885.1 Dipodomys ordii | reverse complement strand
GAAAACCGGAAGTGGCGCTGTAGCTCAAGTGGTAGAGCGCTCGCCTTGAGCTGAAGAACTGAGGGACAGCGCCCAGGCCCAGAGTTCAAGCCCCATTACTGACCAAAAAAAAAGACTAGAGAAGACTTTAATCTTGACAACTTAAGTAGATTTACTGGCAAATCACTGAAGAAGTTTGAAAGAAGGGAGAAAAATGGTACTCCTCTTGATACAGTTTTACTAGATTAATCCCCAAACAACTACTTGCTAGTTGAAGGTGAAAGGCGGAAGGCACCTTCACAGGAGAGTTAGGAACCCGAGTCCCCAGTGAGCCTCTGTGCCCCAGGAACAGCGGTGCCCTCACTGCCCCTGGGAGACGCTGTCCACTGGATACTGTGAGACAGAGAGCCCTCAGGGCCTCTGCACACACTCCTCCCGCCTCCACTTGTGTGGTTGACTTGCAAGGCTGCCTGGACCCATCTCCCTCACAGCTGTGGGACAGACAGCTCCGCCATACCTGGCTGTTTGCCTCCCAGGGTATTTAATTGTGGCCAGAAGCCTACCTACCTGGGAGGCTGGGGAGAAAGTGAGATGCTGTCTCTAAAGATAACCAGGAAAATTGGAGCGGGAGGTGTGCCCTGCTGAGCCAGCGTGAGGACTCTAGTTCAAATACCAGGGTCACCAAAAAAGGATTCTGAGTGAAGCTATTATTAGCGCAGCCATTCTGCTAATGAATAGCGTTTCTTTTATATTAATTTGTTTTTGCCATTCTATTTCCATGCTCCTTTTTTTTAATATAGAACGTTTCATTTGAACAGCAAGTCACGGCACAAATTCTGTTCAGATACATCTTGACACGTGCCTAAACTCAAAATACTGTAGTACCAATAAGTGAAACACCAGTCTACAGGCCTGGAAATGGGCACCTATCTGGGCAGGGAAGCCAAGATGCTAGAGCCAGGTTCGCCAAGACCGCTCACACTGCTGGAATGTCACAGTCCACACTTCCACACACAGTGGCTCCAAGGACTTTATGAAACCAACTAGAAGAGTAAAAGCAGCCATGGCCTCTGGTGAGCGAGCTGGAGCTATTTAGGATCAGGAATAATCAGGGCCTCCCTTCTCCAGTCTTGGAGGCCCGTTAGACACCTGAGCTCTGACCCTACGCACCAGCCCACCTTCTACAGGGTCACCTCATCCTACACTGGAGATTGGGCTGACACACTAGAATTGGTAATGGGGGAGGGGTGACAAAAAGACACGGTTAGGGGACCTTGTCATTACTTACAAAAACCAAATACAGCTATCTGCAGAGAAAAACCAAGACAATCTATAGGCAAATTAAGACCATTTAAGTTCATAGCCAGGTTATGAGATAAAAGATCTAAGAGCCCAAAGCAACTGTGGTTCCTCACACTCACAATAGTAAAAAGTAATTACTTACAAAAAATATTGTAACAAACATGGCAGAGGCTGCAAAGTGCAGTGAATCTGCGGCAGTCACAGAGGCAGAGGCCCCAGGCTCTGTAGGGCCCGTTCCCTGGGTGGCGGTGAACAGGCAGGGAGGGCAGGCAGGGAGGGCTAGCGCAGGCCAATGGCCTGTGTGGATGGACATCCCTTGCAGCCAGGACATCAGTCTCCAGTCCAGGGTCTGGGGTGAACATGCACCGAGTCAGAGCAGGGGTCTGTCCCCTCGGCAGCTATTCCTGCGACCCCGCGGCCGCTCTCCCTAACCCAGTGAGCATGCTCAGTGCTGCAGCTGCAGAAACCTGGCTGCACTAAGCATGACATCTGTAAAGGGCACAGGCGGGTAGAGCGCCACACAACCAGAGGGATGAGGGATGGTGGCTCTGATGTGCAAGCTGGCTGCCTCCTTCCCCTCCACCTGTGAGCCACTGCCTTCCCCTCCCCCTGTGAGCCAGTCACCTTCCCTTCTACTCATCCCAAGGGAGACTGATGGTGTCTAGACAAGTCACCCCATCTCCTCGTCTGGGAGCAGGCTTGTGGTGAGAAATCCACTGTGCAGCCAGGGCCCTGCCGCCCAGTTGTCGACCCATGACAAAACCATAATCTAACCAAGTAGGTCACAATGCAGTTTCACCCCCACAATCTACCTCTTTTCCTCCTGCTTACCTGCTGCTAGTTCTCTGCTATCTCAAGTCTGTTTGCAGCGTCCACAGCCAAAACAGACCCTAAGGGAAGGACACCCAATGCCTTCATTCTAGGATTTATTCTAGGATGATTTATTTACCAGGATCACACCGATTAGCAGAGTGAAGACTGAGAGCAGAACCAGCCAAGTCCCTGGGCAACTCCTTCATGGGAGGGTAAAGGATGGTGGCGTGGCCCTTCAGAACCCCAGCACCCCTTGCAGGGCCTTTAGTTCCCCAACTTGCATCCTCAATAACCTTCTCTCTAATCCTGCCCCATGGCAAAAACGGAAACGAGTCAGCAGGCATTCACCCTGGCTGACTCACCTGGTGAGGACACTTCTATTTATAAATTCGTATTTATTCTCTAAAATGGAAAACACCTTACTACTTCCCAATTCAACATATTACAAAGCTTAGTAACTGTACGTTCAACTTAAATTTAGGAAAAACCTGAACAACCTTGGGTCTGACTTTGCCTGAAGCAACACGGTAACATGGACCCATTCCCTTAGCAGCAAAGCCAGAACAAGCACCCCACCCCCATCCCCACCCGCAGTGTACTCACTCACCACATAAGTGATTTGGTTGTGCCGAAGGTTTAGTTCAGTTAGGGAATCCAGACCATTAAGATTATCAACATGACTTAAATGGTTCCGGGCAAGGTTTAAAACTCTTAAATCACACAGGTGATTGACATTTTCAATTTTGGTAATCTGTTTAAGAAAAAAAAAGTAGAGGAGGGGGATTAGCATACATGAATGTAATTGAAACCTTAAAAATAAAATATTCCGTTATTAGATTAGTGACAAGTTGGTATACAAAGACCTTTAGAATCTATTTCTGACTTCCTAGATTATAGAAATATGAGGTCATCTAGCCAGGGAGATGACCAAAGGGTCATTAACCACGGTTCATATTTGGAGTAGATTTCGTAAAAGAATCAATGAGTGTATTTTTCTCAGCAGCTCCAAGCGCCCAATGTGGCTGGGTGCCCTGAGGGCCACACTCTATCTGCCAAATGAAACTTCTAGATTCCTTGTAAGGTCAAGAATGGAAACATGAGCATACTTATTGCAAATTCATTTTTTTGCAGATCAGCTCCTAGTGCTTTTATTGATGAATTAAGTGATGCACAGGAAAGGGGTTTCACCGTGACATTCCCATGCCTGCATATAATGTATAATGTGCCTCGGAACACGAGCATGGGATGGACAGCAGCAGGCCCCTCTGATGAGGAAGCAAAGGATGGAGGGAGAAACTCCTAAGTTCTCAAGTCAGGGCTGAATAACGTGAATGTAAAAATAGGTTTTTAAAAAACGAAATGAAAATAAAATTGTCATGAATATTCCAAAGTTTTTACTGGATCTTATATAAGCAAGTTTAATACCTTACAAATGTCAATGAATCAGTAAAATAATTCTTTAAAAGTTCAATGTAAATATGATTCTTAAAACATAAGGCTAAGCACATTAGCTCATGCCTATAATCCTGGCTGCTAGGGAGGCTAAGAATGGGAAGATTATGGCCTCAGGACAAACTGAACACAAAGTTACCAAAATCTAGTCTCATCTAATAAGCTAGGCATGATGGTACATGTCTGTTGTCCCAACTACATAGGAGACACGATAGACTGGCCAGGAAAGAAAAAGTAACATCTAAAAACCGTCTAAGGCAAAAGACTTGAGGTGTGGCTCAAACTGTAGAGCACCTACCGAGCAGGCATGAGGCCCTGAGTTCAAATCTAGTACCACAAAAATCATACCAATTCTCTTAAGTATTTTTTTCAAAAGGGAGAGAAAGAAGTCTGAATATTTCTCCTCCCTGAGAAAACTCTTTGTATTTCTACTCTCTTAATAAACATTGCTTTTACAAGAAGGAGAGACAGAAAGAGAGAGAGACCTGAAGGAAAGGAAGGGAGGAAAGGAAGGAAAGAAAGGGAGGGAGGGAGCAAGCAAGCTTTCTAATACCTGATTTCCATGAAGGTCCAAGACATCTAAGAGTTTCAGATTCTCCAGATTTGAGATTCTTTTGATTCTGAAAGGAAGCATAAGAACAACAAAGGTGAGTGAAAACACGATGCACCCCATCCGTCATCAACTCTAAGCTGCTCTTCACTGAGTTCCTCTCTTCTTCTCTCTGTACATAACAGAGCTATGTCAGGACATGTATTAAAGAGTAACGCACTCCCCTTGAGGTAATCTTACATTGAAGGTGCCACTAGTGCCACAAGGAGAAGGAGAGCTTCAATAGCCCACATTAGGAGGAGAATAATTCTATTTCTTCTTTTTTTTTCATTTTCTTTTCCTTCCTTCCTTCCTTCTCCTTTCTTTCCTTTTTTGGTGCCAATCCTGGGCTTGAACTCAGGGCCTGGGTACTGTCCCTGAGTTTTTTCACTCAAAGCTAACACTCTACCACTTGAGCCACAGCTGGACTTTGGGCTTGTTGGTGGTTCACTGGAGATAAATGGCTCACAGAATTTCTTCCTTAGGCTGACTTTGAACTCCAATCTCAGCCTCCTGAGTAGCTAGGATTACAGGTGTGAACACTGACACCCTGCTGGCAATTCTACTTTTCAGAAGGAGAAGTACAAGGTCAAGGCATTTCTCCTAAGAATAGAAACAGCCCCTGACTCTACCCTCAGGGTCCTAAGCCACCACTGCCCTCCATTCCCAGCCCCAGGGACAAGCTCACATCTGGCCTGGGGCTTCTCCCTGGCTCGAGTCCTCTTGGACATCCTGGCCAAGGAGGAAGCGCTATATCCTGTGCTCCTCTACTGCACCACAGTGAGAGGAAGGAACTAGAGGAGATGTGAAGCCATAGGGGCCTCAGCCTCCTTTGCTCCTGCTCTTCTCCCTCCAGAAAAGCCCAGGTCACAGAAAGCAGGGACTCAGCCAGTTGCTTATCCTCAGCCCTGACACAACACACAGGATGGAAGGCGCCAATTGTGAGGCGCATCGGAACCCCACATCGGGGCACAAGAAGCTGTTCCAGAAGAACAGAATGCTGAGGAGAACCCTGGTATAGCTCAGCGTGCACTGGGAAGGAGCAGGAAGGAAAGAGGAGAGCTCCAGGGAGGAACAGAATCCTGGACGGATGAGAGTTGATACAGCTCCTGCTGACTGAGAAAGGTGAGAACTAGAATTGAACTTGAGAACCACTAATCACCATCGAGCTCAGGAAGTCCCAGGAGATGTTCTGACATTGTGTGGAGTGGGAAGAGACATGGAGCATCCCTTGGGCTCCCTGGGGCCACTGTGGAGGGCAACAGGCCTCAGCCTGCTCCAGGAAGTCCCTCCTACTGCACACCCAGAGTCCTAAGCTGCGGCCATGTGGCACAATGGAGCAAATGCTAACAGGAAACCTGTGGTATCTACAATGGGAACCATCATATGACTCCACACGAGTGGAGATCAGCTTGGAGGGAAAACTGAGGGAAAATGAAAGGAATGACACTGTCCAAAAAGAAATGTACTTATCAACTGACTTATGAAATGGTAACTCCTCTGTACAATTCTTTAATAAGAACAATAAAATTATATATTTTAAGAAAAGAAAAGGGAAATGGAGCTGCAGCTCAAATAGTTGAGCCCTTGCCTTGAGCATAAAAGCTCAGTGCCCAGGACCTGAGTTCAAGCCGCAGGACCAGTTAGGGGTTTCTGCCTCTCTCTCCTCTATTGAATATTGAATATTTGTGCTTCTTTGCCTTTCAACTGTAATCCTAGCTACTCAGGAGGCTGAGATCTGAGGATTGTGGTTCAAAGCCAGCCCAGGCAGGAAAGTCTGTGAGCCACTCAGAAAACTGGAAGTGGTGCAGTGGCTCAAGTGGTAGAGTGCTAGCCTTGAGCTTAGGGACAGCATTAAGGCACATAGTTCAAGCCCCATGACCAACCAAAAAAAAAAAAAAGGTTGAAGAGACTGTGGCTCAAGTGGTAGAGCACTAGCCTTGAGCAAAAGAAGCTCAGGGACAGTGCCCAGGCCCTAAGTTCAAGCCCCAGGAATAGCAAAAAGAAAAAGAAAATGAAGAAAAAGAAAAAGAGAAAGAAAGAAGAGGTCTCCTTGTGGAAGCACACACAGAGGTGGAGGTTTCCCGTGTCATTCTACAGTGTGAAAGGGCTGCCGCTGTACCTGTTCTTCCCCAAGAGGAGGACGCGGAGAGACCGAAGAGTGGAGAGCCCACTGATCTCCTCAATCTGGTTGTCATATAGGTCCAGGAATATCAGCCTATGCAGATTAGAAATATTCTGGATCTGAGTTATAAAATTGTGCTGGAAGTTGAGCAAGCGAAGGTGCTCTTCCCCATCGATGATAGGACACACAGTCAGCTTCTGCCTGGAAAACAACGTGAATGTCAGCAGGACTGATCCAGCAGGCTGCCTTCTCTTCCAAATGCCATACCTGTGCCCAGTGCCTGCAAGCTGGTGACAGACACTTCCAGGCCCCAGGGGCCATGAGACCTGTATTTGATTGTAAGTCATTCACAAAGAGGCCAAGATTACCAAGGGTAATCATTAAGCCCAAGCTTTCACTGTATTAACCAGTCTCCAACATCAGTTATTCACACCAAGTTGACCTGGCACCGGAAATGTGAAATATCTGAGGTAGAGGCCAAGATGGCAGAGAGGAAAGACTAGCCAGGCAGTGAAATCATTGGAGCAGACACACATGAGAGACCTGTGAAATGTTCACTAGGGCAAGAAATTGAGCTATGGACAGTTCTTACCAGGCTCTGAACTTACAAAGCCTTACTTGGCTTTGCTTGCTCTGCTGGTGATACTCCACTTGAGCCATGCCTCTAGCACTGATTTTGTTATTTTGGGTTTCTTTTTTTTCCTTTGGTTGGCTATGGGGACTTAAACTCAGGCCTGGTCATTGTCTCTGAGTTCTTTTTGCTCAAGGCTAGTGCTCTACCACTTTGAGCCATAGTGCACTTGCAGTTTTCTGGTGGTTAATTGGAGATAAGTCTCAGGGATTTTTCCTGCCTGTACTGGCTTTGACCCATGATCCTCAGATGTCAGCCTCCTGAGTAGCTAGGAGTATAGGAGTGAGCCACCAGCACCTGGCTTGCTATTTTGGAGATG
This sequence comes from Dipodomys ordii, assembly GCF_000151885.1. Taxonomy (NCBI): domain Eukaryota; kingdom Metazoa; phylum Chordata; class Mammalia; order Rodentia; family Heteromyidae; genus Dipodomys; species Dipodomys ordii. The sequence continues at coordinate 14,050,539 of NW_012267231.1, read as the reverse complement.
AGAGTCTCATGGACTTCTCAGCAAGGCTGGCTCCCAGCCTCATTCCTCACATCTCTGCCTCCTGAGTACCAGGCTTACAGGCATGAACCATCAATGCCTGACTTGGACAGTTCATTTTCATGAAAACGACTTAATGGTATCCCTCAGTAGTTGTCACTATTACACATTTCCTCAGAGGCTAAAATGGTAAGGATACATGTTCAACATGAAATCTTATCTTGTACATATTCAGCAGCAAGTAAGACGGTAAGTGTCTCATGTTCAAAGGCTGTAACATATCCTCTGACCAGCAAGGAAGTGCACAGCCCTGTGGAGTACATGAACAGACAGCAGGGAACGGGGAGTGTGGCTCTATCTTCCTGCACGCAATTCTAATGGGAGCTTTAATAGAAATGTTTGATGTTGGTAATAATTGACCATGGTAAGCTTAAAAGAAAGCAAGTGACAGTGTACCCAGCATGAGGACAGGTGCATAAGTGAGTTCAGGTGTGGAAGTGAGGCCAGGTGTGTGAGGACAGGTGAGGAAGTCAGGATAGGTTCATGAGTTCAGGTGCGGAAGTGAAGAACAGGTGCATGAGGACAGGTGCAAAATTGAGGACAGGTGCAGAAGTGATGAACAAGTATGGAAGTGAGGACAGGTGCATGAGAACAGGAGCGAAAGTGAGGACAGGTGTGCAAGAGCAGGTGTGAAAGTGAGGACAGCGTGTTAGAGTAGTAATGAGGACAAGCGCAGAAATGAGGAGTCGCTATGGAAGTGAGGACAGGTGCGTGAGGACAGGTGTGTGAGGACAAGTGTGTGAGTGATGAACAGGTGCATGGGGACAGGTGCAGAAATGAACAGGTGTGGAAGTGACAGAATTCCTTCTCATCACCACAGTGAGTAGCAGAAGAGCTGTGTGTGTGTTAGTGGCTGACAAAGATCTGATGTTTAAAAACAGACCTGAGAGAAACTGTTTTTTTTTTTTTAAGTGTAAAAAAAAATTCTGAGCTGGGTGTGGGTGGCTCACACCTGTAATCCTTTTTACTCAGAAGGCCAAGATCTAAGGATCACAATTCAAAGCCAGCTGAGCCAGGCAAAGTCTATGAGACCCTTATCTCCAATTAACCACCAGAAAACTGGAAGTGTCACTGTGGTTCAACGTGGTAGAGCACTAGCCTTGAGCAAAAACTGTTCAAGGACAACACCCAGTCCCTGAGTTCAAGCCCCACAACCAACAAAAACAACACAAAACAACAGCAACAAATTTTTAAAAAACACCATTCTAGGTAGCAATTTAACCTTTCTCACCCTTGGTGCTTCTGGTATGTAAATTATAAATTAATTGAAAGTATGATTGCAAGCTAAATTGCTACCGTGTATACTAGCTCAGCAAAAACTTCATTTTTCCTACTTCAGTCTCCCCATTTCCCATAATTAAACTTACAGACACCTTAACTTCCACTTCATCCAACTATTTATTATCAGTAACTATCTACCGTGATAGTTACTGATCTGCCCTTTGGCTCACAAATCTCTGCCACTCCTCAAAGCCACTGGGCTGAGCGTGGGCACAGGCATGGCGGGGCAGGGCAGGGAGCTCACTGTGCAGGCACAGCCTTGGGCCCCCACAGCTCCCACTCCATCCCAGGCCAGGCAGACTGGGTGGTGCTGCAACTTCCTTCTGCCCGTGATCTGGGTCTTCTCACCGCCAGCCTCCGCCCTGCCCCTCAGTGTCCTGTCTACACTCTAACATACTTCCGTGCTGCTGGCCCCCATTCTACCTGCCTGCCCTAGGGCCACGCTACACCACAGCCAGCCTGCACGCCCAGGCCACCTCCATGTCCTGATGTCCCTACGCAGCGTTCCCTGCCCCTGATCAAAGCCCAGTCTCCACCTGAGGCCATGTGGCCAAGGACCCAAATGCACGACAGAGACCAGTGTCTGGTTCATGTCTCTGTCACCCAAGTGCTGGGTGCCATCAACACCCGGTAATAGACACCAGGGTACTGCCCCTGGATGGACTTTAAGATCTAAAGAGGAAAAATGAAATTGTGAAAGCTATAAATACAAAATACTACAGCAATCTCAAACCCACTCGTGTATGAAGGAGTTGAGACTCTGCTTTCAGTGACACTGTCCACAAAACAGCCACGCTACACCACAGGGCCCACAGGGCCAAGACATTATACACCAGAGCATCCACTGACCAATGGGTCAGGACAACACCAGAGCAACCCACTGCCCACAGGGTCTAGACATCACACCAGAGCTGCTCATGGTCCATGAGATCAGCATGAGAACTTCCCACTGCCCATAGGGTCAGGGAACAGCACTATGCCAAGGCACACAGAGCAGGAACGTTCATGTGCTGCCCACACTGCCTTCCACTGCCCCTCTACAATGGACACCTTCCTAGATACAAGCTAGGGGTTGAGTCCTCAACATACTCAATCATCACCAAGCACCTACCCTGTGCCAGGGCTGCAGAACTGACCCTAGGCCCCTGGGCCTGGAGCCTGTGTTTCAGCAGGAGATGGCCAGCAAGCATTAGCCCATGCTTGACATGCCAGGATGGGATGGGGTGAAGGACAGGGCAGGAAGGATGAAGGCCGCCTGGGCAGGCAGCTCTTCTGGAGGAGGGGGTGAGCCTGCAGCTGGGTGGGCAGCATTGAGGGGGAGGGGGAGAAGGGGAGGGTGTAAGAACCCTCACAGGGGCAGCTTGGAAGGGCTGTGGCAGGAGGACATGAAAGCCAGGGAGGGGACAGGATCCACACTGGATGGGTCTGGAGCTGAGGGAGGACTACGCTGCAACGTGCTTTCCTATTTGAAAGTCCATTCTCATCCGTGTCAGCACAAGGTTTGGCTATCAGGAAGTAGACATTAGTGGCTCCACCCCAGCCTGTGCACTGCTGGGCAGAGGTGGTATCTCAAGGTGGTCTTAGGTCATCAGTGTGAACTGGATGCTGGCACCCTGGCCCTTCCTGTGCTCTCTGCAGTGTGCAACCTGCCCCACATGCAGCACTCAGCCCCGGTGCTGATCCACACGCAGCACTCAGCCCCGGTGCTGATCCACAGGCAGCACTCAGCCCCGGTGCTGATCCACATGCAGCACTCAACCTCTGTGCTGTTCCACAGCAATAATCAGCAGTGCAGCCAAGTGGTCCTTTCCAAGGACTGAAAGCTAGGAACCAAATTAAAGCTTTCATCTTTTTAAGATGAGCATTTCAGATACTTTTTTTTTCCAGTAATGCTAAGTTGAATAACTCCATTGTATGGTAGAATTGCTATGGTACGAGCTGGGCATCAGTGCCTCAGGCCCATACTCCTAGCTACTCAGGAAGCTGAGATCTGAGGATCTCAGTTTGAGCAAGCCCAAGCAGGAAAGTCTGTAAGACACTGATCTCCAATTAACCACCAAAAACTGGACGTGGTGATGTGGCTCAAAGTGGTAGAGTATTAGTCTTGAGCAAAAGAGCTCCAGGACAGTGCCCAAGCCCTGAGTTCAAGCTCCATGACTGACCCAAAGGGAGAAAAAAAAGAAGGATTGCTATGGTATTCTTTTGAATACAGTGAAGTCCTGTACCATAGAGAGTTTTAAAAATTCACGCTGAAAATGATTAAAAATGAGGGTAGAGGCATAGTGCAAGGGAGAGGGGAGGGTGGGTCTTGTACAATATCTGGGCATTCACCTAGAAAAAGAAAGAAAAGAAAGGATCCTCACCTTTCCAGGGTCAGCCTGTCTGAGTAAAGAATTTTCTCTTCGGTAGAACGCTGGAGAATAGGAAAGGATGGCATTGATGAGCTCACCAAATTAATATGATCACCTATTGAAAATGATACACAAATGAGGCGGTTAAGACAAATCTCAGACTTTGGAACTCAAGTCACCTGTCTGGAAAGGTTTGGCATCTACAACTATCTTTTCTAGAAAGTTCCCAGAGCTTTCCGCATTTGGAGCTACCAGGTTCCTCCTCAGGCCTAAGCTACGTGTGGTGTGTGTGTGCCGCTCCTCCCTTGCTGTGGGCTCCAGTCCAGCCCTCTCACGCCGGAGGCCTCATTACCAGATACATCGGGGCCTGCACTATGGCAGCCCTGCCGGACTCGGTACTTTGAAGGTGTCTGAAAGGAAGAATCTCCAAAGGCAGACAAGGAGCTGGCACCGCTTTTCATGTCCAAACCACACATCTCTGTCAGGTTTGTTGTGGGCGAGAGGCAGGATGATTTATTACGAGGCGAAGGACTTACGACTCTTCCGTCTCCTTCAAAACACCAAAGAGTTTATCACAGCAAGCTACACAGCATGACACTGCTACAGGACATGGAGGGTGATGTGAGGCCCCCCAGCTGCCCTGTGGCCCCTGCCCGTCCACCATCTCGCAAGATGCCACAGTACATGCAGGAAAGCTGCCGGGGGCTTCTGTCACACGCTGTCCCCACACAAGCGTGCCCAGAATTCAGAATAACCTGTCTGCACAATGTGTCTGACTATTTATTACTTCATGAAAATGCCTAAGGATGGGATGGGGGGGCATAGAATGATGGGGGGGGTCTAGAAAAGGAGGTAATATTTGAGTGGTGAGTCAAAGGAGAGAGAATTGAGAGGACGCTGAATTTCCCTGCAGGGAGGGAAGTGCATCTGCAGAACAGCAGCTATGGACCTGGTTGACAGAGGCCTAGGCCGGAAACAGAGCCTAAGGCTCCCACAGAGCTGAGCTACTCAAACCAAGCCCTATGGGGCAGAGGAGTGCAGGCTCTTTGGAGGCCCTGCAAATGTGTGCTAATAGTTCAAGTCGAGCCACACACAGACCCCATTAAAAAGCTCCAGGGCAATGGGTTTGTGGGCCTTCAGGAATTTCATACCTTGCTGCTGCTCACTTTTCAGTACTGGAGATTGAACCCAGGGCCTTGCACATGCTAAGCAGGCATTCCGCCAATTGAACTATACCCTCAGACCTTTTTTTTTTGTGTTCTGTATCTTGAGACAGTATCTCACTACCCTTTGCCCGCCAAATATATGATCCCCCTGCCTCTGCCTCCCAAGTAGCTGGAAATACAGGCATGCACTGCCACACCTGGCTACAAGTAACTTCTTGAACAAAATAATGTATTCATATCCCACTTTTTAAAGTAATACAATGTTACAGAGTAATGATGTGACATCATATTCACCCATAAACTAATCGTTCCATGACCATCTGCTTTCAGGATCCTCAACCAACCATGATTTAGTAAATGGATTTGGAATAAAAAGTCAGATGGTTAAAAACAAACAAAAAGCAATCTAAACTGGATGTTGTGGCTTACGCCTGTAATCTTAGCTATCAGGAGATTGAGATCTGAGGACTGCAATTTGAAGCTAGCACAAGCAGAAAGTCCAAAAGATTCATCTCCCATTTATCACCTGATGATCAAACTAGAGGAGTAGCTCAAACAGTAGAACGCCAGCTTTGACAAAGACAAACAAGTCTAATGATTAATTGTAATTTAAAGACCAATTGATTGAAGATAGCCATAAGAGAAAGACAACAAAGCAAAGGACAATAATCTCCATTTTGTCTTGTTAATTAGGTGTATTTCTTTTGTTAATCCTTAATTTAGCAGGTAGTTTTACACTTTGTAAGACTTGGAATAGAGAAGCAAAATCAATAAATTTCATTTATGCTCAGTGAATAAAGGAACTTGTCCTCCAACAATTCAGACTAGCGTATATGAGTCATCATTGTAGAGTTTGATGTCTCTCATCCATCAGTGTGGTGTACCCTACAGTAAACAACTGGGGAGAAAGGCCTGAGCTCCTCAAGTCAGGTCCTCTACCTGCCTGGGAACAGGGGAATCTCAATGAGAGTGTCCACTTGCATATGTCATCTGGGTCTATATGTGGGTGTTCATGTACCACACCTGTAAATGGATGGATGCTTAAAATGCCCATTAAATGGAGTGTGTCCTCTGTGGCTGCCCATTTCTCACATACTGTGCCCTCTTCTTTCTAAATCCCTAAGCTCTTAAGAGACAAACTCACTTTGCATTCCTTAGTCTTGGTAGGATTTTAGTTCAATCAACAGGCAATCAGAAGATAAATTACCTTTTCAATTTACTAAAAGCTTAACTGAAAATTCTGTTTTTGTGTGTTTTTTCTATTAAGATAACCAGAAATTCTTATTTTTTAGTATAAAATGCTGAATGAAATCAGCCATAGGTGTCACGGTAGTCTACAATTGTCAGGAATGCCCACTGTACTATGTGTGAGGGACGTGGTAGATGGAGGCATGAGTGGATAGATGGCCAGAAGGGTGGATTGAACAGTAGGAGAGGATGGACAGAGGGTAGATGGACAGGTATGGGGGTGGATGGACAGAATAATAGATGGGAAGAAGGGCAGATGAACAGGTGGGAGGGGATGGACAGGGGTATATTGCAGAGGGGTGGATGGGCAGAGGAGCGGATGGGCAGAGGGGCATCTGCAGGTTCGTGGAGCACCTGACTATACTTTCTCAGCTGACTCGAGGTTTCCCAGTGACTCACAAAGACTTGAGGAGTCGTGAACAGCCCCTCACCTCCACATGTTGCCCAGTTCCGAATTAGGTACTAGGCCAATGAGGCAGATTAAATGAGATTTCATCACATAGTGGAGTCCCTGGAACATTTGGCTCTTGAGAAAACTCAAAGATGCAGAGTCCAACACTCAACAATGTTTCAAAATGCCCAAAAGAAATCACATACCAAAGTTTACACTAACTCAGCTTATACAAAGATCGAGTTTCTTTATTTTTGACTTAGCATATCATTTGTTAATTTGTGCTGACAGATTATATGTTTGATTAGTTTTGAAAATAAGAAATAAGCTGAAATTAAGAATAATGGGTTAAGTATTAGAGCACAGTTGATTAGAAAAGTCCCAAGCTTTTCCTGATAAAGAACCATTTATAATAGGCCCCCAGGCAATGGTGGTTTCATAGAAGGGTCATTCAAGAGTTACAGGCTGTGTGACCTGGCTTGCAGGACTTGGCCTAGACCTCTGGAGGAGGCCCAGGGGACATGACGCAGTGCATTTACAACTGCTGATTTGATGCCAAATCAACATTCTGCCACAGGCAAGGACTCCAAATCTTCTAAGAAAAGCCACTTAGGCTCATTTTTCCCTAATTTATTTCAAATTTCTACTATGTGGATTATTATTTAGAAGACTTTATCTTTCAGATTCACAAAATCAACCCCTCCATAATAGTCCCCCAGGGGGCTAGGAAGTTGGCTCAGTGGTAGAGCATGAGGCTCTGGGTTCAATTCCTCGGCACCACATTAGCAGAAAAACCAGGAAGTGGTGCTGTGGCTCAAGAGGTAGAGCACTAGCCTTGACTGAAGTGCTGAAGAACAGCGCCTAGGCCCAGAGTTCCAGCCTCACGGCCAAAAAACAGTAACAATCCATAATAGTCCCCTATTAGCAAATATCTAGTAATACTCTCTGCCTTAATCAGATCGACCTGGCCAGCCAACCACACCACTGTATCCCAACTACTTGAAGCTCAAGAAAAGCTTGGGAAGAGCAGTTAAACTTTAAGTTTGTTAACAAATGCAAAGAATGCCAAGGGCCCTGTGGTTCAAAAGCCTGTAATCCTAGCTACTTAGGATGCTGAGACTGCAGACCAAGGTTTGAAAACCAGCCTGGGCGCAAAAGTCTAAGAGACTCTTCTCCAATTAACCAGTACAAAGCCAGAAGTAAAGGGGTGACTCAAATGCTAGAGTACTAGCTATGAACAAAAAGCTCAGGAACAGTGGCCAGGCCCTGAGTTCAAGCCCCAGGGCTGGCACAATGAGAGATTCACCATGCAAACATAAAAACTCTTGAGGCTTACATGTACAGTGTGGCATAAGCAAGGGCCTGAGGCATCCACTCTGCGAACACACATGGGATCAATCACAGACACCTCCTGTACTGTGGAACTAAAGCTACACCATGGTAGAGATCAGCCACTGGACTAGACAAGAGCAGAGGACACAGGAAAGGGAAAACACAGGCCAGATAAGGAAGGCCTAGAAACACTGAAAAACAGGTTGTGGGACAATAAAATGGCCTTGTGTCCATGTAGCGATGCAATCAATCATGGAGGGGCCTCTGCTGCTCAGTCTTCTCCCAAAGACACAGCAAACGTGTGAGGGAGAAAGCACGCTGTGGGGGCTGTGGAGGCACAGTCCCTGAGTTAAACAACTGCCTAGCCAATGTGGTCAGCAATAAACCGTTCCATTCTGACATTCAGTCTATCGAGCTATAATAGCAAAACATTATTAAAAACGCACCCCTTTGGAAATGAGGGGATGAACCCACTGCCCTGGGCACTGACAATACCTTGCCTGCTTGAGTAGTTTCTTTCCAGGTCATGTTGTAAGAGCCTACCCGGAAATGGTGGTGTTTCTCTGTTAATCTTGAAATCAACCTGAAAAACATTATTTAAAAACCACAGGTTTTTAAATCAACAAGTAAGTAATGAAAGTAATTAAAAAGCCACACACAGCTGGACACTGGTGGCTCCTGTCATCCTAGCTACTCGGGAGTCTGAGATCTGAGGATCACAGTTCAAAGCCAGCCTGTGCAGCAAAGTCCATGAGACTCTTATCTCCAATTAAACACTCAAAGAGCAGAAGTGGAGCTGTGGCTCTAGTGGTAGAACACTAGCCCTGAGCAAAGAAAGCTCAGGGCTAGCATCAAGGCCCTAATTCAAGCTCCAGGACTGGCACAAATAAAAAATCACAATAATTGACACCAAGTAAAAGATGCCACACAAGGGCCAACTACTGAGTGGCCCACCCTTGGGACATGCCCCAGCAGAAAGATCCACAGGGACACAGGCAACTTTGTGGCATTCCAGGGTTGGGATATGGGCAAGGAGGATCGGAAATCAGTTTATGAATGTAGGGTACTTTCTGGAGAGAGACAAAAAGATGGGCAAGTGGACAGAGGCAGAGGCCATACCATGTCTGGCAGTACCTCCTGAGGGGAACACCTCAAAACAGTCTCAAGGGGACACTTGATGTGTATCTTACCCTTCATGACCTCAGGGGATCCTGAGATGGGAAGGAAGCATGCTCCATGCTGAGGACCTCTGTCTCAGCAGGCCATAGTCCACAGTAGGGGGGGAAGGGAGGAAGGGGAGAGTATCCGCTCAATTAAAAAGATGAAGCACACAATAAAAACTAAGGATGCAGGCTGGGAAGGTGGCTCAGTGGTAGAGCGCTTGCCTTGCATGCATGAGGCCCTGGGTTCGATTCCTCAGCACCACATAAGCAAAAAGAAAAAAGCCGGAAGTGGAGCTGTGGCTCAAGTGGTAGAGCGCCAAGCCTTGAGCTGAAGAGCTGAGGGACAGCGCCCAGGCCCAGAGTTCAGGCTCCACGACTTGACCCCCCCCCAAAAAAAAACTAAGGATGCTGGGGGAAAAATCACTGTTGTATTCACTATGATTCCTTTTAAAGCACATTTAGTGAAAAATAATTTCAAATAATTTTCTGGAAGTACTGAGAAAAACAAAGCATATCCTCCTCTGACAGCAAATGCTCACAGCTGACAGAGATCCTTACAGGCTGGCAGTGCCACCCGCTACTCTCCCAGAGTCGCTACGGCAGCTTCTGCACTCTGCCTCGGACCTACACGAAGCTAACGTTTGTCCAGGTGTGGCTGAAGTGACTAGTTTGGAAAGGATCTGACCAGACACCAGAGCTCCAGGAACATCCTAACAGTGGAACAGGATTCTTCCAGCAAAACCAACTAGGAAAACTGTAGATGGAGCTCACTGCCCTATTAGAGTAAGAACATTTCCAATGACTAGGGCTGCACCTGAGATGGCCAGAGGGCCAGTTTTCCAAGTCACCCACTCACATAGTGTAATCAGCTGCTACCTGCTGAAGTAATAGAACATCCTTCCATCTCCCTCATGTCCATCTATCCATCCTCATGTCCATCCGTCACACTCTCCCATGCTATCGGTAAACTTGGAGCTTTACTTCAGTTTCTTCAATAACATCTACTGAACAACTTTTTTGTATGTGTGCCAGTCTTGGAGCTTGAACTCAGGGCCTGAAAGTTGTCCAAGCTTCTTTTGCTCAAGGTTAGTACTCTACCACTTGAGCCACAGTGCCACTTCCTGTTTGGGGGGGGGTGTTTTTTTTTTTTTTGCAGGAGGGTAGTTCAGTAGAGAAAAGAGTTTCATAGACTTTCCTGCCTGGGGTGGCTTCAAAACCACAATCTTCAGATTTTCAGCTTTCTGAGATGGATCTCATATTCCAATTATTAAAAACATTCTACACAACCTTAAATTTAACAGTCCTTTGTCTACCCTGATTGTAAATAAAATCTGTAGTTTGGCCCTCCCAAACTACCACCTTTCACTCCTTCTAAGATGACACCAGGAGTGAGATCTACATACCCACTTCTAACAAAGAGAATACTTCCAATTAAACTATGCCATGCCATCAATTTAAAGAAAGACCTTTCCTTCAGAAATGCTTAAATATTGAAAAAAAATTACCTCTTACAATGAATGAAATGACATCAAGATTTCAAAAGAGGGCTAATGCAGGCTTTATGCTGGCAGAAAAGTAAGAACCAGTTTAAGTTTCTAGGTTAGACTACTCTTTAAATCGTGCTACTATTCGTGAATAACAATTTATCTTCACTTTAAAGACCAGTTTGTTGAAATCTTACTTTGTTCTTTTCAGGAAGGGAAGATGTCTGAATAACCAGATGAAGCCCACAGTTCACCTGAAACATAAAACAAAAAAAAAAATCAAATTGCAAAATGCGTTCTTAGATACAACCATCACCTCCTCCCCCGACAAAGAAGATAAGAGTTAGAAAATCAGAACGCAACAGAATGTCCTATTTTTGTTTCTGGTTAAATTATCATGGATTGCAGATTGGCTGACATCAATAAAATCACATCTAAGAATCAAATCCCCAACATGTCCGGGATCAATAGAATCCTCCTAGTGCTTCGGCCTTTGGGCCCTTACCATCTCAGGTCTAAGTGAATGTAAATCGGTTGAAGGAGGCGCGAACCCCTAATAATAGATTCCTTTCCCAATTAAATTTAAGAGACGGGACTGGAGGAATTTACATGACCCTGGGCTGCGACACGACCTCCTCCCGCGATGTCGGGGCGGCCCCCCACCCCTGGACACCGGGGCCGGTCACGGTCCCACCCCCGCCCCAACGAGCCCGGACCCCCGGCCTCCCGCAGACAGTGGCTCGGAAAGAGCCGAACCAGGGCGCGGGCGCCGGCGCCGGCCGAGCCCCACCTACGTTGTTCGCGGCCCGGCCCGAGGCGGAGCGGTACCTCCCGGGAATCATGGCGGGCCAGCAAGGGATGCTCGACCCTCGGAGGAGGCGACGCCGCCACGGAGACGCAGACGCACCGGAGGGGCCGTCTCCTGGGCAACCGGCTCACTGGTTACCATGGAAACCACCATTTCCGGTTGGTCCTCCTCTTTCCCCGCACCCCCCCCACCCCGGTCCCCAGTTCGAATGGTCGACCCGGCCATGACGTCTTTGGGTCATACGTGTGAAGGGGGAGGCGAGGGAACCGGTGGGACCGCTATGCCTCGGTCTACCGCCCCGACTTCGGGAAAACGGAGCAAACCAAGCGGGAAAAGGCCGGGCACGGCGGTCGCTATGACAACCGCCACTTCCGGTCCACCGCTCTTTCCGCGCCCCCACCCCCCTACGCGGCCCGTGCGACGTTGGATCCGGTGCGGGTCCTGGCGTTCGGCCCCTCCCTGGAGAGCTTCCGGTGGCCGGAGACGGCGGCGGCGGCGGGGACGGCGGCGATGGCAGGGTCGCAGCGCCGCCGGGCAGGCACCGTGAGCACCGGAGGACGGCGGCCGGCAGCTGACGGCCTCGACCCGCTGAGGGTCGCGGAAGGCGCCCCAGATCGGCCTGGCACCCCGTCTCCAAGGCTTGTCTTCCCGTCTGTCAATCGAGGGGCGTCTTGGCCGAGACCCCAAAGCCCGCTTAGGGGCTCTCTGCAGTGAAGGGATCGCGAGGGTTCCTTCCTCTCCTTCCTCAGAATGCAGATGCACGGGGCTTGTCCCTTGGGGTGTCGAGGTACCTCCAGTTGCCTTAGGTTTGATTTGAGCAAATCTGTGCTTGCCTAACGTGGTACTGTCAGGTCTACAAAGGGACACCTCCCTACCTCTTGGCTGTTTCCGCCCAGTATCTGTTACCTAGGTAACTGGCACACCTGGAAGCAGCCCCCTTCCCCTCCTGCTAGGTCACATCCTAGGGCCACCTCTGGTCACATGTCTCCCATCTGACCTTAGGAGGGTCCCAGATCCTGAGGTCACATCAGGATCCAGTGTAGCCACATTTTTCCCCCACCTGGCACACCTCTTCCTGTCCCTGACCTAGGTAAGTCCTGGCCTCCCGGTGGGTCGCCCCTTCCTTTTTCAAGCATGCCTCTCCACCATGCACGGCAGGGGCAGCCGTTTGGTAAATAAACTTCTTTTCCTGCCTGAATAGAGCGTGGCGGTCTCTTCATCAGCTACCTTACGAAACCTACCTATTTAATATACCTTACAAGTACATAAACTCCTGGGAGGGCCAGGGGCCAAAGTCATAGGGGAGGAGCTCACCTGTGACCCAATGCCTGCAATCCTGGCTACCGGGTGGCTGACAACTGGAAGGTTACAGTTGGAGGCCAGCCCAGACAACATTAACTTGGGAGTAGAAAATAACCAGTGAAGAACAGGGCTGGAGGCCTGGCACAAAGATGTCTTGATAGGCTGGCAAGTGTGAGGACCTGAAGTCTAAATCAAGTACTGCCCCCACCAAGAAAAGAAGTAAATGATAGGGCTGGTCCCCAGTGGCTCACACCTGTAATCCTAGCTACTCAGGAGACTGAGATATGAGGATTGCAGTTCAAAGCCAGCCTGGGCAGGAAAGTCTGAGACTTATCTCCAAGAACCTATACAGAAAAAGGCGGTAGTGTGCTGTGGCTCAAGCGCTAGCCTTCAGCACAAAGAGGCTCAGGGACAGTGCCCAGGCCCTGAGTTCAAGCCCCGGATCTGCAAAAAATAAAATAAAATGATAGGGGAGGAGAGCTGTGGAGCTGCTGACTAAAGATGAAGCTCCTAATATATAGCATTTTACCACTTCTAAGTTCAACCATTTGGGACCGTGCCTCCAGTCCTATTCTTTAGTTGCTTTTTGGAAAGGGTCCTGGGTTTGGCCTGGGGCTGGCCTCAAATCTCTATCCTCCTGCATGCCACCACACCTGCCTTTTTGTTGAGATTTAGTGTCCCTTCTTCCTCATTCTTTTGCAACCTCTTTTCCCTGTTTCATTGTGGGGCAGATTTTGGTTTGTCAGCTTATCCTGGCATCTGGGAAGTGTAGAAGCTGAAATTCCCTGACTGCTTGCTTTTCTACTAACCTCTATCTTTCCTCCTCTCTTCTTACCCTGGTAAAATATTGAAGCATGCGCAATCAATCACCACTACCCATGCTCACAACTACTTCCTCTCCTGGGCCTAAGACTATTCATTTGCAAAACTGATTTACTACTTACTGCATACATACAAACACACACACACACACACACACACACACACACACACACACACACTATTTTGTTGGTACTTGAGTGTTTGAACTCAGGGCTTATGCATGCTACCTCTGAGCTATGCCTCCAACCCTTTTCAGCACCTGCTAGGGTCTTGATTTTTTTTTTGTCCTGGGAGCCTGGATTATAATCCTATTTACATTTCCTATCATAGTTGTGGTGATGGGCCTGTGCTACCATGCCCAGCCTTTTCTGTTGAGATGGAATTTCGAAACCCTCTTCTGGTTGATTCTGAAGCCTGTAGTTAGCCACCTTCAGTCTTCAATGGTCTCATTTTAGGCCTAAATCCTCCCTAAATGCACTCAGACACAAGGTGGAGTTACTGAGCTGCAGTGTCTATAAACAGCTCAGCAGCCAAATGACAGTTTGGGAACTGAAGGGAACTTGGGGGATGATCTAGTCCCTGTTTGTTTTGCAACTGAGAGCAAGAACTAATCTGGAGTAAACCCTGGTTGTCTCTACAACCAACCCAGCCTTTCCAGGCCCCTGCTTAGCAGTGATTGGATACTGAAGCTGGGTGCACTTCCAAGTCCCACTGAACAGATTTTTCCAGAATCATTTCATCAAGCTCATGAGATCTTGTAAGCTCCCTGGAGGCAGAAGCAAGCTTTTCACCAAGGGAATCTGCCTTCCATGTCCGGAGTTCAGTGGACACTCCGTTAATATTTGTGAAATAAATGATAAGGGTGGAGCATATTTTGACAACATCTAGATGCTGCAAATCTTCCCAGTGTCCTCTGAAGGCGGTTGCTCCTAACACAGACTCGCTCCCTTTGTGGGTGGGTGGGTCTCTCTCTAGCTTCCCCAAAGATGTCATGAGTGGAAGGAACATGGGGAAAATCATCCACTCGAAATGTTTCCATGAAATGAGGCACCAAACGCTGGAAGTGGAGTTATGGTTCTAGTAGTAGAGCACCAGCCTTGAGTGAAAAAGTTAAAGGATAATGCCCAGGCTGAGTTCAAGCCTCAGTACCAACATATAGTCCACAACTTCTTCCCCTCCCACCAAGAGATAATGTGTCTCACCTCATGACTTTGGGTTGGCCAATGGGACACCAGTGGCAAAGGTACCACACACTGACCTCAAAGGGGCCCGAGCCCTAGAACCACCATAGAAATGAGCCCACACCAGCCTGCTGAAGACAAGAAGCCATGTGGAGCTGGACAGGGTCACTCTAACTTCCTGGGAGGCAGATGTGGGGGGAATTGAAGTTTGAGAACCAGGTCAACTTCCCTACCAACCCATGCGATTCTAAATGGCAGGGTCATTTGTTACACAGCAAACACTGCCTAATACACATTCCCCTGGCATTTCCCTTCCCATCGAGAAGCCATCTTGCTTCCCTGTTCACTCCTCGCCAAAGCCTTCACCTTCCCACCTGCTACCTCTAATGCTCCAGCTAGTCATTCTGATTGTGTGACCCTTTATTCGGCTGATGTAAGAGCAGGCCGACTGGAGGTGTGGACTGAGAGAATCTCAGCTTGGCGATCTGTCTTTAAAAGTTAGGGCCTTCCTCTCCCAGACCCTGGGACTGTCTTAGAGGGCATGTACTCCATCTCTAGGTACTCCACAGTTCAGATCTGAAGTTTCCGACTACCAGAGGCACTCAGAGTTTCCTTAGATTCTGCTTATGGAACTTTGTTCTCTGTCTAAATTTCCTCTTATTTTATTTCATTTAAAAATTTTTATTTTGTGCTGGTCCAGGGCTTGACCTCAGTGCCTAGGCATCGTTCATGAGCTTTAGTAAGAGAACAAGGCTGGCTCTCCACCACTTGAGGTAAGAGTCTCACTGGTTTTACTTAGCCCATGTTGGCTTCGAACCACAAGCCTCAGATCTCAGCCTCCTGAGCAGCTATGCTAACCCACATGAGCCACTGGCACTTGGCCTGAATTTCCTGTTTTATTAAAGAGTGGCAGTTATTTGCCTCCTTTTTGACAATATCTCTTTAGCCCACCTTGGGAAACCTTAAATCACTCCACGACTTGATCTCAGCCTCAACCACCATCCTGAGCCCCCAGGGCTAGATCTCTCAGGAAGCCATTTCCAAGTTCTCATCCTCCAAATTCATCTCTCCACTCCGATGATCAGTATTCATTCTCACTCATCCCATCAACTGGGACTAAAACTGAACACAACAGATCCAGTCTGTCAGGCACCGATGGTTCATGCCTACAGCTACTTAAGAGGCTGAGATCTGAGGATCGTGGTTCAAAGCCAGCCCAGGCAGGAAAGTCTTTGAGACTCTTACCTCCAGTAAACCACCTGAAAACCGGAAGTGGCACTGTGGCTCACAGACCACTAGCCTTGAGCAAAAGAGCTCAGGGACAGCGTCTAGGTCCTGAATTCAAGCCCCGTGTCATAAAAATAAAAATACTTGGACTAATTCCAGCCTTTTTTTCCAATTATAATTTGACTCACAGTGGAGAAGAGATTTCCATGATGCCTTTAAGAGATGAAAATGCTCTTCTAGCTTATAACACTCTACTCCATGGGGCTGAGACCACTTCCCTTGAACCTGGACGGCCACAGAAACATGGAAAGCAGCCCGGGAGCATTTAGTTCTTTTCCTAAACATGGCAAAGCACAGCTTGGCTCGTGGCAATGCAGCAATATTTTGATGACAGCGTGTGGGCAGTTCTGCAGCCGCCCTGCCCATGACTCATCCATCCCAATCTATAAATGTCTATAAACCACCGGGGAAAACCACACTTCTCCGCTCGTGTCCTCCATCGCCAGAATCGTTGCGGGAAAAGAATGTTACGCAGACGCTTTCCAAACTTAAACTGCTCCTTGGATTTTTGTACCAACCTGAAATAGCCAAAGCTCCAGTTTCTGAAGCTCTAGTGTCAGCAATGGGAAGGGCTAGAGTGTCAGAATCAAGTAGACTTTCCACTAAAGAATTACCTTTTCTTGAATAATATTCTCCTGCCAATAAAAGCCATAGAACCCCCAGTGGTTGGGCCAACAAGGGAAATCCCACATAGATAGATTCATAAGTCATCTGTGCATTTAGGGCATCATTGCAAAAAAGAGAACCCCATTCTGACTTGGAACTAACCGGTAGGAAGACCTCCGGATTCTGTATTTCTAGCTCTCCTCTGTCTTGCTTTGTAGGCTGCGTTGAGTGTCTGTGGGCACCAGCTGCCTTCCCTGTGCCCAGGGCAGGGGCTAATGAAATCCCAGCAGTGGGAAGCCTCCTCTTACACATACACACGTATGCGTGCATGCGTGCATACACACACACACACACACACACATACACACACACAGCCTGCCATGGACGCAGCCCTAAATCTGCACGTGCATATCCACAGCCCCTAGCCATGCTGAGGTGGGCATTACTGCCTGTTGCTCGTGAATTTGCACAGAGTAGTAGCAAGGGGGCTCTTCAAATGGGTCCAGACTTGCACATTAGGCACTGATCATAATTCCTCCTCTGCCCTCCTCCTCCCCTCCCACTCCCTAAGAGGCCCCCTTTCGCTTGCTCTTTAAATTTGCTTTGAGATTTGAGTTAACATATGTTTGTTATGGGAGGTTTGGGTGTGATATTTCCATGCCTGTAGACCCACACCTTAAACATCTTTCCTCGTTGTCCCCAATGCTCCCTCCTCCTGCCTCTTTCTCAGACAGCATCTGATGGCTGTTATCACGCTATCTATCTATCTATCTATCTATCTATCTATCTATCTATCTATCTGTCTATCTGCCTACCTATCATCTGTATCTATCTATAATCTATCGATATATCTATAATCTATCTATATCTATCATCTAATCTATATCAACCATCATCTATATCATCTATATCTATCATCTATATCTTATCTATTTATAATTATCATCTACTCATATATGACATATGTAACATATATAAATATATCCATACAGGGGACATACTCATATTCATATATTGATATTAATATATTAATATATACTATATATTCATATATTCACACATGTGATACACATGCCCCATATGTTGTATGCATTAAATATATATATGTGTGTATGTATATGTACATCTCACATCTCTCTTTGTCCTCTTCACCCTTGCTGACCCCTCCTCACCCCTCATCCCCTCCTCATTTCCTTTCACAACATGGTTGTCTTTTTGTTTGTTTGTCCCCACCCCCCTTTCCAGCTCCTACAGTAAAAGACAACATGCAACACGTCTTGCTTGGGGGATAGGCAGTCTATATCTCACTTAACGTGGTCTCCGGTTCATCCATTTTCAGTTTACCTCACTTAATGTGAAGATCTCCAGTTCCATCTATTTTCTTCACCGCCCCCCCCAACCTCCAGCATATGACATAATCTCATTCTTCCTAATGGCTGAGCAAAGCCCCATAGTGTCTGCACAATACATTTTCATCATCCATTCCCCCACTGGGGGGCACCTGGGTTGACTCATAATTTGTTTGTTGTGAATAGTGCTGTTGTCGCTGTGGGCCTGTGCTGACTCGGCTCTTCCATAGACACAGAATTGCTATGCTGGATTGGATGGTAATCTCGTCCACTTCAAATCATTGGAGGAATTCCGTACTGACTTCTGTTGTGGCCTGACCTATACCCTAGCAGAAAGGAGTCAGAGACCCCCTCCACCCACCCTGATCCTTGTCAACACCTGTTCTGGCTGGGGTGAGGTGGACGTCTACGTGTGGGTTTTGATCTGCCTTTCCCTGTTGGTTGAGGATGATGAACTTTTCTCTGTGGGTTGATTGGCCGTTTATACTTCTTCCTTTGAAAAGCAGCTATTCAGTTCCTTTGCCCCTTTATCAATTGGGCTGTTATTTTGATGTTTAAATTTGGGGGGGGGTTAGTTATTCTAGATATTGATCCTCTTTAGGATGAACCAGAAACTGGGGATCAGAGCCAGTGATGAGTTTTAAAGCCTCCTGATGACTCTGGCGCACACTTAAAGAGTGGAGGGTCACCGATCAGAAGCACTGGTGAATGCTTTCCACTCCATCACCAGTGTCTTCCCACTTTACATGACTTAATACCTCCGGCCTTGATCACTGAAGGGGAGGGGTGGGAGGGGAGAGGGGGCGCATTGTGATATAGCACTGAGGTATGAGTGGTAAGTTCTGCCTGACTCCCTGCCAAACTCAAGGCCAGGTCGCCTTGTTGGACTGTCAGAATCTTACATTTCTAGGTGAAAATCATGCCCCATCACTTAGCCCAGATGTGACCCTGAAAGGAAGTTTTGAGCTAAGTTACCCCAGATGTTTCGTGGTTATGCAAGAAGGCAGAACAGAACATGCTTTCCTCACCAAATGAAAACACAGTGACGGGTTTTTCTGCAGCAGCTGTGGTTGGGAGATTGCAACACAGGGCAGCCTGGCTGTGTGCACCCCTCCCCTGTCCCCTTAGGGCAAAGGACAATGGAAGCAAAGAGAAAGGAAAAACAATGTTCTCAAGTTCACAGCTAATACTGAGCTGTGAAGGGCTGGGACATCTGGGGTGTGTCACCATACAGGTGACAGAGCAACACAGAGTGTCACTTGGGACCAATTTATTCCCAAGGGCTCCTGGGGACCTGGCAGTGTTCACAAAGGCTTCAGATTGTGTGAGGTGAAGACTGAGAAACTAGGGAGCAAAAATTCTTTCCATCTGGGTGCTGCTGTCTCACACCAGTCATCCTAGCTACTCAGGAGGCTGAGATCTGAGGAGCATGGTTCAAAGCCATCCCAGGCAAGAAAGTCTGTGACACTCTTATCTCCAATGAACCACCAGAAAACTGGAAGTGGAGCTGTGGCTCACAGTAGTACTGATAAGCCATCATGGCCAACTTGACTGGACAGAGAAGCTCTGGGAAGTGATCAGGGCACACTTCTGGGTGGGTCTGGCATCAGTCAAGGGGGAAGGCAGGTTTGTTCTCACCTTCTTCCAGTTTGGCATCTTCTGGAAAGTAGGCAGAGCCAATGTAATGACATGAGAACTTGTGAAAGGAAACCACAGGATTCAAACAATGGAAACAAGCCCCCCTCCCCCAACTCTAGCACCCTAGGCTTTCCTCTCAGGCCTCTGTTTCTCTCCCTCTCTGTGGTGCTGGGGGTTGAGCCAGGGTCATATGGGTGCCAGGCAAGCAAGTAAAGCACTCTATCACTGGGCTACCCCTAGCCCTCCTTCCCTCCCCACCAGATATCCCATCCATTACAGGGCACGCCTCAGGGCCCTCTATGTCTCTGGTGTAGCCTGGCCTGTGGGTTAGAAGCCACGCTAATTAGGCACCAACTGCTTGCCACAAAGGGGATGACAAATGAGGAAGAACCCAGAGTCATGGTTTACAAACTTTTTCCACCTACGAATGCCAGCATTTCTCCATCCTAGCCACCCAAACTCTGCCCAGGTATCTGTGGGTATTCCCCTTCTCATGCGTGTCCACATGGGCTCACACATGATCACACGTGTTCATGTTGAACACATGCCCCTATCTCTGGGCACTGCTGACACTTCCCTAGGTATAGCTGTGATTGCCAGGCTCCACAGGCTCCTCTAGCAGCTGATGAGGGGGGCCAGGACAAAAGCTGGGTGACCTGGTCTTACTCCATGACAAAGATCACTCAATCATGTGTCCGCTCACTCCGTGGACTCCCAAGGCCCTATTCTCCCCGCTCACACAGCTTTCAGTTTTACTTAGCTGTCCCCAGTGTTCCACGGAGCTCTGATGAGTAGCCACAGGGTGGAAACAAAGGGTGGGCCTGGACTCCAGCAAACAGTCACAGCAGATGCTGACCTGGCGTCCAGATCACTAGTCCTTTCTGACACTGGAGGCTTTGTGAGTGTCAGTCTTGCAGTGCTTGTCTCCTGCTGCCTGCTCCTGGGTGACTTCTCTCCTGAGAGGAGCATTGGTCCTTCCTTTATAGATCGTGTGTGCATGTGTGCATGCAAGTGTTTGGTCATGCCATTATAGATTATGTGTGGGTATGTTTGTGTGCTCAAGGCCTCACAATCTCTCTTGGCTTTTCTCTCAAGGCTGGTGCTTTATTACTGGAGCCATAGCTTTACATCCAACGTTTTACTGGTTAATTGGAGATAAGAGTCTCATGGACTTTTCTGCTCAGGCTGGCTTTGGACTGTAGTCCTCAGATCTCAACCTCCCCTGTAGCAGGATTACAGGTGTGACCGCTGGTCCCTGGCTCCTTAACAGATTTCTGGTGTGATCACTGGTTCCTGGAAGAGGCCAGACTCATCCCTGACCTGTAAAGGCCAGTCTGGGGTCTTCCTGGGACCCACACACAGCTTTTGTCTGTGTGTCACTAGATCAGAATGAGCGAGAGGGAAATGCGAAGTCTATACACACTTTTACATCATAAAAGTTGGTGCACCTGAGGAATCCGTCTTTGACTTCATCTTTTAGGAGAGTTCTGGGCTTCAATGTTGAGGGGGAGAGGAACAGAAAGAGGAAGGGAGAAAGGAAGAAAGGGAGGGAGAAAGGAAGAGGACAGAAGGAAGGTAGGAAGGAAGGAAGGAAGGAAGAAAGGGGGAAAGAACGGGAGGAGAGGGAAAAGAAGGGAATGGGAGGGGAGGGAAAAGTAGGGAGTGGGAGGGGAGGGGAGAGTGGGGAAAGGGAGAGCTGTCCTTGTTGGGCTCCTGGGTGGCTCCCGGGCCCGGCCCAGGCTCCAGGACCGCGTGCTGCCCTCCCTGCGGTGGCCCTGCTTCCTGAGCCCACAAACGACGCCTGGGCAGCGCGGGCCGGGCGTTGGGAGCGCTGAGCGGTGACACCGCGGCTCGGGCTCCGGCGAGCAGCCCGGGGAAGCCCTCGGGTCGCGTCCCGGGCGTGCCTGGTGCCACCTCGCCGGGCGGACGCCGGCCTGGGGCTCCTGGGGTTTGAGTCCCCTATCCCCACCCCCGCGATCGTACTGCCAGGGGCCGACGTGCGGGGGACTGAAGGCGTCCCGGCCGGGATTACAGGCGGAGTCGCCTCTCCCCCACAGAGACCCGGCCGAGGCTCTGCCTGTCTCTCCCAGCGATCACACGAAGCTGAGGAACGGGAGGCGCTGCGCCTGCGGGCAGCCTGGAGGGAGGAGACCCGGCCCGACTGCAGGGACCCCCCCGCACACACATCATCCCAGGATAGCCCTGACACCACCCCAGGATGGCCCCGCAGGCGGCCCGCAGAGACCACAGCCCGGGGCGGGGCCACCACGAAGGGGCGGGGCCACGAGCACCATCAGAGGCGTGGCTACACGGAGGGGCGTGGCCATTCGAGGGTGGGGCCAATCAGGGAGGAGCCGACGGCGCTCGCTGGGACCGGGCCGCAGGAGGCGTGGCCATGCGGAGGGGCGGAGCCAGAGCGCGACCCGGTCCGTCCGTCCTCCCCGCGCCGGGCCCC
>NW_012267231.1:14017162-14028488 GCF_000151885.1 Dipodomys ordii | reverse complement strand
TCCCCGCGTGCCCGCGAACCATGGCCCAGCCCGGCGCGGAGGCGCTGCCGGGCCCCGAGACACCGGTGCAGATCCGCGTCGCCATCCAGGAGGCTGAGGACGAGGACGAGGATCTGGGGGCGGAGCTGCGCGACGCGGGCGGCCGGGCCCGGTACCTGAGCCCCGGCTGGGGCAGCGCGGGAGAGGAGGAGCCCAGCCGCGGGCACAGGTGCGGGCGGGGTGCGATCACCGCGGGGCGAGGCCGGGCCCGCTAGTCCATCCCCGGGCCCCAGCCGCAGCCCTGTCCCCATCCCTGGACGTCCCTAACCTGTCCCCAGCCCCATCCCCTGGCCCTTCCCCAGCCCCGTCCCTGACTCCATCCCCGACTCCATCCCCGACACCATCCCGGACCCCATCCCTGACCCCATCCCCGACTCCATCCCTAACCCCATCCGGGACCCCATCCCTAATCCCATCCCCAACTCCATCCCCAATTCTATCCTCGGACCCCATCCCCAGACCCCATCCCCGACTCCATTCCTGACCCTATCCCCGACCCCATCCCTAACCCCATCCCTGGCCCTCATCCCGGACCCCAAACCCGACTCCATCCCTGATCCCATCCCTGATCTCATTCCCGGATCTCATCTCCGACTCCATCCCTGACCCTATCTTGGACCCCATTCCTGACTCCATCCCTACACCGTTCCCAGACCTATCCTGGACCCCATCTCCAGCCCCAGCCCCAGCCCCATCCGTGGAGTCCATCCCTGACCCCATCCCCGGGCCCCATCCCTGACTCCATCCCCAGGCCACATCCCTGGGCCCTATCCCTGACCTAATCCTTAGAGCCCCAACCCCATCCCCGACCCTGACCCCATCCTCTAAGCCCCGAGCCTATCCACAGTCCTCATGGGGTCCCCTGGATCATACTAGCATGACAGGCCTCCTATCTGCTCCCTGCACAGGCCTGTAGCCCTTGGAGGTGGGGCTTTTGGGGTAACTGGTGAGGGACAGGGCTCTGATCCCTGTGGGATGGACTGATGATGGATGGAGCTCTGGTCTCCATGGGGGCGTGGACTGGTGATGGACAGGGCTGGTCCCCATGGAGATGTAAACTAGTGATAGATGGGGCTCTGGACCCCATGGCGATGTGAACTGTTGATGGATAGGGCTCTGGACCTCATGGGGGTGTGAACTAGTGATGGACAGGGCTCTGGTCCCTATGGGGGATGTGTGCTGGTGATGGACGGGGCTCTGGTCCCTGTAGAGATGTCCTGGCTGCTTTCCCACCCCACCCCATCCCCGGAATCACCAGTTCCCCACTGAATCTGTGCCTTCATTGTTTCCCTGCCCCACACTGGGCACTTGGAAGTGGGTAGGGCCCTTGGCCCTGAGCCTTGTCCTAGCCAGATGCCTTAGGCTGTCCCCACTGGGCATAGATAGGCCTTTCAGGTTGGTGTTTTGTCCCCCTGGTTCTTCAGGAGCACTTTATTTCCAAGGCTGGATCCTCAACCCGGGCTCGGGCCATTCCACAGTCAAAAAGGTCAAGACTATGGAAGCCGGAATTTAGGGCAGACCAGCGGAGACACCTCCTGCAGGGGCTAAGGCCAGCACCACAGTGCTGCGGTAGACCTCGCAGGGTAGATCTGTTATCAACTGACTGTTTGGTTCCGTTCCATACTGCATTTGGAGGTGACGAATGGCTCATTGGTTACTGAATGAGGAGGTCATGGATGGCTCCCTGGGTACAAAGTATGGAAGTGATGGACAACTCCCTAGGTACTGAGTGTGGAGGTGATGGACAGCTTCCTTGGTACTTAGTGTGGAGGTGATGGTCAGTTCCTGGGTACTGAATATGGAGGTGATGGTCAGTTCCTGGGGGTACTGAATGTGGAGGTGATGGTCAACTCCTGGGGTACTGAGTGTGGAGGTGATGGGCAGCTCCACCCTAAATTCAGAGCCTTCATTCCAATGCCAGAGTAGTGCTTTATCTATGCAGTGGCCTGGGCTTGGTGAGGGCTGGGTGTCGAGTGCTTCCTGGTACGGCAAGGCTTGATTCCTGAATATCTCTGGGGCTTTCAAGGCCAAGGAGCTCACAGAGCAGGAGCCAGAGCCAGGAACAGGAGAAGCTCTGTCCCTGGTTCGAGCCCAGCCTAGCCAGGCAGCAGCCTCGCCCTCCACCAATTCCTGAATCTGTAGTAGCAGCGCTCTGCCAATGCTGAGCTCCCTGCATGTTGTAGTTCATGCCCCCAGGGTCCTGTCTGCCCAATCCCCTGAGCACACAGTACTGTCCGTCCAGTTCCCTGAGCACCAGGGCATCCTCTTCTTCATCAGTGCCCACTCCTCAGGCATGGGTGTCCTGCTCTGCAGTATGGGCGTTGAGCCCTAGCACTCACCTCAGCTTGATTCTAAAGTGACTCCTTCCAGGCAGCTGTGGGAGCTCTGTGAAGCCACTTCACCACGTGCAAAAGGCCCTTCTTGTCCGTCTCCTGCTCTTCTGCACATGGCACCTGGCTTACAGCAGGAGCATGAGCAATGGGTGAACAACATGGGAAGCTTTTGTACCTTCTGAGTGTTCACTACCAAGTGCTCACTGCTGAGTGCTCACTGTTGAGTGCTCACTAGACTTCTCTCCACTTCTCCCTCACTGAAAGCCTTTCCTTTCAATCATGCCTTTTCTCATGGAAATTTCTACACATAAAATGGGACAGAATGGTGCACAAGCATTCTTATACGGCCATCTACATTTACTGGAGGTCATTATTTTGCTGTATTTGTTGGATGAGTGGATAGGTCAGCTTTGCTCTTCCTGCAAGTGGGGGTAAGTTTTAGGGTAAGAAAGTAGTATGTAAGTTGGATTTAAATCCTAAGAACAGTGCTCGTGCATGCACGTTTGTGTGTGTGTGTGTGTGTGTGTGTGTTTGTGTTTGTGTGCGTGCATGTGCATGCGTGCACACAGATACTGAGGCTTGAACTCGGAGCCTGGACTCTGTCCCTGAGCTCTTTATGCTCAAGACTAGTACTCTACCACTTGAGCCACAGCACCACTTCTGGTTTTCTGGTGGTTCATTAGAGATAGGAGTCCCATGAACTTGCTTACCTGGGCTGGCTTTAACCATGATCCTCAGATCTCAGCTTCCTGAGTAACTGGGATTAAAGTCATGAACCACCGGTGCCTGGCAGGTACAATTCTTATGAGCATCCTTCCATGTAAGATATGGCTGTTGCCGCCTTCTGGCGGAGGAGTTTAATGCCCCACTTACCTCTGACATCCTCTAGTGCCAGTCCCCTCCCTCACCTCCTCCATGGGTCAACTGATTCTTGTAAACCCCCTCCCTGTCCCCCAAAACAGAACCCATCAATCCAGGCTGAAGGCTTGCTGGTTACGTCTCTGTGCAGGCTTTTCATCTGGAATATTCCTACCTACTTCTCTGGTTTTCTTCTAATGCTTTGCTGTTTCTGATACATGAGGTCAGCCATCTTGAGTGTCTTGCATTTTAGGTTGGCAAGGTGATATTTCTGTGGTGTCCTGGAAGAACTCCTGTTCACTTCGTACTTCCTGGAAGTGATGGCTACGGGTTTGATTCAATCAGGATTAAGTATTTGGGCAAGGACACCTTGCATCCATGCTCTGGCATTTATATGGTATTACCTCATTAGTGGCACTAAGTTTGCCTGCTTGATTATGGAGCTTTCTCCTCCCCACAGGTATGGCTTTCCTTTTGCAATTACTGAATAGGCTGTGGGCTCTCCATGCTGTTAATTTGATGTGTTGGTTTGAATATTGATTTGCGTGCGTTGAATCATCTCGAGTTCCAGAAACAAATCCCACTTGATCATGGTGAATGAGCATCTTGGTTTTGTTTGTTTGTTTATTCAGTCATTATAAATGATGGGATCTCGTGGTTGGCCAGGCTGGTCCTGAACCGAGCTCAAGTGATCCTCCTGCCTCAGTTTCCCAAGTAGCTGGGACTATAGGTGTGAAGCGCCACACTTGGCTAATAATCCTTCTGAGGTGCTGTCCAGTTCAGATTGCTGGCATTTTGCCTTGCTTTTCTATTGCTTTCCTCATGAGGTTTTCAGAAGCTTGAAAAGGCATGGCATTGTTGTCCTTCAAATGTCTGGTAGAGCCGGGCACTGGTGACTCATGCCTGTAATCCTAGCTACTTGGGAGGCTGAGATCTGAGGATCACAGTTCAAAGCCAGGCTGAGCAGGAAAGTACGTGAGACTCTTATCTCCAATAAACCACCAGAAAACCGGAAGTGGTACTGTGGCTCAAGTTGAGTTGAAGATCTGAGGGATAGCACCCAAGCCCAGAGTTCAAGCCCCACAACCAGGGGGGGAAAATGTCTGGTAGAACTCAGCAGGTTCTGGGCTTTCCTTTCTATGACAAGCAATTTCTGATTGCCAGTTTAATCCCTCTGGTTGTTATTGATACATTTAGATTTCCTATTTCTTCCAAATTGGGTCCCAGTAGGTGGTGTGTTACCTATCTTTGTGAGATTGTTTTCCCATCAATAATCCTTTTGTCTAAGGGCGCTAGCATTCTTTGGAGTCTCACCTGAGTTAGTGACTTAACTGAGGCTTACAAATTGAAGATTTTTCTCCTTTTCTCAGTCTTTGTACATTTATTGGCTAACATTCTTCTGCAAAAAAAAAAAAGATAAAAAGAAAAGAAAGATAAAAAGCTTTGCCAGGCATGTGTAGTGGCTTCCTTTTATAATCCCAGATTCTTGGGGGAGGCAGAGATTAGGAGGATTGTGGTTCTAGGCCAATCCAGGCAAAAAGTTCTTGAGACTTCATCTCAACTAATAAAAAGGCTGGGTATGGTGACAGTACTTGCCTTCCCACTTATGCAGAAGTATCAATAAGAGGATCACAGTCCAGGATGCACAAGACATCAACTCAAGATTATTTGAAAAAAGTAACTAAAGGAGGAAGGGAGGGAGGGAGGGGGGTGGAGAGGAGAGGCTGGAGAGTGGTCATGTTGGATACCTTCAACCGTGGGCTGCTCTGGCCTTGAATGCCCATTCCCCTTCGTGGATTTGCGTTTATTCTCCTTTTTCAGAATTAGTCACACATGTTAGTTTAGCCCACAGTGGAGTTTGGGAGTCCCTTCGGGGTGACTTTGGTCCACCCTTGGGGGATGTGTTCATCTCTTGTTTCCGGGTGCTCACACCCTGGGCTTAATTTGTACTTTTCCTACTGCAGCCACAGAGTCTGGTCTTTTCCACAGGACTTGTGGTTTTTCGAGTGATCACAAGAAAGTATTCAGACACCAGACTCCAGAATAAAAGAGCCCATTGCTACAGGGCTGTGATTGTTTTGAAAATTAAATATATATATGCATATATATACATATATATACGTATATATACATATATACGTATATATATGTATATATATATCTATATGGTCACTTCCAATTTCCAGCTTCCCATTACAACTTGTGCTTTTGTGGGGTAGTTCTTTTATTTATTTTTACAGTGAAAAAAAAATCTTGATTCCTAATGACATTCACCGGTTTATTTATCTGTGCCTATGGAGCTAAGGGGTGTCTCTTCTCCTCTCCCAGCCATTGTTGAGAACTGCAGAACTAGCCACCAGGTGTAGCCTTTCTGCAGGGCATGTGGAATATGCCAGAACTGCAGGGTCAGAAAGCAAGGTCGTGGACTGATAGATAGGTCAGACCCAGTGGGCCACTGCCGCCGGTAACAGGAGTGTAGTGTCCACGATCTTTCTCCATGACCAAGGATGCACCTGCTGCCACAGCAGAGAGACGTCTGGTTTTGTTTGGTTTCTCAGTACCAGGCATGGAGCCCGGCGCTTTGTGGATGCCCCATAAATGCTACCAGTGGCTCCCCCTCACGTGAGGGCTCAGGTGCTAATGATCTGTGTGCACCGTAGCTGTGACACACACAGATACGCGTTAGAGGGCTGGAGGGCAGTGGAGATGTGTGTGTGGATTGGGACTTGCAGCCGGGTACCAGTGATGGCTTCCTGCCTTCATGCCCTAAAACCAGGCCCAGCCCCCTGCGTGCCTGTGGGGAGCAAAGCAATAGGAATAGCCGGGATTACAGGCATCCAACTCGCCATTGTCTCCCCACTGTCACTGTGGGTGACCTGTTCTCTCCCCCCACACCTTCGCTGCCCCTTGGTCTCCCTCTCCCCCCGTTTGTAAGTGTGGGTGTTCCACAGGAGTCTCCCCTTACTCTGCTGTGAAGCCCCATTTAAACTATAGACCCCATGGACAGTAATTCCGAGGGCAGGCCCTGTCCCCACCAGCTTGGTGTTGGGGCTCAGTGTGGAAATATCCACAGGCATCAGCGGCCGGGGTGTGGGAAGGGCCAGGGCTGAGGAGGGATGGTGCCGCGCGTGGCTGTGGAGGGTGGTGGTGTTTTCAAAGCCCTCCACCCCTGCATGGAGGGGTGGGGACAGCTGGGGGTGTGACGTGGTGTCTGGGGGCCACCAGGTTGGGGGCCTGGAACAAGCGAAGAATGTGGTACCCAGTCCATGGCTGAGCCACACGTGGCCAGCGCCACATTCCCTCCAGGGCTTGGGAAGGCACCGGCTCCTCCCCCTGGCCTCCAGCCTTCATCTGGCATCATCTCTCCATAGATCAGATTAGGGGTGCACCCTCCTCCACAATCTCACCCCCCTCACCCTCCACATCCGTAGGGAGCCTATCCCTACTCGGGGTGGCTCTCCCAGCTCCAGGGGGCTGGAACTTCAGCATGGGAATTTGGGGGGGACCTGGTCCAGACCCCCCCACTATAACCCTCTGTCTCCTCGGCCTCAGTGGTACCACGACGAGTGGGGGCGAGAACGAGGGAGAGGATCTGGAGGAGGCGTGGAAGCCCCCAGACCAGGAGCTGGTGCGGAAACTGGTGGAGCAGATCGAGTTCTATTTCTCGGACGAGAACTTGGAGAAGGACGCCTTCCTGCTGAAGCACGTGCGGAGGAACAAGCTGGGCTTCGTGAGCGTCAAGCTGCTCACCTCCTTCAAGAAGGTGAGGCCAGCCTTGCAGAGCCCTGTCCGGGTCTCTGGGGAGCTCGGGCTTGTGGCCTTCGACATCTGTCAAATTCCTTTGAAGCCTTGGTGACTAGCAATTATTATTTTTTTATTAATCTGAGGACTGATGAAGAAAAAAAAATAAACAAGTTTAAGGGTCATTATTCAACACATGCAACAGGGCATGGTAGTTTATGCCTGTAATCCCGGTTATTTGGGAGGGAGAGATAGGAGGATCACAGTTCAAAGTCAACCCAGGCAAAAAGTTAGGGAAGCCCCCATCTCAACCAGTAGAAGTCCAGGGTGCTGCCTTATAACTTGGTCCCAGCTATTTGGGATTGTGGTGCAAGCCTGGACAAAAAGTGAGAATTGTACCAGGAAACAAACAAAAATAAAAAGCTAAAGCAAAAAAGGCTGGAGGGGGGCATGGTTCGAGTGGTAGAGCTGCTGCCTAACAAGCACAAGACCAAAATAACAAAAACAAACAACACACTCCAAAGAATGTGATCCAGCAAGCTACGAGAAGGAGGCCAGGCTCCTGTGTGTTTGGCCAGGAGAGGGGGGTGAGGGAGGGAGAGATGGGTGGAACACAAGTCTGTCTCCTTGGGGATGTGTGCTTACTGCACAGCCTGTTGCATAACGGGCTGCGTAGCTATGGGTCCTGGCCAAGGGCCCTGAACCTTGTCAGTGAGCAGGGAAGGGAAGCACCCCAAGTTCAGCTCTGCCTGGCCACATCCGCTCTGCCTTCCTTTTATTCATTCCTCGAGCACACTGCAGGCCTGTGTGGCCTTGCTCTCAGTGTGACCAGACACAGTCTGACACTAGACACAGCCAGTTCTTCTGAGAGCGGCCTGATGGGAGACCTGAGGCCTTCCCAGAGGTGGTGATGTTGGGAAAGGCTCCTGGAGAATGAATAGGAGTTGTCAAGGTCCAGGAGAAAGAAGTGGATATTTCATTCCTGGAAATGGGGAGCCAAGTGCTTACAGGGAAAAGCCCCCCTCCCTCCCCCAGTTTCTGCCAGTAGAGTCTGCACATCCTGGGTTCGCTCCTTGGAACCGGGAAGTTTCTAAACTCTTGCAAAGTTTTAGCTCCCTGCTGCTTTGCCCTGGTGGTACCTGGACACCCAGCCTCTGCAGCCCATCATGGCTGCTTCTGGGGGACCCCAGGCCATCATCGCCCCTGCTCCTGGGGGGCTGTGCACTCGCTCAGACTTCTGCAGCCCTCCTGGGTCAGGTAGCCTGACCTTCCCTCCCAAGTAGAGCAGGTGCAGTGCCAACTTTGGGCTCGACAGACCCACCTGGAGAGTCCTTGCCTGCTCCCAGGCTCTCAGCCGCCATCTTCACCCTCTCCCTGCCCCTAAGTGACTGCCTTCTCCCCTTCAGTCCCGCCCATGGCCAATTCCTGCTGCCAGGGTCCCTGTGTGGGCAGCTCCCCCATGGGTACCACGCTGCTGGTCTTGCTGCAGCCCCTGGTTGAGGGTCAGGGCTGGCTCCTGTGGTTCCAGCCCAGCCCGAGGAGGACTCTGGGACTTCACCATCCTGGCTTCTGCCCCGCCCCTCCACCATCTCTCCAGGCTGAGTCATTGAACGGGTTCTAGAAATCACCCCCATTTCTGGGCCGCATGCTCCCTCCACTCGTAGTTTCTATCTCCACCCTGGGGCAAGGATGAGGCCAGGTTGGGTTGAAAATCATGATTCACAGAAGATGGTACAGAGATGTCAGATGACCTTCTGGAAGCTTCTGTGTCAGATGCTGAGATGCAGAATAGTGAAATCTCCCAGGAAGGAAGGATACACATCATTTTATGGCCTATTTGCTGAGAGCCAGGCCAGGCACCATTTCAGTTTTGTTCCTCCCCTGCCCCCCCCCCCGGTCCTGGGGCTTGAACTCTGGGCTTGGGCACTGTCCCTGAGCTTTTGCTCAAGGTTGGTACTCTACCACTTGAGCCACAACCTCCACTTCCAGCTTTTTTGCTGGTCGATTGGAGATTAGGGTCCCATGGACTTTCCTGTCCGGGCTGGCTTCAAACCACAATCCTCAGATCTCGGCCTCCTGAGTAGCTGGGATGGCAGTACCCGGCTACTGTTCCAAATTTGATAGAGCAAATTGGATGTGGATTTGGGTGTGGATGGCAGCTGGATGCAGTGGGCACTGTTAACAGATCTGTGTCATGGATGAATCTGGTGAGGCAGGAAGAGGGTGGGGGCGATAATCTTCAGGATTTACGTTGGGTGCCCTGGTGTGACATCCCTGCCTTCAGGAACCTGGTATGGCTGGATTCTGGCATCACAGGGCAGAGGGAGGCAGGCAATGGGTGCATCAGCCTTACTTTGCGTTCCACAGGTGAAGCACCTCACTCGGGACTGGAGGACCACAGCGCATGCCCTACAGTTCTCAGGGACCCTGGAGTTGAATGAGGACCACCGCAAGGTGCGGAGGACCACCCCAGTCCCACTCTTTCCCAACGAGAGCCTCCCCAGCAAGATGCTGCTGGTGTACGACCTGCACCTGTCCCCCACACCCTGGGCCTCGGCCGCTCCCCAGAAGAATGGACGGCTGCAGGAGAGGGTCATGGAGCACCTCCTCAGGGTCTTCGGGACTTTCGGGGTTCTCTCGTCTGTGCGGATCCTCAAGCCCGGAAGAGATCTGCCCCCGGACATCCGGAGGATTGGCAGCCGCTACAGCCAGGTGGGCACCCAGGAGTGCGCCATTGTGGAGTTCGAGGAGGTGGAGGCGGCCATCAAGGCCCACGAGTTCATGAGCACAGAGGGCCAGGACGGCATGAAGGCCATCCTGATTGGCACGAAGCCGCCCAAAAAGAAGGTCCTTAGAGACAGGAACCCCGGTGACGAGGCCCCTTCCAACACCTTCCTCCACAAGTCCCCTAACAAGAGGGTGGAAGAGCTTCAGTACGCGGGTGATGAGTCCTCTGCCAACAGCTCCTCAGACCCCGAGAGCAGCCCCCCGTCCCCCATGGCTGGCCGGCGGCCTGTGGTGGCCAAGCTCAGCCCCTCGAGCCACCAGAGCCTCTTCCTGAGCCCGAACGCTTCCCCGTGCTCCAGCCCCTGGAGCAGCCCCTCCGCCCAGCGCAAGGGTGTTTCCAGAAAGTCACCCCTGGCTGAGGAGGGCAGACTGCAGGCCAGCATGAGCCCCGAGGGCGGCCGCAAGGGCGCCGATTACTCCTCCGACAGCAGCATCACCCCCTCGGGCAGCCCCTGGGTGCGCAGGCGCCGCCAGGCCGAGATGGCAGCACCCACACCAGAGAAGAGCCCGGGAGCCAGCCCCCTGCTCTCCAGGAGGATCCAGACGGCCGATGGCTTGCCTGTGGGGGTGCTGAGGCTGCCCCGAGGCCCCGACAACACACGTGGCTTCCATGGTGGCCAGGAGCGGAGCAGGGCCAGCGTCTAGATATCAAACCAGCCTTGCTTTCCAGGGTTCTGACATGGGGGAGGGAGGGGCTCGGCGGGAGACCTCGGAATTTATACATCTGTCACTCAGGCCGTCTGGCATGGCGACTCTTCCGAGTGAGTGTGAGGTGCAGACACTCCTTGAGGTATGAGTCTGTCCGTGGCTGGCCTGAGTCTGTCTGTGGTAGGCCCTGCTCTGGTTTCCCAAGATTCTTAGGTTCAGTGGCCAATACTTAGCCCAAAGCATGGCGCCTACCCCTCCCCACCCCCCAGGACCAATGCCTGCTTCCTGTCAAGTGAATAAACCATAAAACACCCAGGGGTGTGGTCTGGTGTCCAGAGGCCCTGATGAGCCTGGTGGGACACAGGCCTCAGTGTACCCCATTTGGGCCAGGGCTGTCCTGAGCTGCTGGCAACTGGGCGGTGTCTGGTTACGATGGATCCTGAGGAGGCAGTGTGGTGTGAAGGAGCTGCTCCAGGTGCAGTCAGCCTGCAGCCCTGAGCTCACCTGGGGACCTGTTGGAAATGCAGAGCCCTAGGCTCGGCCCCGGGCCTGCTGAAGCAGAAGCCCTGGGAGAAGGGCCTGAAGCCTTTTTAATTTTTATTTTTTGGTGGTACCGGGAATTGAACTCAGGGTGCTTGCTAGGCATGAACTGGGCCACCAGCCTCTGAATTGTGCTTCCTGTTGTTGCTGATGGTTGGCACAGCCTACTGCGCCTGGCCCTGTGCTTCCCCGTGGCCTGGATGACAGTAGGTGCCACCACACCCAGACACAGATTGAGATGAGTCTTGTGAACTTCCCTCCCTCCCTCCTTCCCTCCCTCCCTCCCTCCCTCCCTCCCTCCCTTCCTTCCTTCTTCCTTCCTTCCTTCCTTCCTTCCTTCCTTCCTTCCTTCCTTCCTTCCTTCTCTTCTTTCCCTTCCT
>NW_012267231.1:13907656-14017112 GCF_000151885.1 Dipodomys ordii | reverse complement strand
TCCTTCCTTCCTTCCTTCCTTCCTTCCTTCCTTCCTTCCTTCTCTTCTTTCCCTTCCTCCCTCCCTCTCTCCTTCCTTCCTTCCTTTCTCTTTCTTTCCTTCTTTCTTTCTTTCTTTCTTTCTTTCTTTCTTTCTTTCCTTCTTTCTTTCCTTCTTTCTTGCCTCACTTGGCCTTCAACTGCTATCCTCCGATCTCTACCTCCCAAGTATCTAGAATT
Organism: Dipodomys ordii; assembly: GCF_000151885.1. Classification (NCBI taxonomy): domain Eukaryota; kingdom Metazoa; phylum Chordata; class Mammalia; order Rodentia; family Heteromyidae; genus Dipodomys; species Dipodomys ordii. The sequence goes on along the minus strand of NW_012267231.1, from coordinate 14,016,894 downwards.
GTAGGTGTGAGCCACTGTGCCTAGAGCTGGGTTTTGGAAGTGACTGGTGCCACTTGGGGAGACCCACAGGCGTGGGCCTGGACTGAGATTTGAGCTCTTGGGTCTGATTTCACATCTGTCCCTTATACTGTGTGACCGGAAGAATATGTCGGACTTCCCCCCTCCCCAATCTCCTCATGTCCCCTAAAGCACTTGTCGAAATGTCTCTTTTCATCTCATTTGGCTCCGGGGCTGTGGGCTCTGGAAGCCTTCATGGTGCAGAAGAAAGAGCAGAGGTCTGGATTCCAGTACCACTTACCCTTCTTGCTCAGCATGTGCAAAACCAGTGATGGGTTTTCAGGCACGGTGCTGAGCTCTCCAAGTACCATCTCATTGACCCATCCCAGCAGCAACAACAAAGTACCATCCATTCTTTACACTAGAAATAAACAGTCTCCATGTAGGCGGTCGGCTTGTCCTGGGTTTAACAGCTATGCTGGTGGTTCTGGGATCTGGAGCTCACACTTTTTTTTTTGGTCTTTTTTGCATTTTGAGACAGGGTCTGGCTGTGTAACCTCAGCTGGCCTTGAACTCTCCATCCTCCAGTCTCAGCCTCCCAAGAGGCTCAGATTACAGACCTGTACCACCTCACCCAGCTGGACCTATATAGTACCATGGTACAGTACCAGGGTACTGGTGTTTGCTCAGTACCTGTGTCCTGGGAACTCTGCTGCCCACGAACTTGCCCTCACCCTCTCTGTGACTGCGTGAAGTAGGATTCTACCAGCCTGACGCACGAAGCTGAGGCAGAAAAATAACACTTCCAGCAACCATGCAAATGGATGGAGACAGCTACACACAGGTGAGCAGGTGCTTAGTACCTGCTCCAAGGATGGCATACCTCGACTGTAGATGCCCCCAGCAATCTCCTGGCTTCCATCCACCCTGCCCACTGTAGCTTGCCCAAAGGCTTTGTCCAAGCCCCAGGCATCAAGCCCTCTGGACTCTGGGCAGTACTGTGGCTTCCTCCACCCCCACCCTGTGCCCATTCCCTGACTTTGCTCCCATTCTCCCTGCAGCGATCCTGCATTCTCCTTCTCCAGAGCCCTGGAACCCTAGCACTCCATCTCTTCTTGCTGGAGCCTCATTCACCCTATTCACATGTTCTGCAACTCTTTAGAGAAGCAAGTGTGGTGACCATGACTTTAAAGCTCATCTGTACAGGTGGCTGCAGCCAAGCCCCGCCCCCTCTGCCCTGCTGCCCAGGGTGGCCTCTGATATAGGGGTCAGTGGACCTGATCTCCAGTCATGGATTTCCCGGTCAGGAGTTGTTGGAGCCCGAGTGCACCATTTCCATTGGGCTGATGGGCTCCCCATTCAGTGGCAGACAAAACTAGGGGTAGTTTGGTAAGTAATGCGGTGCTGCGGGACTCTGAGTGTTTCCTGTGTGGCCTGCCTTCTACACTTCTTTCCCTGGCTGTGGGTTTTATCCTAGCTGTGTGTTTCTGCCACCCTGAGAGCCCATCCTGAGGTCAAGTGGTTTGAGTGGCCCAGAGGGGGTGGAGTGTAATGAGAAGCTGTCATCCACAGGCCATGGGAAGTGGGGAGGGGGGAGAGGACCTGGGGGACCTCGTCCTCCCCCAGGACCTAGCCTGAGTCTGCTTTGTGGGGCTCCTATAGCGCTCTGGAGGCCTGGGCACCGTGCCAATGAAGCTGCCCTTTCTAAACTTCTGGCTGAATCTACTTTCTCCTTGTCTGGGAACCTAGACTTTCTCCAATAGCTCTCACTGGGAAACGGAGGCAGTATTTCTTATTGTTTTACACATTTTATTATTGTTTTGTGCTGGGACTGGGACTCAAACTCAGGGCCTGGGCTCACTCCCTGAGTTCCTTCCTTCAGGGCTGGCCACGCTACCACTTGAGTCACAGCTCTGCTTCTGGCTTTTGGGTGGTTCACTGGAGATAAAGAGTCTCCCAGACTGGGCTGGCTTTGAACTGTGATCCTCATATCTCAGCCTCCCAGGTAGCTAGGATTTATAGACACGAGCCACTGGCGATCAGCTAAGTTTTATTCTTTTTTAATGAGAATCAGTTCCTTCTCCAGGCTGGCCCTGGAGTTCAGGCAACATCCTCTGGAGGCGCTGGTAGAACACCACCATTTCCTCAGGCCAAACGAAACACCACCTCTGCCTGCAAGCTGGGGATGGGTGGGTGGCAAACCTGAGTGCTGGAGATCCAGTTGCCTGGGCTCAGATCCTAGTGACTGTTGGCAGGTGCCTTTGCCTTCTGGTGCCTCAGTTTCCCCTCCAAAAGGTGGACATAGATGCTCCTATCTCCTATGACTTGTTAGATGTAGAAGCATCTGAACATCTTGTACAAGATAAGGTCTTGGATAGGAGCAAATGGAAGCATCCTTAGAGAATTCAGAGAATTATGTGCTCTAGGGTGTACGTTTTAGGCCTGCCCCATTGCACCGCCAAACTCACTTGGATAAGATAGACTTCTGTTGGCTTCACTTCCCTACGTAAAAAATATTGCTGGCCATCTCTTCCTGTCGGTGAAAAAAAAAAAGGAAGGTGACGTTGTTTGTTTGTATCCCCTGCAGTGCTGGGTTTCATCAACATGACAGAGGTCACGCCCTGTGGGAGGGCAGGCCGATGGCCCCGCCCACAGCAGTCCACATCTGTGTCTCATTTACTGCTGGCGTCGCAATTTGGTTTCTGCCAGACAAAGCTGAAATACGTGAGCAAGTGCTGTGTGTGCGTGTGTATGTGTGCGCATGTGCATATGCACACGTGTGTGTGTGGGTGTGTGCCAGTACTGTGGCTGGAATTCAGGGCCTCCCACTTGCTTGACTTGCTTTAGCTAGTGCTCCACCACGTGAGCCATGCCTCCAGCGAGGCTTTTTGCTGCTTATTTTGGAAGATGGACTCCCTGGCTGCCCAGGCTGGCCTTGAACTGTGATCCTCCAGATCTCAGCCTCTTGAGTGGCTAGTGTTACAGTCATGAGCCACTGGTGCCTGCCACACCTTCTTTCAGAAGACATGCTACCTGCAGGTTATTTCTTGTACATGTCCCTGAAGTTGCTTTTCCTTGTCACCGTTGTCTACACATCTCATTCTGGAAGGTAACAGCAGAAGACCCGAATGTGGAGAGCTTGCCAGTGAGGATGGTGTTTGTCCCTGCCTGGGAGAATTCCTCTCACTGGCGCCCCTCGAGTCTACGTTGGAGTAGAGTTTCATCTAAATGGACACGGGTTCTGGACAAGGCAGAGGCTCCTCCTGCCTCCTGCCCTGCCCATGTTTAGAGTGTTTTATTTATTTTATTTTATTTTTTGTCAGTTGTGAGGCTTGAACTCTGGGCCTGGACGCTGTCAATCAGCTCTTCAGTTCAAGGCAAGTGCTCTACCACTTGAGCCACAGCACCACTTCTGGCTTTCTGGTAGTTAATTAGAAATAAGAGTCTCACGAACTTTCCTTCCCAGGCTGGCTTTGAACTACGATCCTCAGATCTCAGCCTCCTGAGTAGGTAGGATTACAGATGTGAGCCACCGGTGCCTGACTACATGCTTAGAGTTTTATGCATTGGAGCAAAGTTTCACGGTATGAAAAATTCCACAGTGGCGTCATGTCAGAGCCCGGGGATCTCAGATGGTTAGGAGTTTCTTCTTCACCCTTATGTTCCTTCCTTCTTCCATCCTTTCCCCTCTCTCTTGCTCTCCCCCCTCCTCTCCTCCCCTCCTTTTCTCATTTCCTTTAGGTTGAACCCAAGGCCAGCCCTTTTGCAGGTAGATAGATAGATCTCTATATAGATAGATCTCTATTTCTCTCTATATTTTGAGTGTGTGTGTGTGTGTGTGTGTGTGTTATGGGGCCTGAAGCTTTTTTCACTCAAGGCTACTGCTCTACCACTTGAGCCACACCTCCACTTCTTTTTTTTTTTCTGATTAAATTGGAGAGAAGAGTCTCCTGGATTCTCTTGGCCCTGGCTGGCTTTGAACTGCGATCCTCAGATCTCAGTCTCCTGGGTAGCTAGGATGACAGGCGTGAGCCACAGGTGCCCTCTTATAGTTTATGAGAAAGGTTTGGGTGTTTTTGTTTTGTTTTGCCGAAGTTGGATTCAAACTTCACAATCCTTCTGCCTCCTCTTCCTAAGTAGCTGGGATTACAGGCACATACCACCATATCTGGCTTTAAAAAGACCTGAAATTCCAGGCTTGCCACTAGCTGTCTTAGCACCACCGCCGCTGTACGCTCCAGCTCCTTCACCTGTAAAGCCAGGACTACAGGGGACAGTGCATGACAGGTACACACCATCCTGGCACAAAGGCACTGTCTCCAAATAGGCTCCCAGTTTGAGGTCAGAAGATGGGGGAAGACTTAGCTACCGCCCCTGTCCCTTTGTGTTAGAATCAACTCCTTATGCTCCAATTCCTTGCTGGCATTGGAGCTGGGAACAGAGGATGGTGATCTCAGCATAGCTTATGGCGGATGGCTGTCATGGCAGGGATTCAGGAAGCCTCTGAGTGGCTGTTAAATCAGAAGCTATTTTCAGGTAGGCTCTGGTGGCTCATGCCTGTGATCCTGACAACTCGGGAGGCTGAGATCCAGAGAATCAAGTTTCAAAACCAGCCCTGGGATAGTCTGGGAGACTCGGTGTCTACCAGCAAATACAAAGCAGGGCTGGGGTTGTGTCTCAAATGGTGGAGCACCAGCTGGGCAAGCTTGAAGCCCCTTGAGTTCAGTCCCTGGAGGTGGGAGGGGCAGTTACACTCCTAATTTTTTTTTGTTTTTGTTTTTTTTGTCGGTCGTGGGGCTTGAGCTCTGGGCTTGGGCGCTGTCTTTGTGCTCTTCAGCTCAAGGCGAGTGCTCTACCGCTTGAGCCACAGCGCCACTTCCTACACTCCTAATTTTAAAAGCTATATTAGTTCAAAAAATATGACAATGTGTAACTTAAATTATAATTGAACAAGTGATGTCATTTTGGAAATACATATTACGGAACTTCGTAAGTGACATTACTCCTCTCTGGGCCTCAGTTTCCCCAGGGAGCTGGCTGTGGCTCTCACTCCTCTCTAGGACTCAGTTTCCCCACATGTGGCTAAGGGATGTTACGCCTTTCGGATCTCACTGCCATCCCAAACTGAGTGATCCCAGGCAACCTGCAGCCGCGCTGGCCCCTCCCCCGCCCCATTTCTTTCCCCCTTGGGTGTCGAAGGCATTGAGGACATGGCTTCAGCCTCAGCATGCTTCTGTCCATCCTCCCCCTGCGATATGGCTGACTTCTCTCTCTGGCAGCTCTCAGCCCTGACTCAATGGTCACTGGTTGGGCTACCTCTGGTCCTGAGGGTTTGTGGGCAAAGGAGGCATCCCGGCATCCCCCGCGCTCCACAGGGGGAGCTCCAATAGCATCTTTCTTGTCCTCGTAAGGAAGGCCCGTGAATGGAAGTGCCAGCTCTTGGCAGTCCACAGTCAGATCTTTTCCACCTTGGTCTTCTATCTTTTGCTTAGAGATACAGATTTGGGATGTTGCAATGCTTTAGCTTTCCCCGCCCCCAAAACAGGTGTTGGCAACTTAACCCCCAAAGTAGCTATGTGGACAGATGGGGCCTTTAGAGGTGATGGGCTGGGGAGGCTCTGTGTCCATGAATTCACAGGGATCCTTTGAGAAAGGAGTGGCGCAGCAGCAGGATGGTACCTGCCCCATAGCTGTGAACTTGGACTTTGAACCTCCAGTCTCCAGAAAGGTGGGCCAATACGCTAGTATTCATGCCAAGTTACCCTGTCTCTGGAATGCTGTCCAGCAGCACGAGATGGACGAGGAGGTGTCCATTTTCCCTCCTTTGACCAGTGGGCTGGGTTCACCATATGGGATCCAACCCCGCTTGCCCCCCACCCAGGACTTTGCTGAGCTGAGTCTCTCGGTGGTTCCATCTGGGAGGATGGCCAGGGGAACGCAGTCCCTCCGAGCCAGAAAAGCTCTGGAGGGCAAAAGCATCCCTAGAACCTCCCAATCCACACTGATCATCACAGCCACATTCTGAGAAATACCAGCGCTGTGTCTAAGCGCAGCAGGTGATTCTGATGGATGGCCTAGGCTGAGACCAGTAGGAGATGGAGGGGAGAAAAAGGATGGGATGACCTCAGTGGGAAAGGTCATCAAGATGAACTCTCAGCCACCCCGGGAAGCACTGCTTTACCAAGCCTTCAGCACCCACTGGACCCTGCAGTGAAAATACTGTGTTCCTACAGTGCAGGGCCTGAACCATCCCCAGGCCCTGGTATAACAAGCAGATCCGCCCTGCAGGAAGGACTCAGGGTTACAGCCTTGTGGGAAACGTGAGCAGGCAGTTCCCTGCTTTCATCACAAGATGGCGACATACCAAAGGACGCTCCAGAGCTGAGCTGCCCTCTGTGGCAGCAGCATCGAAATCCCAAGTTCAGCCTCTGACCCTGTGGTGGGGGCAAGATGAGGTCCACCCATGGGGGGCGGGGTGACAAGTTTTCTGAGCCATTGCTTTCTGGGGGAGGCATGATGAAGGTCTAGGCTTGGTAAGTATTTATACTCCCGGAGTTGTGTGTCCCGCAGGGAGGTCCTTTAGTCCCAGCAAGGACTCATTTAATCCTGCCCTCTGCCCTCTTGGCCTTCTGGATCTGGACCCCTGGATGCTATGGGATCAACTCAACATCCAGAGTTCTGTGCAGCTGGGCAGTTCTCTGACCTGCCCTTAGGGGGCGCCCTCCCACCCATGAAGCCAAACTCAGTCTTTCACCATGACTGTACTTTTAGTGCCAGGCTTCTTGCAGCTCTCCCCACCGCCCTGCTCCTGGTTTCCAGAGACACGGAGGCCACGGGGCAGGTGAGCCCACGACTTCCAGCCTCCCCCTCACACTTGTTTCTGTGATCCATCTCCACAGGGTGTGTCAGAGACCAGAATCCTCACCTGGCCCAGGACTCCTGCGCCCTCCTCTCTGCCCACATTTCCTCTAGGTCTATGTGCTCCTTCCCCGGGGAACAGTGTGCCACTATCAACAATAAACAGACAAAAAGAAACAAACAACTCCCCCTCCCCCAAGAAGTACAAAAGAAACAGAGCCAGTTCTGGTGGCTCACACCTGTAATCCTAGCTACTCAGAAGGCTAAGATATGGAGGACCACGGTTCTAAGCCAGTCCGGGCAGAAAATCCCATGAGACTGACTCCAAAATAACCAGCAAAAAGCTGAACTGGAGGCATGGCTCAAGTGCTAGAGTGCCAGTTGAGCAAATGCAGGGATAGAACAAAACCCTCCCTTCAGCCTGTCTAGGGCCTAGAATAGCAGGTATTCCAGCCTGGTTCCAGACCACAGCCTGAATCTCAGCCTTGGCCATAGAGCAGGATAAAGACATCATCCTTTCCCAAGGATGGTTCCCACAGAGAGAGGGGTGGGAGCAGTAAATACAGATTGGGACTGTGGTATTGGGAGAGGGGGGAGGGGATAGGGAAGGGGTCAGGGACAGCTGCTGTTCCCACAATGCAATTTGTGTGTCAGGCCTGCAGTTTTCCTGATCATTGCAACTAAACCTAACACTGCCTGACCCCATCCAGTAATCTTCCTATATCATCCCATTTCATGCAACCATCCTCTCCTCTAGAAAGTCTGATGGTTCTCAGGTTAGAGGAGGAAGCTGCCACTTAGAGAACCGGAGGCATGCACCTGAGTTGAGTTTGAACCTTTGGTCTCAGATTCCACGCTCTCTTGCTTTTGCTGTTGGCATGTTTTCATCACACCCGTGAATTCATTCTAACACACTCATGGGCAAGAGAAACCCTCTTTTGCCAGGGCCAGCAAGATGACCAGAATCTGTGATCCTGAGAGCAGACTAGTAGAACTCATTGTTTCTAAACAAACCAAAGCCCAAGAATAATCCCCCCAAAAAACAACTACTAAACAAGACAGATTTGGTGAGGGGAGGCTGACCCGAGAGGAAGAGACCCCAGAGGCCCCGTCGGTTCCTGGTCTGGCCTGGCAAGGAAGGATCGCTGACCCATCTGGTCTCCAGGAAGCCACTTGAAAGCAGAATACCACCTGTGGTCTCAGCCCTGTCCAGGGTCCAAGCATGCCTTTGGAGGTTTGAGGCTTTAGCTCCCCGTGACTTCCAGTTGGGTACCAAGGGCATCAGCACAGCAAGAGGCCAGCCCCAATGGGTCTAGGGCAGTGTGGGTGCAGGCGCTGGAGCTCCTTCAACCCCTCCCTCTTGGTGGGTAGGTATCCCCAAATGGCCTCCACCCTGGGGGCTTTGGTTTTTGCTAGCAGGCCAAGGTTTTGGTATAACAGGAGAAACAACTCTTTCTTCCTGGTGTCCACAGAGCACACAGCTGGCTGCCAAGTGTCCCCCTGGCCACCCATGCACAAAGGACTCAGCCAGCCATCATTAAAGCCCACGTAGGGAAACAGACCCAGAGAGGCAGAGGCCTGAGTTCAAGGTCACACAACCCCCACATGGCTGATCCAGATCTAGAACTCAGCTTCCCACTGGTGCTCATTCCTTCATCCCCCAACCCCCCAGCGGGGCCTGCCTTGAAATCTCCCCTCCCCTCCTCACGTACAAACAGCTTTTGAAATTCCCCAGCTGTGTCTGGCACGGACCCCATGTTCTGTCTTGTTCGCGTGCCCAAAGCTACAACAACAACAAAAAGTCCTGCAGCCCTGCTGTAACTCCTGCCACACCCACGGCCCGCAGAACTCCACTGGCCCTGGCTGGCCATCCTAAGGATCGCAGTGGGACCAGCGCCCTGCAGAGCGCTGTTGCTGTTCTTTGGGCATCGATGGTTCCTCCTCCTTCCCCATCCTAGAAAACCGGAACTCCTGTTTTCTGCCATTGCCGTGCGAAGAATTATAGCCGAGTGTTATTTCTCCCACCCCTTCCTCTCCATCCTCGTTTTCCACAATCTATTGCCAACAATGGTCTACGTGGTCCATGGTGTAGAGAACACAAGCTGTCAGTAACTGTGCCTTCCAAGCTCAGGTAAATTCCAGAATTTTCTCTCTGCTGGAGCTTCCTTTCTCCTGGATGCTGAAGTGATCTAGTTGCAGGAGGTCTCTGCTTTCCATGGTTGGTCTCCTGGGTTCCCCCCACAAAACACAAGATGGAGCCTCGGCTTTAAAACCTCTACCACCTCTCCATACTCTGCGCTGGGCTCACCATGCCCCAAATTCTTGTCCTTCCTCCCTCTCTCCCTCCTTCCCTCTTTCTCCTTTATTTTTGGTAGCACAGGGATTAGAACTCATGGCCTCAAGATTTTCGAGGTGGGGGAGATTGTACTACTTGAGTAATGTCCCAATATTTATTTATTAGCTGGTCATGGGACTTGAACTCAGGGCCTGGGTCTAGCCCAGAGCTTTTAACGCTGAAGGACAGTGCTCTACCACTTTGAGCCACAGCTCCACTTCCATACAATCTATTGTCTTTGCCTTTGTTTTGGGTGATACTGGGCCACTGAATCTGAGCCATGTCCCCAGCCCTTTCTTTACTGGTTATTTTTGAGATGGGGGGGTGGTCTCACGTTTTCTCTGGGCTCAGCTGGATGGAGGTCCTCAGATTTGTGCCTCTCCTCAAGAGAGATGACAGGTACAGGCCGCTGTAGCTAGCCTTTGGTTGAGAAGGAGTCTCTGAAAGGTTTTTCCTGGGTTGGCTTCACAATTCAACACCTCAATCTCTAGCATGTGAATAGCTGGGATTACAAGTGTGAGCCACTGTTCTGGGCATAAGAAACTACTCTCTGTCTTTAAATTTTCTCCTTTTCCCTGTCATTGCTTCTCTTGTGGCCCTGATTTCTCCCCAAACCTAGTCCAGGGCTCTCATCTGGGTTCTTGAATCTTTTCTTACCTAGAAGGTTCCTTAAATCCAGCACCTCTATGTTTTTCTCTATGTACCCTATAGCACAAACACAGTGCCTTCTAAAGTATTTACTGGGTAAATACATGAAATAGACTAAATGGATAAGAGAACGCATGGACAACTCTAAGGCATGTAGAAATCATGGAAGAGTAAGATGCCTTATACATCAAGACTGGTTCTGTGGCACAGGCCTAGTCCATTATATTGTGCCTGAGGAAGCAAGTCTCCCAGAAGGAATGAGGTCTGCAGAGATGTCAGAAGGAGAATCAATATCTGCGAGCAGTCGGTGTGCCTCCACGGAGGCCAGGGGCTCTGGGCTTCAAGTCAGGGCTGTCCCTGTGGCTGGAGAGAGGGCACTGCGGAGGGCCAGAGCCGCGCTACCCGCTGTCCTGACTCGTGTGAACCATTCTCTCTGAATCTTCCCACTTCCTTCTTCCTCATTCCATCCCCTCCAGGGGATCCAGCATTTTTGAAGACGTCCTCTGAGAAGCAGATAAGAACTGCATCCCAGGAGAAAGTCCTCTCACTCTATCTCGACATCAGTCCCTCAAGAATGTGGGTCTGTTCCCAAGGGCAGCAGTCAGTTCTTTACACACCAACAGCGGGGACTTGCTGGGCCTTCAAGACTGGTCCAGGGGATCTCTAAGATGCCAGTCTAGGAGATCTAGGATGCTGCTCTAGGAGATCGACAAGACACTGGTCTAGATCTGTAAGATGCTGGTCTAGGAGATCTATAAGACACTGGTCTAGGATATCTATAAGGCATTGATGCTGGGTGCTGGTGGCTCACACCCATAATCCTACCTATCAGGAGGCTGAGCTCTGAGGATCATGGTTCATAGCCAGCCTGGATAGGAAAGTTCATGAGCCTCTTATCTCTAACCACCAGAAAAAAACAGAAGTGGCACTGTGGCTCAAGTGGTAGAGCGCTATAAGATGTTGGTCTAGGAGATCTACAAGACGCTGGTCTAGGAGACCTGTAAGATGTTGGTCTATGAGATCTATAAGATGCTGGTTTAGGAGATCTATAAGCTCCTGGTTTAGGAGATCTATAAGATGCTGGTCCTGCAAGACTAGATCTAGAAGCATGGATGCCCACCTGTGCACAGCTCCAGGCACCCTGGGGACCAACCACAGTCCCGAAGTGGAGATCTCTTCAGAACAGCAATGTGTTCCCCAGGGATGTGGTTGAGTCCATCCAAGGAGCTCTGCCTTGCCTGTCTGCCATCCTTCCTAGGAAGTATGAAGGATCTCATTGGAGAAAGCCCTCCCCAGCTGGCGCACTTCCTCCCACCTCTAATGACTCTGCTTCCTTCAGTCACTGACTCATGTGATGGATGACATGGAATGAGTCTGGGACCTTAATACCATGCTTATTGTCTCTACTCTAGCCTACCCTGTGTGTATATTACTACTGCTACCGCATTGTAGATTTCTTTTCCATTAATTTGGCCTTCAGAGATCTTTCAGGAAAGCACTACCCATCAATGAAAGTTGATAGGACATATTTATCATTTCCTATCCTTAGTGACATCTCAGTGATCTATTGTGACATCTCAGTGATCTATTGTAGCATAATACATCTTATTTCAGTGGCTTGAAAGTGCGGTTCAGTTTACTAATGGTTCAGTGATTTGGGCTGAGCTCATCTGGACAATTCTTTTGCTGCCGTGGACTCACTGTTGGGGGCTTGGCAGGGGCTGGAAGGTTCACTGTGGTCTTGAATGCATGGCTGGTGTTCAGGGCTGTCTGTTGGCTGGACCAGGTATTGCAAACAGGCACACCCAGGCTTGTCTCCTGGTGCCTGTGTTCTTTAAGATCCTGCTTTTAACGATTACAAAGAAACATTGTCTAAGCCAGGCACCAGTGGCTCATGTCTGTAATCCTAACTATTCAGGAAGCTGAGATCTGAGGATGGCAATTGGAAGCCAGTGTGGGCAGGAAAGTCTGTAAGACTCTTCTCTCCAACGAACCACCCAAACAAAACAAAAAATCTGGAAGTAGAGCTGTGGCTCAAGTGGTAGAGTGCTAGCCTCAAGCCAAAAAGCTCAGAGACAGCACCTAGGCCCTGAGTTCAAGCTCCAGGATGCAAGCTTGTGTGCACGTGCGCGCGCGCGCGCACACACACACACACACACACACACACACACACACACACACACAGAACCACTGTCTAAAGCCAATCATGTGGCCAAGCCTAGCATCAACACAGAAGGGACCACATACAGACATGGATTCAGAGAGGCCTGGCTCTTTGGGGACCATGGTGGTGACAGAACACCACAGATAAGATGACATCTCATGGGTTACAACTTCCTATATGCCATGAGCCAGAGCCTGCCTATCAGTGAGTTTGAAGAGATAAGGTAAAACTGGAAAGGACTTTGCAGACTAGGAAGGCAGGACACACCAAATACACTGAAACCAGTACTGGAACAAACGTGGACGAACCAGTCCTATGTGCATGGGTGGCTGTCTCTTCTAGAAAGAAGAGGGCCGTGGAATTATTCAGACCCTTTCTTCGAGCCCCATCTCATTGCTGGCAGCTGAGCTGAGCATTTCCACTGTTTTTCAGGGAGCTGAGTGCCTCTCTCGGCTTTCTTCCAGACTCTAACAAGCACATAAGTGTATTCTTCATGACCACAAAGAACTACTTGAGAGATTTTTTTTTCCCCCTCCTTAAGAAACCTGGCCAACTCTGAGACGGACGCCCATTGCTTGCTGACGCTGATATTTCCTCCCGGCCCTGAATTCTTGCCACCCACAGTTGCTCCAGTCCAGAGTGAAAGTTCAAAGGCCAAATACTTATGATCCACACAGCCGCCATAGCTGAAGAGCCAGTCCACTTAGGAAAGCCAACAAGCGAACCCCTGCAAACACCGCTCTTGAGCCTTTGTCTCCAAGCACATTCTCCTCTGTTCTTCTGTAGATCATTCCTCAGCCCTTTGGGGGAGGGGAGGGCATAAAGCAGATGGGGGAAATCAAGGCCCAGAATGAAGAAGCAACTTCCTCAGTGAATGGCAAGGCTAGAAAGCAGAGCCCTGGCTTCCTGATCCTCAGTCCCAGCCATGTTGCCCTGTGATCCCTCCTGACAGGCTCTACCTGCAGAGGGCCGATTTTCTAGATCCATGCCCCACACCCTGGAAAATCCACCAGACAGCTAGGATGGAAGCAAATTCCAATTCTCATCAACTAGGTGGGAGAGAATGAGAAATGGTAGAAACCCTCTCCCCTCCAACACATACACACACACACACACACACACACACACATACACGGATCTCTTGCTCACGGCAATCTTTCTGCTTGAGAATGGAGGCAGCCAGTGTCCTCCTCAGGATGACCCATAAGAGGTGACCACCACTTACCTGTTGGCTGGGCTGGAACTCTGGGAGAAATTGATCTACCAACTGGGTAGTTTCTGGTTCCAGAGGCCTTGCAGGAAGGGGGTGGAAAGGGAATACTGCCTACATGGGCAGGCACCCTTCCCGTCCACGGTGCCCATGGTGGGCAAATGCTGGGGCAGCTCCAATAGATGCTACATCCATATCAAGGGCATCCTTGGCCAGAAGATTCCAGAAGACAAAGGAGTCTTTTACAGGAAGTCCTGCTGTCATTGTGGCCCCCGACCGCTGGCATTTCCAACTGTCATGTGATGTTGGAGATCCACCCGCCCTCCATCTTTGGTCCAGTGCAAAGAACACTGCACTCAGAGGCCACTGGCCCAGGGTGTCTTTCCTTCTGTCCACCAGCGTTTAATGTTTTCTGAGTACTTCAGACCAGTCTCTGGGGTGACTTTTCCTAATGTAAGAAGATAGAAGATGAAGGAGTTTCAGTCATTTGACTTCCAGAAAATCATCCTATGAGAGGGTTAAATGTTTGTATAGAATGGGAACTTTTTATTTTCTTTTGCTGGTCCTGGGACTTGAACTCAGTGCCCAGGCCCGGCACCACTTCTGGCTTTTTCTGTGTATGTGGTACTGAGGAATCAAACTTGGGGCTTCATACCTGCCAGGCAAGCACTCTACCACTGAGCTACATTCCCAGCCCCTGGGAATGAGAATATGCCTCAGTGGTAGAGTGCTTGCCTAGCATGCATGAAGCCCTGGGTTCCATTCCTCAGTACCACATACACAGTAAAAGCTGGAAGTGGCACTGTGGCTCAAGTGGTAAAGTGCTAGCCTTGAGTAAAAGAAGCTCAGGGACAGTGCCCAGGCCAAATCCCCAGGACTGACCAAAAAAAAAAATACATGTACATATCTGCATAGACACACCCATAAATGAGATTTTTTTTAAATTCCAAAACGTATTCTCCTGACTTCACACCATATTCAGAGTAGTTGTTTCAATTGAGACTATAGGTAGTTGAACTTTTTTTTTTCTTTTGCCTGTGTCTTCTTTCTGTAGCTTTGTTTATTTTTTTGTAACAAACAATGGTATTTCTTTTTAATAAGAAGATGCAATAAAATAAGTTTCATTTTGAAAAAGAGGGAGCTTGTCTGTGATGACACACTGAGGAATTCTGTAAGGAAAAGTCCCGGGCCCTGGTGGAATGGGAGGGGAGCGGAGGGCCAGGCTTGCAGTGAGCCGGGCCTGAGGTAGGAGCCATCTCCTCGCATTCTATGAGCTCCATAAACACTCCCTCCACCCAGGCCAGGCTCCAGGCTGGACTTACTCACCATGAGCCTTCCGGTCCTATTTTGACTCACCCTTGAGACATCATTTCAAAGGAATTTCTGCATAACCACAGCACCCACATGAAGAGTCCTACAAAAACTCCATTTTAACTACGTTCCAGCAGATGATGGCTTTCATTAGCCACCTTGGCGATGGAGGAAACCCCAGGCCCCACAAGCACTGCAGCAATGGTGGCTGGTGGGCCAATTCTGTCTTCCATCTTCCCCTTCCCACAATCCCACACAGCACTGGATCCCATGCCCCGCTGTGCCCGGCCACTGGGGAGACTTCGCCCCTGGTGTAATCTGAGCTCAGGGGTTCCAGATGATTGACAGCTGAGGATGCCTCAACAGCCATCCTCGCTGGCCATCTGGATGGACTCCTCTCTCAAGTGCTTTCCTCTGAATGCAGACTTGACTTCCTGTTCCACTTTCCCTCCGCTCCCCCTCTCAGCTCCTGCAGAAGTCTGCGTGGGCTTCGATGTCCAGAGGGCTGGCCCTGGGAAAGGCTTGGATGGGCCGTGGTGTTTCTTTTTATGTTAAGATCCCAAGGGTCCACCCCCTCTCCCCTTGACCCTTGTGACTGGTGAGAGCCCAAGGCTGGGCTCTGTGGTCTGGGGACAGCGTGGTGCGGCAGGCAAAGGGGTGGTGGGAATCGGGGAAAGGGGCTTTTCCACATTCTTAAAGATAATAGAATAACATGGTTGAGATTAAGACACAAATATGCCTGATGAAACAAGAGTGTGAGGGAGATGGAGGAGAGGGGCTCCTACTCCCCCCACAGGTTCCCCACCTTACCCCCGGTCCCCACCCAGCACTCTACACCCCACACACCGAGTGACACCTGATCATGGACTGCACTGTGCGTCTGCCCACCAAGAGGAAAGTCAGATACATGCCAGCATAGGCGAAGGGGAATCCACGGCAGACCAGTGGGCACCGGTGGCAGGGTACAGAACACCATAACACCATACGTGCCTCTTTCTAAAGACAGGAGCCTCTTGGAGCCCAGGAGCTCCCTTCCAGGGCCTGCTTGACAAAGCCTACCTTCCTACTCTTGGCCATTCATATATCAACTACACATCCAAGTGTGATGTTAACTAGGGAAACAGAAGCACAGGCCAAGTACCTTGTCCAACGTCCCCTGCATCCTTGCATCCAGTGGCGGAGCTGGGAGAACTCTGTGATCTTCATGGTAGAGTATTTCTCTTCAGCTGGGTGCCAGATTTTGAGATAGGACAGACAACTTCCCAGGTGTTTCCCAGGACTTGATCCATGTTGCCTGCAATGTCACCTACTGACCTCCTAGCAGCTGAAGTCGGCTAGGCTTTGGAACAAGCAGGGGACACCCCCAAGTCTCTATTGGTGGCACTCAGCCCAGCTGGCTGTCGAGCCGTAAACTGGCTCCTACTGCTGGGGGTGCACTGGCCGGACATCTGTGGGGACACATCAGTGTTTTCCTTCAGTCTCCAAGACAAACAATGGAGCAACAGCTGGTCAAGATGTTTCCACTCCACGGCCTAACACAGACTTAGTTGCCCGAGACTTCCTGTGCAGTCTCCTCATCTTTAATCTTTCCTCCAGCGTCCTTCCTGCCACCTGTAGTCTAAATTTAGTGACAAGCACCTTCCACAGAGGCCACGTTGGAAGGTCAGGCTGCTAATGAGCAAACACTTTCACCTCAGTAGGGTCACGGTTGAAAGGGGAGCATGGTGGGTGAACCCCACAATAATCCTCCGCCTGGGATTGCTTTTCTTGGATTATATAAATACTAATCCTTTTAATCTCAGCTTGTGTCTTTATTATTTGGAGAGCACTGAAATTTTATTCCAATAGTGATAACATTTTTATTAATTTAAAAAAGTCAGGTGAGGGTTGGGAATATGGTTTAGTGGTAGAGTGCTTGCCTAGCGTGCATGAAGCTCTGGGTTCAATTCCTCAGTACCACATACACAGAAAAAGCTGAAGTGATGCTGTGGCTCAAGTGGTAGAGTGCTAGCCTTGAGCAAAAGAAGCTCAGGAACAGTGCCCAGGCCCTGACTTCAAGCCCAGGACTAGCAAAAAAAAAAATCAGGTGAAAACGAACCCCAGCATCTAGAAATACCACTGCTAGTACATCGGTGTGTTTCTCCTCAATATTTTTTCCCTAGCCATTTTGTTTGTCGGTAGAACTTAAGTCACATTGTTCAGTTGATTTGGAAGCTTTCCCACCTTATACCATGCAAACAAGCTGTCTCCAGGGTTTTATTTCAAGCTGTTCAATGCCATTTGCCAATATGGGATTTCATCGTTTCAATCATCCAGTGAATTAACCTTCCCTCTTCCAAACAGGTTGCTTGATTTATTGTTTGCAATTTTTTTTATTGTGATTAAGTGATTACATAAATTTCACAAATTTTTCACAGTACTGAGGGATAGGGATGCTTAGTTAAAGGCACAAACACATTCTAACCTTCATGGGGCAAATCGTCTTTATCATGGTCTATAAAGTTTATGAGTTCTATAAGTTTTGACAATAGTTATTTCTTCCACATCGGGTGATATGTACATTTCTTTCCTTTTGCTTAGTGTCAGCTGTTCCCTCTTTCCTGCTCATTCCCTCCTTCCCATCACTGCCATTGAGTTGCTTAGTTCATTTTGATCAATGTCCAGTGCAGCTGATGGGTCCCGCTGTTGTATGTTTTCCCGTTTCCCTCTGTTTCTGTGTCCTCCTCCTAGTTTCCCTCCGACGTGCACATATATAGCATATATGTGGTCAGGTTGCTTGATTTTTAAATCTTTCTTTCTTCTGTTTCCCCATCACAGTGCCTGGGTGCTGTTCCCGAGCCTCTTTGAGCTCAAGGCTAGTGCTCTACCACTTAAGCCACAGCTCCACTTCTGGTGATTTTCTCTTTCTTTCTTTCTTTTCTTTCTCTCTCTCTCTCTCTCTCTTTCTTTCTTTTTGCAATTTTGCAACTAATTGATGAGTTTTTGTTTTTGTTTTTTGTGCTGGTCCTGGGGCTTGACCTCAGGTGGGCCTGGATACTATCCTTGATCTTCTCTTGCTCAAGGCTAGTGCTCTACCACTTGAGTCACAGCTCCATTTGTGGCTTTTTCTGAGTAGTTTGTTGGAGATAAGAGTCTCAAGACTTGGGTGCCAGTGACTCAGGCCTGTAAACCTAGCTACTCAGGAGGTTGAGCTCTGAGGATTAAGGTTCAAAGCCAGCCCATACAGTAAAGTCTGTGTGTGGAGATGAGTCTCATGTACTTCCCTGTGAGAGCTGGCTTTGAACCGGGATCCTCAGATCTCAGCCTCCTAAGTAGCTAGGATTACAACTATGAGCCAGTTGTGCACCGCAGATGGGTGTTTTTCTGCTTACATCTTTAGCTACATTGAGGATGACTTCCTTGCAAGTGATTTCTGGAAGTGGTATTTTCCAAAAGAGCTGAGATGTTCTATACGATCTCCTCCCCAGCAGCACAGTGAATGCAAAGGCAGTGTTTTTGTTTTTTGTGTTTTTGTTTGTTTGTTCGCTTTTTATGTGAGAGAGAACTCAAATTCAAAGATTGAAGGAAACTGGACTCCTGGGAAATTTACAGCCTCAAGGAACAGAGAGCCTAAAGAAAGTGCTAATATTTTACTGTTTGCAGCCAGCACAGCTTCCTGTGAGGGATTATAGGATGGTCAGCACGGCAGGATTTAGGACGACAGGCTGGAGCAGTGGCCCCAGCCAGCTCCTAGGGACAGATGGCTCGAGTTACCTCACCACTATAGAAGGAAGGATTGTGAAATGGTTCCTAGGTCCAATTTTTCTTTTGATCGAATCAACGCTTGGCAAACTTCAGTGATTCGTGAAAGAAGCAATGGCAATGCGCTCATGGCAGTGTGTTTATGGGCAGTGATGGGCAGTATGTTTATAGTAGGTCTGGGACCAGACCCCAAATCCCATCTCCACTGCATTTGATGGCAAATAAAAATAACTGGACTTGAACGGAAGACACAAGCCTTCTGGATACCTTTCCCTGGACACTTCCTCACCTGTGTCCCTGTGTTTCCAGTTCTTCACCAGGTGTCGAGGGCGCTGCAGTTATCAGCCGTGTGCACAAGGGAATTGTGCCACGCTAGAATGGGACCGCGAGCCCCCTGATGGAGAACGCATCGCAGACACAGCCTGGGAGTTATAGAATTAGTCATTGTTTAAAGTTGAGTTCAAATCCAGCTGGCTCTCAGGAAGAATGAAATCAGCAAACGAATGTCATCAATGTAGCGAGGCTAAAAATTCCCCCCTCCTTTCTCTTCCCTCCTGTCCACCCTGCCCTTTCTTTTTATGGCCCTGGGTTTGAACTCAGTGCCTTGCACTTGTTAAGCAGGTGCTCTACCACTTGAGCTATACCTCTAGCCCCTCCATTTTTTTTGCTTCTGTTCTTTTTCAAATGGGACTTCACATTTTGGCCAGGGCTGCCTAGATATCTGCCGTGACATCTGGCTGAAAAAATTAACTTCCTCTTCTAAATCTAGTTGTATATGACAGTGGCCTGAACAATCTTATTCGAGTAAGATAACTTCACAAATATGCTCATAAAACTTGAGTAGTAATTGTTCACATAGCATGTATTGTAAAAATTCACCATGAACAAACAGCAACATGAAATCCTGGCTTTCAGGATGCTATATGTGTGGCCAATGACAATATTCATTTGCAAATCAAGTATGTACACCTTCTGAGAGATGCCTGAGTCATGTCTCAATGTAAGAACTTGTGATGTTCAGTAATAACCATAGCATACGAGAGGGAACCACTGACTCACTGCATTTATTGACAGCGAATCGCACGTAGGGATGCTGTGTGCATTGTCCTTTGACTCTTCAAGTTGGACTTTCTCCTTCATTTTACCCCCAATCCTTCCTTAAGCCAGGAACTTCTGCTTCCCTGCTTTCGTACATCCATGATGCCAATGGCCTATTCAATCAAGGGCCTCAAAGAGACCAGGCCCTCATGCAGGGCGTGGGCCCAGGCACTGAGTGAGGTATGGATGAGTATGATGTGTAATTCCTGCTTCTCTGAATCTCACAGGCCAGTTACAGAGAAATGGTACATGGGAAATAATGTCAGTCTTCTGGGCTTAGTGAAGTTTAGTGGTCAAACCCGACATTGGAAGACAGATCACAAAGACAGTTCCAAAATGAGTCAACGGACACTGATGGCTGAGTGAAGAAATGAAGGAGCTGGAGAGAGTGGCCGAGCTGGAGGGCTCCCTAGAGGAGATGTTTGAGTGGGAGCCTGAACAGCTATTAGGATCCAGTGCCTGGATGCTGAGAATAACTGAATGAATGAATGAACGGACGCTAAGGTAAGAACTTTTGGTCAATGCTGGCAGCACTGTTTTGTTTTGTTTTTGGCAGCATTGGGGTTTGAGCTCCGGAGCTCTTGATGCTCTACGACTTGAGCCATGCTTCTAGCCCATTTTGCTTTAGTTATTTTTCTGATAGGGTCTTGCATGTTTTGTTTTTAAACCTGGGGCTAGCCTTAGACCATGATCCTTTTATCTGTGGTCTCTCACACAGCTGAGATCATTAGCATGTGCCACCATACCCAGCTTATTGATTGAGATAGGATCTCACTATTTCCCTAGGCTCACCTCAAACTGATCTTTCTGATTTCTGTCTCCTGAGTAGCAGGGAGTGGTGTGAATGACTATGCCTGGCTGGAAACTCTTATTAAAAGAATGACATTAACTTCTGAAATACACCAGTCAATTTCTTGACGGTAACTATGGGTGCAGAGGAGAGATGCTTCCAGAAACCCAAGGCCCACAATCTCAAAATGTTACTGCTGCTGGGCACCAGTGGCTCATGCCTATAATCCTAGCTATTCAGGAGGCTTAGATCTGAGGATCGCAGTTCAAAGCCAGCCCGGGTAGGAAAAGTCCATAAGACTCTTATCTCCAATAAACCACCAGAAAACCAGAAGTGGTGCTGTGGCTCAAAGAGGGCTAGGCTTGAGCAGAATTGCTCAGGGACAGTGCCCAGGCCCTAAGTTAAAAAAAAAAAAAACCAAAGTTACTGCTGAGGCCCCACAGTCATCAAGGTCTCAATGTCACCCATGTCACCGAGGGGAGGTGCTCTGGCTGCAGCAGTGAGTGGCCCGCAGAGGCTCATCCTGCAGGTCAGCAGCTGAGCTGGCACTTGGACATTTGGGAACTGAACTTCAACTCTTCTCATCCTGTCTTCTTACTCCTAGAACTCACTCTTTCACTTAGCTTGTCAAAACGTGTCTAAAATAGATTTTCTTTGGCCTAATCCCTCCCACCAGCAGCTTACCCTAATCAAAACACCAGACTGGCCTTTCTTTTCATTTCCTGGGCTGCTAGCCAGTGCTTCAGAGACCATGCGTTGGCCTCCATGATGCTAAAACTATTCCCCATCAAAGATGAACTGTTGGTGACAAAACCCAAGCCCTTGTTTTGGGGGTTGGGGTGTGTCGAGAGGGTGAGTGGAGATGGGCCAGCACTGAAGGGGTCCTCTATCACCCTGGCTTTATCTACAACCCAAAGCTGCCTCCTCTTGGGCACAGGCCCATCAGGGTAGAGACTCTGGGTGAAGTTGCCACCAACTGTTGGCTGTCCGGCTGGCTGGGTGATCGGAACAAAAGACACAGCTTTGGGCCAAGGATGCTTGAAGTTCTGAGGCCTGGAGGTCAAACGCCTCCCAGAAATGAACTCCAAATCTCCCAGGGGCTGTAGTCACGCAATTGGGTAGCCTGCTGCAGAGGGAAGTGACTGGCAGACTCTTTGATAATAAGGATGTCTCTGTGTGTGTGTGTGTGTGTGTGTGTGTGTGTGTGTGTGTGATCTCACTTATAACTTTCGTTATTACTATCAAAGTCCCAAGGCCTTCACACTTCATCTTTTCTGAGTTTCTTCAGTACACTTGTTCTCAGAGCCTTAATTCAATTTCAATTTATTCACTCAACAGTTACCTGTGGAGCCTTTGTATTTCCCAGGCCTGTGCCACAGCGGTTCAGTATAATCACGACTCCCAGTGACCGCGGAGTGGAAGGGATTGCCACCTGCTTCTGCTGCTCACTGACAGTCACTGGGACCAAGCGTTTGCCCCGTTCCTGGCCCTTCTGGTTGCATCTCCTCACCTGTGAAAGTGAGGCGTTTTGCAAAATGACCCCCATGGCTTTTACCTGTATTAGTCAGAGTAAAGTTAGGATGCAGAAACCACAAAGTATTTGGAACTAAGGGAATTTAATAGAAGGAAGTATGAGCTAACCCACAGGGAATCAGCTATTAAGGGCTGGGTACAGGCACAGAAGCAGAGGCAGCAGCTTAGAAGCTGTCCTGCAGCTAGAACAGACTATGCAAGAAAGAGACAAGCCTGGAGAGGCCTCACCTGCAATAGTTACATCAAGAGCTGGAAGGAACAGCTGGACTCAGTGAATGGGAGAGGAAACCCCTGAGGTGCTGTATACTGGGGCTACTCAGCAAGAAGGAACTCACTGGGGTCGTGGGAGGTTTTTTGAGAAGCTGCCCACCTGAGTGCTACTGCCTTACTAAAGAAACCTGCTGGGGGCCCTCATGGAACTTGTCAGAAGTAGCAAAAATGCTACAGGAGACGTACGTGCAAGAAGAAAAGAAAGCAGGCCTGAACAAGACACAGAAGCACCATTATCCTGTAGTATCCTTCCAGAACTCTCTACTGACAAAGCTTAGCATTGTGCCATCAGGTAAACAGAAATACCTACGGGGCTCAGCATCAGGACCAAGCGCAGGCGATCAAGGAAGGCTTTGGAGATGAGATGTGGTTTAGCCTTTGCCCAGTGTACTGGTTACTCTGCAACATCATTCTTCCATGTGAATGTAAGTAATAACTGAACTAATAGTATTGCAACTACCCCACACATAATCTGAGACAGTCCTGGACATATTCTGTCTGCTCACCCTCAGTCCTCCACTAAATCACGATATGCTTCTGAAGAAACCTTAAAACTTTAACACAAGTCTGGTTGGGCACAGTGGCTCATGCCTGTAATCTCAGCTATTCAGGAGACTTGAAATCAAGAGGATCACGGTGAGAGGCCAGCCCAGGCAAAAATGATTTTTAAAAAAGACTAGGTGAAGACACACAGGGAGAAGACAGCCGTGTGGTGACAGGGGGTGAATGTCTGCTGAGCCATGAAAGCCAAGGAATGCTGACCAACACCGGAACTAGAAGAGGGAAGCATGCGCGACTCTGCCAACACCTGGAGTTTAGACTTTGGCCTCTGGAGCCCTGATATAATCCATGTGTGTGATGTGAAGCCATACAGTGCATGGGACTTTGTCCCAGCAGCCCTAGCACACTCACAAGGAAGCATCAGGGAATGACTGGAGAAGGTGGAGAGGCAGCAGGAAGGACCAGTAGGGTGAGGGGACCTGCTCACCTGGGCAGGTAAGAGCTCAGGAAGGGGGTGTGGGCGAGGGGGAAGCAGTAGGAGGATGTGAACACAAGCACTGGAATGCGTGAGCTGAGAGATGGGAGCTGACACAAGAAACCCAGCTGCCCTGAAGACCAGAGGTGCTCACGGAAGCAGAGCAGGATGCTTCCAGACAGGCTGGGGTGGGGCCAGCTGTGACTGTCCAATCCTGGTCCTCTCTTGGGCTGGCTTCCCTGCTTGGCATGTGAATGCTTCTTCTGTCACCTGCTCGTTACTTTGGTGACTATCTGGGCTTCCAGCACCGCATAGACACCAGGGTTCCTTCATTTGCTTTCTCTCAGCTGGCCATGCTTTTCTCCTTAATATTTCTTCCCATTGGCCTCCAAGACTGCACACACTCTTGATTTTCTTCCTTCCTTCCAACTTAATACTGGAGCACCGTAGAGCTCATCCCTTGGTTTCTTGGCCTGTTATTTCTTTGGTGCCCTCAAAGGATCTCAAGCAACATGATGGTCCTCCAGACTCTTGTCTCCATCTCAGACCTCATCCTGGGTCTCCAGATCAATAGATCAAACCTGCTACTTGGATGTATAATAAACATCTTCTACTAAACATGCTGGTACTGAACTCTTGCTCTCCCCAGCTCCCTCCCCTCCCCAATTCCATCTTTTCAGATGCTCAGATTCGTTGCTGGCCCTTGTTCACATCAATTCATGGGGAATTCCTACACTGAATCCTCAGCTTTATCCAGGATACAATGGTCCCTCCACTGCTGCTACCCTGGGCTGGTCACCTCTGTCTTTCACCTGAGATGGTTTCCTCTGCCCTTCTGAGGCAAGTTCTAGGCCCATACTATATGTGACCAGGCACTGCATGATTTAGACCCAGCCCCACGCTACACCCGCTCAGATCATCTCCTTGAAGTCATTTCTTGTCTCCTGGTGGAGTCATGCTGGCGTCCAGCATTTCCTTGTGTGCTTCACATGAGGAACCACAGGTATGTCACTACTATGGGGAAAAAGAAATGAGAAGATCCAGGAGTGGCAGGAGTGGTGAAGGTGGACTAGGGTCAAGGTAGGGCTCAGTAAGAGATGGCATTTGAAGAAAGAGAGGGAACTGGTCTTGCAGGTATGTGGGGGGCAAGCAGGGTTCATTTTCCTTTGAAGACAACCATGAATCTCTAGGTTCTGAACAGAGGTTGGCATGTAAATAGCTCAGTAAATAGCTAATGAATATATAAATGCATTTCTTCAGTACACACTCTCATGTTCCTAATTCTCCCTGTTTTTAAGAATGCTATTTCTGATCTCACTTGTTTTTGAGACATTTTCATCTAGAACCTCAATTTGGGGCATCATTGACTACATTTTTATTTTAACTGACAATTACTATAGTGTTCCTATAGCACCATGAGCATTGATATTAAAAAACCAAAAAACCCCAGGGAACAGGTCTGAAAGAAAACTAGATCCCACCCTGGAGGCTTTGTTCAACCCTGGAATCCGAGTTCTACCTGTTCTGACATGAGTCACGAGTGAAACTGGGCAGTCACAATCTTGTACGTTCATGGAGCAGCCACCCATGACTTCATGCACGCATCACTTTGGTGAGTGGGGCTACTCCTAAGCTTGAAACCAGAAGGTCAATGAAAACTTTGTTTAGGGTGGCATTAAGTAAAATCTCCATGAGTGAAGTGTTTTTATTCAGAAAATGCAGTCACTTACATGATCTAATAAGTCGAGATCAATTTCTCAGGATTTACTGGGGGGAAAACCTATGTCTACAATTATGCGCGTGCACGTGCGTGCACACACACACAAATCTGAGAAGCTCTATAAAGGTTTTTGTTATAATACTGACTATATTTTATTTATGTACTCTTTGCAATTCACTGGAAAAAGAATGCAATCAGATAGAAGTAGATTGTCTATTCTAATTTTTATTTTTTTGGTCCGGTCGTGGGGCCTGAACTCTGGGCCTGGGCGCTGTCCCTCAGCTCTTCAGCTCAAGGCTAGCGCTCTACCACTTGAGCCACAGCGCCACTTCTGGCTTTTTTCTTTTTGCTTATGTGGTGCTGAGGAATCGAACCCAGGGCCTCATGCATGCAAGGCAAGTGCTCTACCACTGAGCCACCTTCCTAGCCCCTATTCTAATTTTTAGTATCAGCCATACATTAGAATCAGTATACTTCATGACCAGAGGTCTCTTATTATTTTATTCACTTATTCCATGGAGGGAGGAGGGGGGAGACCTATAATCTCAGAATGACAGAAGTTGTACAGTCACAAATGTTCTCCAAGAAGCATACCTTGATGGTCTCCTATGCCATCAAAGCTTCTTTCGGTGCTGTGCCAGAACTAACTCACAGGGGATGAGTGATCAATTGTCAAGAATTGCAGTGAGGTGGCTGATGGGTAGCATACTGACAGATGGACCTTCACAGTGGAGGTATGCACCCGTTGAAAACTGGCAACTACTACAAGCCAACTCTTCAGCCCCCCCCCACTCTTGCCCCCACTGAAAAAAGCCAGCTGCCGAACAACTGGTCAGTATACTACCAGTTGATCTCTTCCTCAACAATCTTGATTATGTCAAGACAGTTTTCTAAATTACTATTTTTCAACTTACTTTGTTTTTAAGTATTTGAACTTTCTATAGCAAATTATTTACGTATACATCATTTTATTTATATTTTAGCTTTATAGGTTTTTGTTGTTGTTGTTTTGGTGGTCCTGGGGGTTGAACTCAGGGTCTCACACTTGCTAGGCAGATACTCTACCACCTAAGCCATGTCTCTAGCCCTTTTCTGCATTGGTTATTTCGAAGGTGAGGTCTTATTTTATGCCCTGGCCAGCCTGGGCTTCTAGCTTCCTATTTGGTGCTTCCTGGTCTCCAGGGATGACAGGTGTGCATCATTCTATCAGTCACTGGATGAGATGGAGACTTAAACTGTTTTTTTGTTCAGGTTGCTTCAAATGGAAATTCCTTCATTTCTGCCTGCCAGTAGCTAGCTATGATTACAGGACTGAGCCAACTTGTCTAGCTTTTTCTTTTTTTTTGAAACATGGAAAAAAAATCAATGTACTAACACAAACACATTTTTAGGTTATAGTTTTACAACTATTTACCTTATTCCTAATTACATGACTGGATTAATAATTGCTCTCTGCTCTCCCCTTATAGGCAGCTTTAAAGTCTCTAATATTGATATAATGTAGCTGAGTAATTTCAGCTTCATCATGTATAAAATGGGGATAATAATACATGCCCCTCATTTAGTTTCTGGGAGTATTAAATGACACATGTAAATAACTTAACACAGGGCTTTGTGCTTGGGATTTCAACATGGCAACACAGATGGTATGTGGCAGATGTATTCCCCAAAGGATCCAACATGGTGCTCTGGCCAACATATATTTTGATCCCTCCCCATGTAGATTTGGAACACAAATGAAGTGTTTGTTACTTGGTGGCTTAGGGTGGCTTTGATGCTGGTTTCCTGTGAGTGGATGCACTTGCTGGTAGAAAGATTTCGGTAGAGAGCCATTTTCTCCATACTCTTGGAATAACACTGGCATACCAACCTGACATGCTGGGGTTTTGAGACTGACAAGTATCAATTAATAAATAAGGTCTTAACTCTCAGTCACTCATCCAAAGGCTGCTGTCCATTTTCCTTGTAATTGCTGACTGGACTCATGAGAAAACAGAAGCAACACAGTTGGGATAGTCTTCTTGTCCTTCTACTCAGTATGGCAGCCTACACATATTTTTGGCCTATATTCTGTGTCCCAGTTCCAAACTAAGGAATCAAGTCTCCACATCTCTTTTCACCTGCTCAAGGTTTTAACTCTTGTAGATGTTCCCTGCTCTTTTCTATCAGCATTCCCCTTTGTTGGATCATTCTTCTCCCAGCTTACTCAAAAGCTTTAGTACTTCCTCCCTTAAACGTAGAAAGCCTCCCTCCTACTCCTTTAACTGCAGTCTCATTCTCTGCCCCCTCATACCCTATCCAGCACACTCTCCACCCAACCACTTTCCATTTTCTCTTGAATCTGCTGGAGTCAGCTGTCACTCCTCTAAACCAGTGAGAATGTTCAGTCAAGGCTCTTGGTAGTATCCATCTATTTTCTCTTGAATCTATTGAGGTCATCGGTCTCTTTTCTTGAATGGTGGGAACTGTTTGGTCAAGGCAACTGATACCATCCATGATGAGAATCCAGGGGTCACTCATTTGTCTTGGTGCCTCTCCTTCCAGAGGTATGTAGTAAATGTGCCCTTCGAAACACATCTTGCCTTGGCTCCTGGGTTACCACATTCTCTGGTTCCTGGCCTATTCTAGCCATTTCCTCTCAGCTCCCTTTGCTGTTACTCCATTTCTTCTTGATCTCTGACTGTTCCTGGAACAGCCAGGGGGTTCATGGCTTTCAAATTCAATTTATTTGCTCACACTCCCAAATCTGTGCCTCCAGCCTCAGTTCTCTAGTGAGGGTCAGCCTTGTAATTTAAACTTCCTTCCTGTATGCTTTCTTGGAAACCAAGACCAACAGATTTCTGGACTTTCCTTTCAAAACATGGCTTCTGTAGTCACTCTTACCCAGGAAACAGCATCTCCCTAACTTGCTTAATGGTCCTGCTGTTCCATCTCCAGCACGGTTTTGGACATTACTATGACTGACCAATAACTACTGCAGGAATGGATGAACCTCCTGGACATACAACAGAGGCAATTCTTGTAGTTGAAGAGACTTTATGACAATGCTGTCACATAGGTTAAGGTACACCCACATGCGACACTGATTTCAGAACGCTTTACTATTGTGTGTGTGTGTGTGAAAGCCAGATTTTCAACTCAAGGCCAGCATTCATAGTTTCTTCAATAGTCAACTCACACTTGTATGAGATAGATAGGTTTATCCTGATTCAAATATTACGCAATGCATATGTGTGCAGAAACATTATATAAAAACTATGTATAGTCCAGAACTCTGCACAACTTTTATGTACCAGTTAACAATGCAAACATATAAATGTGATTTATATCAAAATATGCAAAGCATTGACACTGGGGCAAGGACTGGGCAGCCACCTGTCAGGTGATTAGCGTGTTTCCTTGTATGAGAATTCCCTAAGGTTAGGGCCTGATTAGGTCACTAAGAGCCCAACCCCTCTGGGTGCCAGTGATTTTAGGTTTATTTGCATTTGTTGACCTGCATGTCACTTCAGAATTATGGGCTAAGAGGCTGATGGATCATGACAGTTTATTATCTTAGCAATGCTCCATGTCTCAGAAGTGGAAGACATAAACCTTTTAGTTTAACTTTAAAATGGGATGCCTTGATCTTAAGTAAATGCAAAGGCTACACCTTTCTGAGGTTCAAAGGCATGCTCTTAATTGCTGTTTAGATCCAGAGGTAGTTTTTGAAGTTTATGGAGCATGATGCATACATATTTCTCCCAACACGACAAAATTAAAATGTAATTCTTTTGATGTCTAGAGAGTGTGGGTATTTTAATTTATTGGTTACTTTGCCTATTTTGCTTGTGGCCATGACATTAAAAAACAGCAATAGGAAAAGCATAAAATGATTCATTATTATTAAATATTGGTACTAAGTAGACATAGTTAGTATTTAGGTGATAAAAAAATACAGCATGATTTATCCCTGAGGATGTAACTATGGACAAATGTGTTTGACCCAAATGTGCAATGTGGACTAATGTCAGTAGACATAAGACTTGTACTAGAATTTTAAGGTTTCTCCCCACAAAGCAATAAAATAAATTAAGTATTACTTAACAATTGGATGAAAAATTATATTTTACTTTTACTCTGTGTGTGTGTGTGTGTGTGTGTGTGTGTGTGTGCCAGTGCTAGTACTGTGACTCAACATAGGTTGTGTTCTCTCATTTGGCTTGCTTGCTCATGGCTGGTGCTCTACCACTTGAACTATGTCTCCAGTCTAGCATTTTACTGTTTAGTTGGAGATGGAGTTTCTCAGACTTTTCTGCCAGGGCTGGTTTCTAATCTCTATCCTCTGTTCTCAACCTCTTTCGTAGCTAGGATTATTTGCATGAGCTATTTTTTGATGAAAACTCAAACACTACATAGGTAGTTTTGAAGACAAGATGTACAGAAGATTTTTTTTCATAAATTAATCTCTTCAGGAAGCAAAAAGTCTGAGTCTTCTGGTAAACAAATTAAAAAATGCAATGACTCCTGTGTCACAACATTAAGTATCTAAATTTTAAGATTCATCTTTTAAAGTAGTCATGTTGCTGGGCCTGGTGGCTCATGCATGTAATCGTTGCTACTCAGGAGGTTGAGATCTGAGGACCACGGTTCAAAGCCAGCCCTGGCACAAAGCCTCTGAGACTCTTATCTCTAATTAACCACCAGAAAACTGGAAGCGGTAATGTGGCTTAACGTGTTAGAATGCTAGCTTTGAGCAAAAAAGCTCAGGAACAGTGCCTAGGACCTGAGTTCAAGCCCAGGATTGAAAAAAAAAGTACTTACCTTATTTGTACTTTTATATAATTTCAGTTTTACATCAGAATCAGGATTTACATAAAGATGGATTAATTTTCTTTTTTTGGTCAGTATATAGTTTGAACTGAGGACTTTGTGTAAG
This sequence comes from Dipodomys ordii, assembly GCF_000151885.1. NCBI lineage: Eukaryota > Metazoa > Chordata > Mammalia > Rodentia > Heteromyidae > Dipodomys > Dipodomys ordii. The sequence goes on along the minus strand of NW_012267231.1, from coordinate 13,987,325 downwards.
TGTTCTACACTATAGCCATATCCCTATCGCTCTCTCCTAACCTTTAAAATTAAATTTATTTTTTTCAGACAAGTCTTGCTTTTGCCTTGGGGTAGCCTTGGATCACTATCCTTCAACTTCTACTTCCCACATAGCTGGGATTACAGACATGCTCCCCCATGCCTGGCTTGTGTTTTGAGGTAATATCTTGATAACTCTTGCTGGGCTGGCTTTGAACCTCTCCTATCCTTTGAACTCCTATCTATCTCCTCCTATCTCTGCTCCCAGTGTATCTGAGATTACAGGCGTGGGCTACTGCGTTGGGTAAAGATGTAATGATTTGTAAAGGTATTTGATGAACTAACTCAAAACAGTATATTAAAATATCTGTAGCCTCATAGGATACTAATATATCATAATATATAATAAATAATATAGAATGCACAAGCTTACATATAGCTTTATTGCAACACTACTTTCCCTATGAGCTTCCTTTCAGCATAACTTAAACCAATGCAGTCAACAGTAACTTTGATTTAGGCAACTCTAGGCCATTTGTTAAGCAAACATGATAAAGCTCAAGTCATTTTCCAAGGGCATCTGAAACTGAGATTTTATTTGATTTATCCTGTCTATTCATCCTGTTAGGATGAGTAGAAAAGATGGTCATGGAGTAGCTGGTGGTATTAACTAGCCACACAAATAAAAGTTTAATCACCCAATCGAGATTATTTACTGAACAGTTTGCCCTAACTTAGAATGTCCCTTGGATATCAGTAAGGGAAAAGTATGTTCAAGCCAAGCGAACCTATCACGTAAAATTGATGTCTTTATTTGCCATATGCTCAATACAAAAGCAAGCAACATTCCTGCTCATTTATTCTAGTGCTGACGTCTTGAAAAGTCTTCTGGCTCTTTTTTGTGCTTATCCTGGTATCCTGGCTAAGATAAGAAAACTCCAAGGTCCAGGAAAGTTTCCAAGGCAATCTGATAGCTTCTGATCCTTCAATCGAATTCTTGGCATTTTATCTAAACTCCAGGCTGGGCAGTCTGTTTTAAATGAGGCAATCAAGAGTTTCTGCTTTGAATCAGCTCACACAGCCCCATCAATCTTCTCATTAAGCGGAAGGCAATGTATTTCTGGAGCTGTGGGTAATTAAGACTGCATAACGAAAGTTAATTTCACCAAGAGAAACTGGTTGTTTCCTTGATGCTAAATTTGATTGACTCCAAAGAAATAATGGTATACATCTCAACTGCTTTTAGATATAAGGTCAACACATTAGGAAACTCTATTGTTCTTGACGATGACCCATCCTGCCTTTTGCTCCCTCTTTTCGTGTTGAAACGAATAGCACATTCATTCTGTCGGAGATGATTGCCAAAGATTACAAGGAGAAAGCAGACCTCTGTGAGAGAACTGGTGAGCTCAAGATCGCTGTAGCTAAATATAATTATCCTCAGCATGAAAGATTTAAAAAGCTGTTTCTGTTATGGACTGTTGATATCCCTAGATGTTTTCGGAAATTTCACATGATGTCTCGGGGGCAGAAACGATTTGGTCTTCCTCCTTCTCTTCTTCCTGCTCTAGTTTTCTAGGAGGGAATCATTGAATAGCTTACTAGAAGTGCAGATAGTTTTTCTATTAGTGACATAGAAAACCTATTTATTAATTAAAAAAATAACTGTCTTATGCAATGTGTTGTAGTTCTGAATGTGGCTAGAGAATCAGGTGGGAGACCTGCCTTGGGCCTTGTAAGGTCCATTCCTGGATGGCGAGCAGACCCTGCCCAGTACCTGCGTTACCTAGGCAACTGGAACACCTAGGAGAGGTCACATCTGAATCTGATGTGGCCACACCTTTCTCCCACCTGGTCCCACTTCCCTTTACCTGGACACACCTTTCCCCGCCCCTACCCTATATAAGGCCTCACCCAGGGCCAGACGTTTGGAGTGCTAACCTTGCCTGGTCCCAGCAGGTCTACTGAATAAACCTACCCCTTGCCTGAATACCACGTGCATGGTGCTGTTCTTACTTGGTTACCTCTTTTTAAAAACTTAACAGGCCTCTCATTCTAAGGCTGCATGTACTCTGGTGGTAGTGCTCTTCCTCATGACACTGTGGCCACATGGGACACTGTCAGCTCTCTGCTTTGACATGTGAACTAGGAGAAAATGGGTGACATCCTGGGATTGTTGACTGGACTTGCCATCTGAGTTCCCTACGAAGTCACTGGACATGAAATTCATAATTGAACCTTGTCTGTGTAAATTTGAGCTTTGGCGTGTTCGTGTTTATTCTTTTCTTGAGAAACCATCTGTGTTGTTCGCATCTTCTGTGCATCTCTCAACTGCACTCTCCTCCCCGTCCTGGCTTGCCCCCTAGCTACCCATCCTCTGCCTACCTGGTGTTACTTCTCACCTGTGTGCATTCAAAGAATGGATATCAGCCTTGGGATTTGCTCTTCATACAAACTTATCTTCTGTGGTCCTACTGGACAGCCAGGCAAGCCCAGAAGAGCTCTGTGGGACATGCTTGTTTCCTTAGTAAGAATTCAAGTTCCTTGTCAGTTGGGCATAACTGTATCTTTCTGTATTATTTAAGATTTCCTATGGGACACAGGTGGCTCATGCCTGTAATCCCAGCTACTCACCAGGCTGAGATCTGAGGATCATGGTTTGAAGCTAGCTCAGACAGGAAAGTTCATGAGATGCTTACCTCTAATTAACTAGCAAAAAGCTGGTAGTAGAAGGGTGGCTCAAGTGGTAAAGTCTTAACCTTTGGCAAAAAAAAAACCCGGGCGCTGAGTTCAAGCCCCAATACCAGCATGCATACACACATATCCCTGCAATGCATGTGTGCACGCACACACACAGATTTCCTTACCGTATGTATGTATAACCCATTAACATACCTTTTAAAATATATTACTTTCCTTGTTGCATATATTGTTAAAAACAAGATGCCAAAACAGAAAGAATATTTCATACAGATTCAATTTTGTAACAAATGAAAGTTCACTTAAGTTTGATAAGTGCCTTTAGCTCTGATGGGAAGATAAAAAATATAAAAATAGTGACAGTCATGAAGCAAAACAAACCCAACCTGTCTGGCTGTGATGAACGGTGACTTTACTTGATATTATAGGAGGCTCCCAGACCAATATAGAAAGGCTTTATTGAAGATTCAAACCAGTGCTATTTACTTCGTTGCTCTCAAATGGAAACAAGCAGACACCAGCTATCAAGTTTCTAGCCTGGAAAACTCTACAGAGGCCACTGGACACAGACACCCCAGGGACATCATGTAGACAGTTCATAAAAATAACTTGCCCAACATTTTTTGGAACCTGATGCAAGCTGTCCTCGTGGCTCTGTCTGTTTCCTTGTTTCCTTTGCTTTATCCAGTAACAAATGAAAAGACGCCAGCCACCAGGGCTATAACTTGGATGCTGGAGGAGACACCAGCACAGCAAAAAGCTACAATTAACAGCCAATTACACAGGAGAGACAAGGCCACTGAAGGTAATTAACATTGAAGTCTCCATCAGGGGACTGGATGGTGGGTGGAGGTCGTGTAACTCACCTTCAATTTTGAACAAAGTTGACTGAAAAACACTTATTTGAGCCCCAGAGTGGGGGTGGGATTGGAGTGGGGGTGGTGCTACAATTGTATTACATGAAAATACACAACAAGAGACCCCAATTCATGCTAATAGCTAAAAAACGAATGTATCCTCCCATTCAGAAATAGTTATTCAGCTTTTCTCTGATTTTAAGGAATTTTAAGGAAGTCTAGGAGTGAGTTTGGACATGCTAGCTACATGTGAAGGACATTACTACATAGGGGACAGACAGATACATCAATCCAGCCAGGTCCTTCCTTCTGCTTTCTTTCACAGAGGAAAGCAGAAGGAAGGCAAGAATGCTTTCCTGAGATTACCCAGCTTCTTATGAACATTCAGCTCACGTATGAGTGCACAGTACACGGAGAGTTCATGCTTGCAGAATTTTCACAAACAACACCCACTGGTATGTGTATTACACTCGTTGTGTAACCAGGATGCAGATAGCACAAGCACAATGCTTTAGGAACTCCCTTGTAATCCCTTCCAACCAGTCAGGGGAGCTGGATTTTGGGAGATGAATGTACAGAGTGAACAGCAGTGATGACTGATGGGTACACATGGAGAAATGGAGACACCGAGAGCCAGGACCCAAGTTGGAGGAATGGGTGTACAAGGAATTTGCCAAATTGCCTGCACAAGCTGGAGAACACAGTTGCTCTATGTTAAAGAACCTTAAATGCCAAATAAAGACCTTTGATTATGTCTACTAGCTGTTGAAGGGTTTGTGTTTCTGTTTGCTTTTTGTTGCGTCAAGAGTTTTATTACAAAGATGGGGCTGGCCTGGAATTCTCAATCTTTCTGCCTCATTTTCCTGAATACAGGTGTGAGCTACCATGCCAGGCTTCTAGGTCTTGAAGATTTACAGTGTATTTTGTAAGACTTTCCAATGTTGAAGAGCAACTGATTGGTGATGGGAAGAAGTGAAGGACTGGAGGTTGGGATACTGCTCCAGAAGCTTCCATAACAGTTGCAGTATGAGATAATTTTGGCTCTGCAGCGACAAGGCAGAGAGTAACTGGCCACCCACAGATTCTTCTAAGGAGCCAACAAAAATGGAATGGGTGTGGATCTTGAGAAGGGAGAGTCAAAGAGAAATTTCTTCCATAGATCTAAGCAGGAGAAAATTTAGTAAATTTTTTCCTCAGGGGCATTTAAAAATTTTTTTGTTAAACATTAACAGTCTTCTGTCTCTCCAAGAGGGTTCTGAAAACTTTCTCAAAATATTGAATGAAACCTCACCTGCCACCTGTGGCTCATACCTATAATCCTAGCTACTCAGGAGGTTGAGATCTGAGCTAGCCAAGGTAGGGAAGTCTGTGAGACTCATCTCCAATTAATCACCAAAAAGCTAGAAGTACAGCTGGAGCTCAAGTTACAGTATCAACCTTGAACAAAAAACTCAGGGACAGAGACAAGGCCCAGAGTTCAAGCCCCAGTCCCAGTCCTGGCACAGTGTATTCATAATCTGGCTTCTGGAATTGAAACCCTTAACTACTTGTTACTACTTAATAAAATACAAATTTGTTTAATCTTTGAGCTCTCCCAAGGAAATCCTAAAGAAAGCAACTGCTCTTTCAGACAGAAAGAGTCCTTTGTTAGAAAGGCGGACTGTTCTTGTAGGAAAAGCTGACTTTAAGGAAGATCTTTGAAGCTGTGACACAAGCAGCACATACATTATTAGCTGTAGCTCACTATTTTTTTTGTCAGTCATGGGGCTTGAACTCAGGACCTGGGTGCTATCCTGGAGTTCTTTTGCTCAAGGCTAGCACTCTACCACTTTGAACGAGCCACAGTCCCACTTCTGGGTTTTCTGCAGGTTCCTTTGAGAAAAAGAGTCTCATGAATTTTCCTGTCCAAGCTGGCTTCGAACCTTGATCCTCAGTTCTCAGCCTCCTGAGTAGCTAGGATGACAGGAGTGAACCACCAGCGCTTCAGCTGCTTATCAGATTTTCTTCCTTCAGCCTTTCCTTGAGATGATTCTGATGAATCCAGGTTCCAAAATCAGGATACATTAATTTCCTCGTTTATTTATGTGTCTCTATACGGAAAGGACACAGTATTGATTTGTATTTTGTGGCATCTTCTACAGCTGTGTGCTCCCTATTTCTAACTTTCCACAGCCATATGGATTTTTCACTTCTCAATCACTGAACCCCTTACGCGCTCTGATGTCCTAGAGCACAAGTCTCAAACTCCTTACCTGCAGGTCCTTCTAGAACTTTCCTATCTTAGAGGCTGTCAGCGTCTGGAGTTTTGGGGGTGCGCAGGGCCAAGTGGGATTCGTGCCATTGAGTTTGGCTGAAGTTGCTTGAAAAGCGGGTCGGGCGTATAGGGTCGGTCCTGGGGACCCGATATTAAGGACCGGGGGAAGAGGGGGTGTCCTTTCCGTCGAGAACCCACACAGCCGTGAGGGCTGGGAAGACGCGTGCCCAGGGCTCGACCTGGCCTCCCGCGGGAGAACCAGGCTGTTGCGAGTTTAAAAGGGAAGTCCCGCCCCCTTCCTGGATTCCGATTGGTCTGTCTCGGCCCCACCCCTCGTGAGACTGCTGGCTGATTGGCTGCGGGAAGAGACCCCGCGGGCGGCCGGGAGAGAGAGAGAGCCGCGGGGGCCCCAGGTGGCAGGTGGGGCGGGCTCGGCGGGGCGGCCGCGTCGCCTTCTCAGCCGCCCGCGTCGCCTTCTCAGCCGCCCGCGTCGTCTCCTCAGCCGTCCGCGTCGCCTCCGCTCGCAAACGCCGAGGTCCGCGCCGGCTGAGTGCGGCGCCCCGGGAGCCGCTGGCCATGAAGAGCCTCAAGTCTCGGCTGAGGAGACAGGACGCGCCGGGCCCCGCGTCGGCCCCCGCCGCCGCCGCCGGCTCCGTGAGTCCCGCGTCCCTGTCCCGCGTTGCGGTGTCCGTGGTTCCCCCCGTTCCCGCGCCGCGGGCACTTGGAGCCTCCAGCCTAGCCCGTCTGAGACCCCCCTTCTCCCCGCGCGTGACCCGGAGGTGCGGGCGGCGGCCCGGGCTGCGGGCGCGGGGCTACCCGGGTGCCCCGTCCCGCGTCCTCCAGGCTGCGTCCTCCATCGGAGGGACGAAGCCCACTTGTGACTGATGGCGGGGATCGCGAACAGCACCTGTGCGGCGGGTGGTGCAAGGGGGAAGGGCAGGCGAAGACCCCGCGGGTGCCCGCCTGAGTGCGGGCCGGGCGGGCGGCGGGCGTCTCCCCGCAGCGGAGGCCGGGCGGTGGAGGAGGCCGGGCCTCCCCGAGGTTGGCCGGAGAGCAGGGATCTTGGGAAATAGCCTGGCCGTGGATAACTGAGATTTAGAGAATTTGGCCAATGGGAGGAATGACAGGATCACCCCGAAATGCGTGTGATGAGATAGATGCTAATTTAAAGGTCCCCAGGAAACACACCTAAGCAGATAGATGCGCAGCCCGCATCGCCCAGTTAACTACTGGTGGTGAGGGAGACAGATCTGTATTTATAATGTGGTACGTATTTTACTGAAGGATTGGTTGACTCTCCTGCGTGTGTGTGCGCGCGTGAGTGTGTGCGTGAGTGTGCGTGTGCGCGCCTGCTCGCTCTGGGCCTTGAACTCCTGGGCACTGTCCTTTAGGTTTTGTTTTTTTCTTTTTGGCTCAGAGCTGGTGCTCGACCACTTGAGTCGCACCTCTACTTCTAGTCTTTTTGCCGTTTAATTGGGAATAAGAGTCTCAGGGGCTTTCCTGCTTGGGCTGGGTTTGAACCGTGGTCCTCAGTGGTCCTCAGATCTGAGCCTTTTGAGTACCTAGGATTATAGGCATGAGTCACCAGTGCCCAGTTTTTATCAGAACACCAATTAATTTGGATCCTGGCGTTGATAAGCTTTTATATTTTTATTTTTACATTTTTTATTATTTATAAAGGTGATGTACAGAGGGGTTACAGTTACATAAGTCAGGTAACGAGTACGTTTCTTTTTGGACAATGTCACTCTTTCCCTTACTCTCTATAAGCTTCTTAAATAATAAAAATTAATTTGTATCAGCTTTTGAGTTAATTCAGACTTAATTCTTTCCACCCATTTCTGTTACTGTTTTACCTGGCCAAAAAATTGTTGAATTAGACTTTGAAATTCTCATTAAAAAAAAAGATAAAAATAATAGATGCAGATAACACACTATTTGATACTTACTAAAGTGTGAAAAGGTTTTATAAGCTCATAGAAAAGGGAGATTCCTTTTGTTTTGCTTTTTAAAATGGCAGTGCCACAGAGGTTATAAAAAACCAATTTATTTTTGTAATGCAAGTTGTTTCCAGCTTTACTGTTTAAACATTTTCCTGCATTTATTAGTTGGATTCCCCCACTCCCAACTTTGTTTGCTTTACTCTAAAGATTTACATCCCATTTGCAGGTTTATATATCTGTGTCCTGTTTTCCTTCTAGAAATGCAAAGAGTGTTTGTTAGTGATATTATCCCATCTTAAATCCTTAATACTCATTGAATTGAGCATTCTATTATTTAATTGTGTTAAAATGAAGTGCATGTTAAAAAAAGACCTGCTTGCTTAAAAAAAAGCAGACATTTTATAGTTTTGTAAATAGTAGAATAAGCTTTATAAGATTTTTAAATGAAAGCAAATGAGTCTGATGTCCAGTAAAACCAGAGCGAGCATTGGTAGAATAGAATGAACATATTAATCCTTTTCAGTCTCACCCTGATGTTTGATTCACTCATATGTGTGTATATTTTTATGATTTGGCCTGGCTGTCTTTTTCATTTTTGCCTTTAAAGGATTTTGAATAGATAACCTATCACCTGGTTTAATATCTGCAAGGGAAAATGTTTACCACAGAGTATCATCTGTGTCCTTCAGTTTCTCTTTCTCTGGAGCCCCTCCTTAAACAAGCCAGTAGGAGTGTAAGTACCCACCCTTGTAAAAATGCAGCACTTTGTACTTACTCTGCCCTGTCCTGTAGGGTTTTTTTGGTGAAGGAGAGGGCTGGTACTGAGGCCTCAACTCTGGGCCTTTCACTCTCTCTCAGCCTTTCAATTATGGTTGGCGCTTTCCCACGTAAGCCATGCCTCTAGCTCCTATCCTGTTTTTTTTTAGCTTTAAATTAATCCCATTCAGAGTTTCCTTATTCAAATCTTTAGTTATACTCTGAAATACGTAAATTTGTATTTATTTCAAGTATGTGCTTATAAGTGTGTATTTCCTTGTGTGATTAATTTCTAAGAGTGGGATGATTGGGTTAAAGCATATACATTTCTGATTTTAATGAATGTTGTTAGATTTCCTTTCAGGCATCATGCATCAAATGTATGGCAGTGTTTTTTGGAGCTTTTATTATCTGTTCAAATTTTTGGATCCTTGCAGGACTGGAAGGAAATTAGCATTTGTCTCATGTTTTGATGAACTCCTTACATCTTTTCTATAAGCTTATTCTTCCCTTTTTTTTTGCATTTAAAAAAATTCACTTGTATTTTGTATCACTGGTATTTAACTTGGCATTAAGACATGAATAGGTAATGCTAATTCTTTGCTGATTGGTTACCATATGACGTTTTTATAGAGTCATGTGTTATCTAGAAAAGCTGTTTGTGTACAATCCAGTTTATAACCTTGTATTTTGTGACTTTTAGATTTATGCTACATCTTGACCTTTTCACCCGGCAATATTCAACAACAACAAAGTTCTTCCAGGTTTCTTCTAGTTGATAGCATTTCTTTATGACATTTGTTTTTGAGTGAGCATGCTTAATAATATAAAGATTTTCATTGTGATGTTACCCTACATGCTCACAGCATGATCCATATGGAATTTATTCTGGCATAAGATAAAAGGTTATACATCCCTTAGGCAACACTGAAAGCAAAGCTTTTCCTTGCTAGGCAGGCACTCGAATATTTGAGCCATGCCTCCAGCCCTACTTTGCTTTGAATAATTTTTGAGATAAGATCTTGCTTTTTTTGCCTGGGAAAAAAGTGATGATCGTACTTAAAATCGCTGGGATGACAGGCGTGTACCACCATGCCCAGATTTTTCTGTTGAGATAGTATCTTGTGAACTTTTTTCTCCCCATACTGGCCTCAAACTTCCATCCTCCTGATCTCATCCTCCTAGATAGATGGGTTTAGAGATGTGAGCCACTGCTCCTGGATAAGAGGGTCTTGTTTACATTCACTTTCTTTTTCTTTCTCTTCCATTCCTCAAAAATCTCCTGATTTGAATTTTATAGCACTCATTGAAATGATGACAGTTTGTGCTGCCCAATTTGAGAGAAAACCTTTAAATGTTTCTATCATGGTTTCTTCATGTATTTATTTCAGCTTTGTTGATGTTGTTTTGTTGTTGTTGTTGTTGGTTGTGGGGCTTGAACTCAGTGTCTGGGTGCTGTCCCTGAGCTTTTTCATTCAAAGCTAGTGTTCTACCACTTTGGGCCACAGCTCCACTTCCAGTTTTTTGGGTGGCTATTGGAGAGAAGAGTTTCATGGACTTTTTCCTGCCTGAGCTGGCTTTCAACCCTTCAGATCTCAGCCTCCTGAGTAGCTAGAATTACAGGTGTGAGCCACTGGAGTCCGGCTTATGTGAGCTTATTATCTGAAGATTTATGAGCAATAGACTGAGGTATGTTAGTATGTAAATGTTTGATGACATAGTTTGTAGCGTAAATGTAAATTCTATGCAGATGTGCAGGAAAAAGAAATTGAGAATATTTTCCAATAGCATCATCTTTATAAATATATCAATGAGTTTAGAGTTCATTCAGTGGAGATGTGTTTATAAACACATAAAAGTAAATTGAATTCATATTTACAAACTGTGGGTAGAGTACATTTGAGGGTAACCCTTTACCAGTCAGATCATGAGCTGGAACTTGAGATTTCTAAGGGAACAATTAAATGACTATAGATATTATACCAGCTCTATGTCAATTAAGTATATGGGTAGTTATATATAATTATATGTACAAGGAGAGTAGGCTTGTTCATTTCTACCTACTTCAGATTAGAAAATTTTGGTAGTAAAATTAAGGTACTGTACTTCCAGAACTATAGGTATTGTAAGCAGACATTTTGGAAGCTGTGTGTGTGTGTGTGTGTGTGTGTGTCTACGTTAAATCCTATCTATGTGTGTGTGTGTGTGTGTATGTGTGTGTGTGTGTATCTACGTTAAATCCTATCTATGACTGGCATTTGTGGTGGAATAAATTCTTGGTTGTAAAAGTAATACCTGACCTGCAATGTTCTGCAGTGATTGATTCTGCTCCCCTCTCTGCGCTCCTCCTTACCCGGGGCAGTGACTTTCATAAATGAGCAATGAAATGGGATTGGAAACATCTTGCTAACATCTAGATTCCCTAGAGAAACATTATTTGTAAGAGAATTTGAGTTGCCCATATGGCAGCGGAGAAAAGCTTGAGCTTGGTTCTCACCCAGTTCAATAGAGGGAAATGTTTGGAAAGCATCAGGGATTAGGTACGACTGATATGATGTTAATATCATCGTGACTTTTAGGTAACGTAATTAAGATCACAAATTGTTATGTTCATTCTAAAGTCACGACAATTAAATAGTTTACTTATTTTCATTAGAGTCCAACCTTTAATTTAAAATGTTTACCTTAATTAAAAGTACCTTGATTAGAACTTTATTTGGATAACTTCTTCATGATATCCCGACAATATATTTCTTCTATTTTCTCTGCTCCTTTAGAAATTTAAAATCAAGAAGCCCTCTTTTCATACTTGGTGGTTTTGACCCCAACCCTACATAAAGTTACTGGGTCATTCTGGGTATTCGCATTGTAATACAAAAATAGAGTTGCTTTCTTGGGCCTGTTGATGCATAATGAATCCCCAAACCTAAACGACTGAGTAGTCAAGGGTTTTAATTATGTCTTTCAAGAAGAGTGAAAGATCATCATGTCTAGTTACTGTATATCATATACATGTTCAGCTCTAGCTGAGGAATTGGGCTTTGCTAGCATTCAGCTTACTGAGTTTGAGAAACATGGAATATGTGAGTTAGACTCAACAATGAATTGATCATTGTCTCCGTTTGGATAACTCCCAAGTTGGTAGCTGAAAAAGTTCCAAGACCAGCCTGGAACCTTATGATGTGCTAGAATGCAACTATGGAATGTTGAGGCTCTGAGGCCTCTGAGTGAGGCCCCCACTTGGCCAGTGATGGGACCTTTTAAACGGTAGACAGATAACATCTGCCTTAACCTCTTTAAGTCTATAAGTTCATCATGACAATTAAAAAATACAAGCAGTTAATCAATTCTGAAGGATAATAGGGACTGGATGCCTCTCCCTCTCTCCCTCTCCTTCTCTCTCTCTCTTTCTTCTTTTCTCTCTCTCTCTTTTATTCTTGGTACTGGTCTTGGGGCTTGAACTCAGGACCTGGGTGCTGTCCCTGAGCAATTTTTGCTCAAAGCTAGTGCTCTGCCACTTGAGCTGCAGGTTTTCTGGTAGCTAGTTGGAGATAAGAGTCTCATGGATTTTCCTGCCTCTGCTGGCTTTGAACTACAATCCTCAGATCTCAGCCTCCCGAGTAGCTAGATTATAGGGGTGCCTGGCTTTAAATGGAACAGTTCAGTGGCTTTTAGTATACTTACAGTGTGGCTTAAATGCTATCTGTATCTGCTTTCAACCCTTCCCTCACTCCAGAAGGACCCCTATACCCATTAAGCAGCTGATTTCCATCTACCCTTCCCCTCTTCCTAGCAAACACCAGTCCTCAGGGGGAGCCTCCCAAACTGCTGTTTAACAGATGCAGGCATTACATCCCAGGAGAGAGATAAAATTCCCCTAGGGAAGAGAAAGGTCAGGGGAGGGGCAGTGGGATTGTCACCCCAGCCTGGGAAGATCTGAGGATACTGGCAGGGGGATTGGGTGGGAAATGGGCAGGAGAGGAAGTTGGCACCTGTAAAATAAGCGAGTTGGACTTTGTCCTGTGGCCCCAGAGGTGGGGACTCTTGCGATCAAATGTGTGTTCCATGGGTCACTGTGCACAGACAGGTGGTTTAGTGACAAAGCAGCAGTAGGAGGATGGGCTAGAGCCTGCCAGGGCCTGCACTGGACAGTGCTGAAGGGTTGGAGAGAAGCACTGGACACTGAAGAGTTGTGACTTGCCAAAGTCACCCCCCTCCCCCCCCCACAAGTAGTCACAGCCTCTGCCTACCATGGTCCTAGGCAGTTCTCATGAGCACTTGGTGTGAGGCACTGTGTAATCTCTAATTGGCAATTAGGTTCTTAGTCAGAGAACACATGGCCTAATACACCTTCCTTCCTGTGTGTCATCAGCTTAGTTTGTTTCATAAATACACTTATTTATAATTAATTTATAATACTTCCATGTTATGTTCGAAAACAATACCCTGCTACCGGCTTAATTTACCATGCTAATAAGCCATCACTGTTAAGCACAGATTTCTTTCGGATTTGTTTTCAGTGTTTCATGAAAAATGAAAACATGCATAAAGAGAAGTTTGATGAACTGGGATCCTCCTGCTCTCTGCTTACACTGACATTTTGCTATATTTGCTCCTTGCGTGCATCTTTATATAGACAAAAACATAGCGCCAGCACATGTGACTTCACCTGCATTTGGAGGAAAGGTGTAAATCTGTTTCATTGCCAAATGCTACAGCATGCACCCCTTAAGAATAAGGGCATCTTTCCATGCAGTAATGATATTAAAGACAAGGAAACTTACAGGTGACAAGAAGTAAGAGCTGGGAGAGAGTTTTCCACTTGGCAGGCCCATTTATCTTGCACTGTATCTTTCAAGTTGTAGTACTATTTATGCATTATCTTGACGACTTGCCACAACTGTGGAGCACTCTTGCGGTCTGAGTGATTTTGAATTGATTCATTTACAAAACCACAAATACCGAGACACTTCCAAGAAGGAAGTGTCAGCCACCGAGTGAAGGAGCCTGGAAAGGGTGGAGGGAAGGGTGGGACTGGTGGGCAGAAGTAGAATGCATGGCTGCAGGCTATCTCTGTGTGCTTATACACGGGTGCTGTCCCTGTAAGGCCCCAGCTTTGGAGCTGGCTCCTATTGGGCTTTTTTTTTCTTCTATTTCTCATCTCATGTACCAGCCCTGGTGCTGTTGTCCCGGACAACAGTCCACAACCTTAGAAACAACAGCCTGCCAGGAGATTGTTACCACTTTTGCTCCTGAGACCACACTCAGACAAATGCTGTTACCTTTTTTTTCCCCTGATACTCAAGGCTTTGTGCTTGCTAGGCAGGTGCTCTGCTACTTGAGCCAGGCCTCCAGTTTCTCTAATGTGCACCTAAGTAAATGCTCTCCTGTTTGTGGGGTTGATTTTCTTAAATGTTCCTTTATAACAGAGGGTTATAATTTATTCAAGTTCTTAATGAAATGATTAGTAATAAGTATTTAAGTTGGAGGACACACAGTTTTTAGAGAGTCAGCCCATATTTCTTAAGTATTATATGCTAGGTACTGTGTTGCCTATAGAGCATAAAAGTTAGTGTATGTCTGAATATGTTTGTTTTTCTTTGAGTTCTCTCTAAACCACCTGGACTTAATTTAAGATACAGTAATGTTTTTGAATAGTTCCATAGATTTTTGAAATATTCAGAGAAGCTTATACAGATGTGCAAATTGGAACACTAATGTGTCCTACATTTTAATTACTAAATATTCTAGTTTGGAATACTAGTTAATAGCTGTTTATTTTCTTATATTGGTTCACCCCATTGTTTTGTTTTGTTTTTTATAAGAGCAAATGTTTTTCTTTCACATAAGTTACTGTGTTACTTTGCTTATCCTGGCAAAAATAAGAAGAAATTTGATGCAGTGTTAAAGGATCTATTCCGTGACACCTTCTTGTCAGTACTACTTCAGGTGAGATTTCTGTAGCCCATTAGAGCTGGGATGGTAAATTGTCTAAGAATCCTAGTTTTTACACACACTGCTATTAAAAAACAAAAGAAAACAAAAAAAAACCTCTGTGATTTGGAACAAGGAATTTTTCTTAGTATGTTTTAATTATTTCTCTTAAGCAAGGCATTTTATCTCAATATGTTTCAAGTATTCCTCTTGTCAGATGTGGCTAATAACACTTGCCTTTCTGCTCTGTCAGAAATGTTGAGATCCACAGAGAATGAAAATATTTTGGAGACTATAGAACAATACATACAGACATTTAAACAGTGGTCAGCTGCCAATGAAACCATTACATTCATTTCTATTAGATTTATCTGAAGTTGTACTGGTCCAGTTCTGAAAACAGAAAACTCTGCTCATATTACACTCTTTAAGATGAAGAGTTTAGTCTAACTGCTTATATAAATGTAAAGATCAAATAGTTCCAGTTGCTTTTCATATTGATTCGGTGACAGAGTAAGAACATAAGTTTAGGTTTTGTGCAGTGTAGTTTTGAGTTGGGATGGGATGGTCTTTACAAATCTGTCAGAGTGTGCATTTTCCCTACCAGATTTCCATTGCAGCATAGTGCAGAGAATCAGAACCACTGACACAGAGTGTTTTGTAGTCTGTGAGAAACATCACACTTGTGCATTTGGTGAGAGCTGAAGTATTCTGTGCTCACAACTGAGCAGTGTCTCATCCACACTGGCAGGCAGAGCTGGCTGTGTGCTTTTGCTGGCTGAGCCAGTGGGAGAAAGTCTGCTTCATTTTCTGGGAACAAGTCAAGGCCACTGCACACACATACTTGTATGTTTTGATATTGTTTAAGTTATACTTCGAGAATACAAACTTTGGCAAAATTCAGTTTCACTGACATTTAAGATTTTATGCATTCTTTGGTCTTAACACTTTGATCCCTACCTCCTTTTTCCTGTCTTTCATGGGAACTGTTAGCCAGCCCCCTTGTAGACTGCACTGTGTCGGATCTAGTGTCAGCCTAGCCTATGTTTGTATTTTTCAGACTCCTGGCAGCAGAGATTGATCAATAGTCTCTTTCTCTAAGAGATGAAGCTCCTGAAAGCCATAAGTAGTATTTGTGCTCTACTATATCTATGTATGCGTCTTCTTTTTAGCAGATATTTAGCACTTACAATATACTAGGTGCTTTCCTTTTTCCCACTTTCCCTCTCTCCCTCTCCCAGGTTTCTTCTCCTCCCTCTTTCTTTTGGGTGAAGAATGAAAGTCAGTCAGCTGAGTTCTGTACTTTAAGAGTTCTGATTCCAGGGTTGTGACCTTAGCTGTATTTTTTTTTTTTTTTTGTAATGAGCCTTGAGTAGAATGGCCTGTGTGTGACCTCTTTTTCATCTGGTCCCTTTATCCCCTCTGATCTTTTAAATCTAGAATTAGACTGGAGTTTGACTGTGGACATTGTCACAAGTTCAGGGGTCTGGGCATCTGGCTCTTCTGGACATTAGGGTTTGCACTAACCTTATTTCTGCTTTGGTGCTCATTCTCCCAAATTGTTGACTTCTTGTGGGTAGAAAATTATGGGGAGAAAGTTGATTGCAAAAATACCGTCTAGTTTTTAAGTTAGATTAATACATTAAACTAGATTCAACTAAGCAGTAATACCTTTTTGATTTAACTAACTTTCAAAGTCCCATCAATTCTTCTTTTCCATTTTTAGAGTAACTTTATGCTTTATTTCTTCAATGTGTTAAAACATTGTACTTTTAGAATTGGATTAGAAAGGACCTTAAAGTTTTCTAGTTGAGTGGTTATGTGACCTTTAAGCTTTTGGATGTTCTGCTGTGACCCAGAGGGAGTTGTGGGCTCAAGTCTAGAAATGATCCACCATGATTTTGTACCCTAATCCCCAGGACTTTGGATATGATGATAGAATATACGTATAATTTGCAATGGTATGTGGCAGGTGTAAATGTAGGAGGATTCCTAATCTTACTGTCACCAATGAGTTGGCTGGAGTCCTTTTGCTGGGCCTAGCTAGAAAAATGCAAGTAGGTGAGGAACAGTTATAGTATTGACAGTCCTGGACCCCTGGGTCCTGAGGGCTCATGGGCTAGGCTGACCGACCTAGAGGCTTCTCGCTTCAACTCTTGCGATCTAGAGACTTAGGGCTCCAGGACTTAGATGCCCGCAGCACTCAACAGTAGTGAAATCCTGAGCTCTAAGTATGGATAATGCCAGCAGCAGTCGGTGCCAGCTTGTGTTGTAGCTCTTGAGCCTTGGTGTTCAAGACCTGGAAGCTCCCAGAACTCTTCCAGCAACTAGGGCTGTCTTTCTCCACCGCCTGTCTTCTGTCTTTTGCAGTGTGCACAGTCTGGATTCTCACCTTCGCAGTCTTCTCTTACTGTCTCTATACTTTGCCGTCGTTTCTCATCTCCTCTGTCCACCCCTTTTGTCCCCAGCTGCCCTCTGGCTGCCACAGCTGCTGCCATCTGCTGTTGTATCGCCTCTTTGTGGTGGTATGGAAGCAGGGTAGATCAGGGAAGATGAGGCCCAAGAAACAGCAGCCAGGAATTCAGAGATAAACACCGTATGAATGAGTAGAAACACAATTACACTACTTTCATTGCTTTAAACCTTGTACTTGCTCATAAGCTGAAATATTAGTAAAAAGAAAACATAAAGAACAGCTGTCTCCCTCTGCCCCTACCCACTTGTGTCAGATAATTAGTGTGCTCTGGGAACTGAGCAAGGATATCTTAAAGAAAGATACTTACCCTAGAAACACAAACATCTGGCGACCTCCTGAAGTATCATGGGTCACCAATCTGCCAACAGTGCCAGCTCAGTCCACCCTACTGGTGATAAAAATCACAAACAGGCAAGGAAAAGTCATTCTGGAGAAGCCTCACCCCCTTTCCTAAGCCCTGAGGAGCTGGATAAATCTGGTATGTGTCTAGTTGACTTTTTCCAGTTAGCCAAAGGGGGATTAACCAAGTGTCTAGCCAAGATGCTTCTTGAAATGCAGTCTTCTTCTCAGGCTGGAAACAGACCTGCAAGTTAGGGAGATTTGAAGGAACAGAGAGGACTTTGCTGACTTGGAGATGGTTGGGGCCATGTTCAAGGATGCTGGCCCTTAAGTGGCTGAGAGTCTCTTCTGTCATTGCTAGAAAGGGCGACAACTGCAGGACCTACCTCCGCCACCAACAGGAAGGAGCTGTATCTTCTCCAAACAGGAGCTCAAGCTTGCCTGGCACCTTGGTTTTGGCTCTGAGAGACCAGACCCTGACCTGAAAATACAGTCAGTCCCATATGGAGCTCTGACATATACAATCGTCAACTTAATGCTGTTCTTTTTTTTTTGTTTTATGCTGTTCTTAAGCCTCTGAGTTTGTAGTGATTTGTTACACACCAGTGGAAAATGAATATGCAAGGCCATTTTGTAGGCATATGAAGAAGCTAAAAAGAAATGGAAATATTATAAGTGAAAAAAATCAGAATAGAAAATATAGTCAGAATCTGAGAATAGTCTGAAAATTCACATGGGGGAAGACCACAGAGAACTGTAGTTAGGAAGTTGTAAAATTATGAAACTTAAACATTTCCACTTCTTTGTTATAAGGTTACTTTTTATAATTAAAATAGATTTATATAAATGTAATAAATATTTTAATGTAAAACCATGAACTTAATTTTATTTAGGAATTTATTCCCAGGAACATAGAGATTCATAGGTGATGTTAGATGTGAAAAACTCTTAGTATTCCTTGATTTTGCTTAATTACTGATTATATAAATAAGATAGTTGGTGTCAGGAACCTGTAGATAATCAAAACTCCCTGTGGTGTTAGCCAGTTCACTATTTACTGGTAAAATAGCTGTTCCTGTCCTGTGTGGATTAGGAATACAAACCGGCCTGCACACTTTTAGAGGAGACTGTGAAAGGTTGAAGTTGCAGCTGGAATATAGATTTCACTTTGCTTACAGATAACCTCAAAGAAGAAGATGTGGAAGGTGTGTGCCTGCTATGGCCTGCAGCCATCTGAAGCCTGCGACCTTAGTGAAAAAACCGTATTGTAGGGGTCCAGTGAACCGAGTGGTACCCAGCAGGGCCTCCTATACACACTTGAGGAAATAGGACAGGAAGTGTCCTCATGGCTGAGATGTAATTTCAGGCCTCCTGTTGAACTGTTTATATCATGGGAAAGGGCGAGTCAGGAAAGAGGAAGGAACCACACTTAGGGTCCATTAGAAACACTTTGGGTGTGGTGGTGTGCTTGTGTGTACCAAGAAAACAGTGTCTCATCTAGCTCTACCAGACTGTCTTCTGTCTCATGTTTTCTTCTTGTCTTCAGCCTGTGAGATAAACTTCCTGTGGCTGCTTCTGACTGCAGGGAATTACAAAGGAGCATGTAGATGACCATGGTTAGAGAAGGCATGCTTGTGCAAACAAAGACGAAAGCCTGTTTATAGTCATTTTCGCATGAAACTGATTTATTAAAACTGACTTTCCTAACTATGTGTTATCTACCATTGCTTTTTAGTGTTCCTGTGTAATAACATTGGTTTAGTTAAATGACACTAGTTGGGCATGATTAAAATAGTAATATTTGCACTGAAAGCGTAAATCATCACCTAGCTAGCCGATCATCACCCCACATGGAAAGACCAGCCAGCCCCTTGTTGTTAGTTCACCAGTTGACCACTAGGGAGATTTTGGAGTCTGCCTAGCTTAGTGGAAATGCCCTGTAATCCTATAAACCCATTAGCAGTCAAATAAATGGTAGTTATTTCAATCATTCCATTTGGGTTTTGCAGCAGTAATCAATTCATTATGACATATGAATGAGTGTTTCTGCATTTTCCTCTAATTAGTAATAATTCCAGATAGGACAGTGGCATGTAATTTACGAATTATAAGTTGCTTTTAAACGTGAGGCCAACTTTGGCAAAGGACAGAGATCTGGAATGCCTCTTTCCACCTTTCTGATTTCAAGACTTGGTTGGCTTCTAGGTGGCCCTTCTTCCCGCTGGCATCCCTGTCCCATCACGTGCGCTCAACTCACTGCGCACAGGGCAGGGCCCTGTGGGCCTTGGAAGGTCACAGCGAATGCTGGGTACAATGAGTGTTGAGGCTCAGGGGCCATTCTTGGGGCACAGGACGCAGGTGCCAGCTTATCAAATGCAGGTCCTGCTCTACTGGAAGTGAGATGTAAATAGCTGCGCTCACATTTTCGTCCTGAGAGGAGTTTTCAGGCCCGAGGCTCTCTTCTCCCCTCACTCTAGTCTCAGCTAGTTTTCCTCTTCTTAACAGGCACTCTCTTTCCTTTTCTCTAAAAGAGAAGCTTTTTTTTTTTTTTTTGCCCAGAGGCTCCAGACTGAAGACCTTTAAATTGGTTCTTGTATATATGGTTTTACTTGGCCAGTGATATCACAGATTTATACATGAAAGCTAAATTGTTCTTGGTATACAAATATGTGCAGTATTTCTTAGATTTTTTTTTTTGTTGTTGTTGTCAATTGTGGAGCTTAAACTCAGGGTCTGGGCGCTGTCCCTGAGCTTTTTTGCTCAAGGCTAGCACTCTTACTACATTGAGCCACAGAGCTATTTCCAGTTTTCAGGTAGTTAACTGAAGATGAGTCTTACAGATTTTCCTGCTTGGGCTGGCTTTGAATTGTGATCCTCAGGTCTCAGCTTCCTGAGTAGCTAGGATTATAGGCGTGAGCCACCAGTGCCTTTCTTAGGCAATTAAAGTGATTTGACTAATGTATAGTGTTTCAGGAGCCCAAATTTTGTGAAAATAGTTTAGATGAATAAAGCTAAGCCTGTGCTAGCTAGGCTGGTCTGCTAGTTATGGGTTATACCAGCCAATCATCACCTAGCTAATCATCAGCTAGCCAGTCATCACACCACATGGAAAGACCAGACAGCCCCTTGTTAGTTCACCAATTGACCACTGGGGAGATTTTGGAGCCTGCCTAGCTTAGTGGAAATGCCCTGTAATCCTATAAACCCACTAGCAGTCAAATAAATGGTAGTTATTTCAATCATTCCATTTGGGTTTTGCAGCAGTAATCAATTCATTATGACATATGAATGAGTGTTTCTGCATTTTCCTCTAATTAGTAATAATTCCATATAGGACAGTGGCATGTCAAAAGCCTATGAGATGAGGTTTTATTTGTTGTTCTTATGTTTTTAGAAACAGGATGTCCATTAAGATTGAGGTGAGCAGATAGGGGATGGTAGAAGAGATGATTGATCTCTTGGGGGCCTGAACCATAAGGAATTGGGGCTGCGTTTGGGTTTTGATATAAAAGGGCATGCATTTGTATGATTGCCTCCTAAAGATTACATTTAGGTCAAACATTTGTGGTGAGAATTTTAACTATTAAACAGAGGCAACATTACCTGACTTACAGGTGTTTGTATTCTTTTTTTTAACACATTCTAATAGTGTGGAGAATAAATTTTAGGGGAGACAAGGGCAGAAGAAGAAGCTGAGAGACCAGTTAATGGATTACTGTAAAACTCTAGGACGCAGAAACCAGAAAACACAGAAACCTAAGAAAACTCTCTTCACCATTGGATAATATATTAATTTTGTTCCAGGCTATTTAGAACTTTCATTTGCATGTTGTCACATAATTCACAGAAAAGGGTGATTTTTTTAAAATGGCCTTTAAAAACAATATACTTTGCCAGGCGCTCATGGCTTACCCCTTTAATCCTAGCTACTTAAGAGGCTGAGATCTGAAGATCAGGATTCAAAGTGTGCCTGGGCAGCTAACAAACAGAAAGCCCGAAGTAGAGCTATGGCTACCCACAAGCCTTGAGCAGAAGAGCTCAGGGACAGCAACTAGGCCCTGAGTTCAAGCCCAGAAACTGTAAAGAAAACAAGTCTCTAATCTCACATCTCACAGCTGTTAACCTTGGTTATTTCCTTGCATTATTTTTTCAAGTGTTTCATAGCTTAATATTGTGACCTTATGAACTTTTCATTGTGCTGAGCACTGTGGTTTTGTTCCTAGTTTAGAAGAAAACAAAAATAAAGCCAAGTGAAATGAAAATAATTAGATAAACTGCTTAGTGAATATTTCTCTGTAAGATTTGACCTTAGAGGGACTCAGGTTCACTTTTAAAAGAACATCAAAGAATATCTTCTAAGCCAATGAGAAAATCAGTGCCATTTTGTAGTTTTTATAGTTTCCTCTTTCCACTTGTGAAAGTCTGAAGTAAGTTTTGTTAGGGCAGATCCAGTATCCCAGGAAGGCCTTTTGTCACCATGATAAAGTCACCTTAGTCTTGTTTAAGGTGAAACTCAATCTTGATTGGGTTTAGAGGTGCAGTGTTACGCTGAAAGTTCGCCAGTGTATTAAATATCATCTTATTAATGTATGAGAACTAAATAGCTGTATAGGGGCGGGTACCTTCATCTGGGCTCTCCCAATCAGAATCAGAACAATGGCAATGAAAAGAGAGTTCGGTTGTATACTGTCTTCCTGTTCTCACTACCCAGGTCTTCTCCATCTTCCATGTATCATCTGCATGGCTGGTGCCCATCTTCCTGAAAGCCATCCATAATGCCTCTCTGGTCAGTCAGGCCACTAATGGGTCCTTCATTGTGACTCCACTGTGTCTTATTGCTTGAAACACACTGAGGTGGTTCACAAGCCACCCACCTGCATGGGGTCTGGAGAATCAGGATGAGGAGGTGGTTGGCTGCCTCCTTCCTCTACCATCTGTGGCACATGTTCGCTGGGGCAATGGAATGACCTTGCCCTCCTCCCATTACTTATCCTCAGGAACTAGGAGGTCCTAGCCAGGGGAGAGAGTGCTGACATCCTCATGTTCTCTGTGGACAGGCCCCTATGTTACCACACAGCTACTGAGGCTGGACGACATGATCTCCAGAGACGTCCTGGTTCTGTGATAAATAGAAGTTATATTTAAAACAATTAACACACCAGGGGAAGAAATAATTTGTAGGTTTTCCTATACATCATGATGTAGCTTGTGGGGAAGTATCAATTAGTGCTTTGAAGTCACAGGATTTGTAAAATTCTATCAAGTGAATCTGTCAAATAAGGATTTTAAAGTAAGCCTTGTAGGGTAAATCTTATATAGCTTTTTCTGATTGTGACTTTGCAGATTCCTCCTTTTTTTCTTTTTTTCTGGCTTGTGTAAATAGCTATAAGAAAAAGTTCTTGAGGCCAAATATTACTATATATTTGGAAATACTTAATATAGAGCTCAATCTATAAAAAGTCACATACTGAGGCAATTATAGGTATGATTGGGTTAAAATACCATAATATCTATGTCTTTGAAGGTGGCTGTAAGGGAGACATTAGCCAGTAAGTGTTTGGTCCCCATTCCTCACAGATTTCCTTGAGAAGTAGAACTGCCTGGTGCAATTATAAATACCCAGCTTTCAGACAGACTTTCAGTTGAATATTTGTTGCAAGAAGCAAGCCATGCCCACTAAAACTTCTTTAAATTTGTTTGAGGTGTAGAAGTCTGCTATTCTGTGATTAGGTTCCTGTGCTCTTAAAAAATACCAAAGGGGCTGGACACCAGTGGCTCACAGCTGTAATCCTAGCTACTAAGGAGGCTGAGACTGATGATCATGGCTCAAAGCCAGCCTGGGCAGACTCTTATCTCCAATTAACCACCAGAGAGCTGGAAGTGGTGCTGTGGCTCAAGTGGTAGAGTGCTCGCCTTGAGCTGAGGGACAGTGCTCAGGCCCAGAGTGCAAGCCCCACGACCCACTAAATAAATAAATAAATAACCTATGAAAGGAGTGACATTGATCAAGATGAATTATACTTATAAACTGACATGTTGAATTGTATCCCTCATTACAACTACCTGAAGATAATTTTTAAAAAAGACCAAATTGCTTATGGAAAAAAATGTCTTTTAAGGACAGAGCTTCTTGTATGAGTTTTATATTTTAAACATATTTCTGTTTGAGCATAATTTTTTTTGAAATCAGCCTTTATGCATGCTAGTTAACTGGAGAAAAAATGCAGAGCATGGTATTGAAAATGTTATTAAGCTCTGCATGGGCACTTTTTATTGACAGAGTTGGGTTTAGGAAAGGATTCTTTAATTTCAGTATTTGTTCATCTCGGTCTGTTATTCACCAGATAGCTAAGTTCCTCCTATATGCACACAAATGGCTGATTTCTAGGATTGGCGTGGTGAGCAGAGCATGTCCTGAGTCTTAAAGAACTTGCAGGCAGACAAGCTGGGAAGACAGGTTTCCAGTGCTAGCACACTTAACTGTAAAGCATTGGCTCAGTGCAATGAGCTGTACCAAGGATAGGTGCATAATCAGGAAGGCCTGTGTCTGGAGGAAGTTTCTCTGACCCAGGGGAATTGAGATGTGACCTGAGCTTAGAGGGAGGGACACTGTTCCCAGGTTCCCTGGGAGGGAACTTGGTACTTCTGAACAACTTCTCTATAAAAAGAGATTAGAAGCCTAGAGGGTTGTTACACTTCAGAGGTCAATAGTGACAAGATCATATAGGATCTGAGAGATCTTGTTAAAGATTTTGAGGGCAATAAAAAGTTACTGACAGTGTGAGTAGAGTAAGGTTTTGCATTTAAGAAGCTGATCTACTCGAATTTGGTAGTCACGAGGTAGTTCTTGATGCTGTCAATGTCCTAGTAATGATGTTAAACTGGCATTTATTTTGCATTGTTTTAATGTTGGTAACTTTGGAACATGACTAAAATACAAATACATCAGCTAGAGTTGGGATAAAGAATGAGATGGTTGGTACTAGCTGATTTTACATGGTGCTCAAAGTGATTAAGTAACTGACCAAAGTCATTTAGCAAAGCTAGAAACCCAGTCCAGGTATTTATAATGCCAAAATTATTTTCAGTCATAGGGATTCACTTAAACAATTGACCATTGTACACTTTCTGGCCCACCTAGGCTTTTGGACAATCACTCAAAAGATGTTTGTAATAATGATAAATGACTACTTGTTGAATCATTTTCATTTTTCAAAGAATATTGGAGGAGTTTCTCATAGTTGCCACCAGAGGGAGGCAGAAAGATTGATATTTTGTTAGCTTTGAAATTCTCCAAGTCAAGAATATCTATCTGTAAGCAATGTTGACACTTATATTCAGAAAATTGCTTAACTGAAATGTATTTAGTGTGCTTTCTTTTTTTCTTTTGCTGAAAGTATAATACATCTAAATATTGAGAAGAAGTTTGGGAAGATAGGTTAACAAAATACAAAGTTAATGTTATCATTTAATGGTGATTTTGCCTTTTTTTTTCTTTTATTTTTTTGTTGGTCATGGGACCTGAACTCTGGGCCCGGGCACTGTCCCTTAACTCTTCACCTCAAGGTGAGCGCTCTACCACTTGAGCCATAGCGACACTTCTGGCTTTTTCTGCTGGTGGTGCTGAGGAATCGAACCCAGGGCCTCATGCATGCAAGGCAAGCACTCTACCACTGATCAACCTTCCCATTCTCTTGCTTGGTTTTTGTTTCCTCTTTCTCCCATCTAATCTTTGTCTTTGTTGTTGTTGGTTGTAGGGCCTGAACTCTGGGTGCTGTCCCTCAGCTCTTCAGCTCAAGGCTAGTGCTCTATCACTTGAGCCATAATGCCACTTCCGGCTTTTTCTGCTTATGTGGTACTGAGGAATCAAACCCAGGGTCTCATGAATGCAAGGCCACCACTGAGCCACCTTTCTAGCCCCTCATCTTTGTCCTTTTTTTGAATACATATTAGTGTTTTCTTATTTTGTACTATGATGTTATGTAGTAACACTTGTCTGTAGTTGATAGGAGTTTGAAGGCATCTAAATGGTCATGAAATATTTAAGACAGCTAATATGCTAATTCATTGTTAGCTTGCCTGGGAAATTTTTGTCATATTGAACCGTTGAAAACTGTAGGCCTAAGTAAATCAAAATTCTGAATTGCCATATCCTAGGAAGATTGAATAGAGGTGAATGGTTCTTGTCTTAGATTCTTGGTTATTGTATTAGTAAGTGCATTTTAGAATACAAAAGAAAAAAGGCAGTTTGAATAATATAGTTAAGAAACTCTTTCTTCTGTCTTATTAGAAAAGTATATTTCTATACCCCACTCATCCTGTTTTTAGGAAATGGATTAAGAAATACAAATAATTATTTCTTCGTTTGGTTGCTCTTATAGAGATGGAATACTGGATTCCATACCTGAGAATCTTGCAGCTTTATTTAGTGGGGAGAGGCTAGACACTGTATTCACATGGTTCTAGGTTTAGATTTAGTGCTTGAAACCACAGCTCTTTTCCTGTGCCATTGACCGACACACCTGAGGGCCATTAGCTAGCTACATGGCTGTTGATTGGCTGTTGACATGGCTGTTGGTTGTTCCCAGGCATTGCTTGCATTTCAGTGTTCTGGTTCTCCAAAGGGCTAGAGTGGAAGCCAAAGGGTCCCAGATGGTTCCTGCTGCTGCCTGCTATATGCCAAGCAAACTAAGCAGGGCTCCAGGGATGAGGGCATAGTTGCCACGCCTGGCTGAAGGGATGGCTTCACCAGAATGAAAGGAACCATTATTGTCACACAGTACACCACCATGAATATGTTCTGTTTTAATTTTAATTTTTATTGTTATAAAGGCGATGTTTAGTTACATTTATATAAGTCAGTAATAAGTTCACGTTTTTTTCAGTTGTGAGGCTGGAACTCAGGGCCTGGGTGCTGTCCTTGAGCCTCTTTGTGCTCAAGGCTAGCATTCTACCACTTGAGCCACAGTGCCATTTCTGGCTTTTTCTGATTAATTTATTGAAGATGAGAGTCTCACAGGGGCTTTCTGCCCAGGCTGGCTTCAAAACTCAATCTGCAGATCTCAACCTCCTGAGTAGCTGGGATTACAGGCATGAGACACCGCTGCCTGGCTTATGAGTATGTGTCTTTTTGGACAATGTTACCCCTTCCCTTGCTTTATCCCTGTTTTTCCCTCCTGTCCAACATAAATTGTTCTTAATGTTCCATTTGGAAAGCACACATATTGACATGACTGAGGTTGAGAAGTTCTTCCTAAAATGTTGTCAGTTAGGCACTTGGAAGTATTTCTTAGGCAATTTGAAATTAAGAATTTGAAGCTGGTGCCAGTTGGCAGCTCATGCCTGTAATCCTAGTGATTTAGGAGGCTGAGATCTGAGGATCTCAGTTCAGAGCTAGCTCAGGCAGTAAAGTGTGTGAGACTCTTATCTCCATTTCCAAGCTGGAAATGGAGCACCATCTGTGAGCACAAAAGCTCAGGTATGGCGCCTGGGCCTTGAGTTCAAGCCCCAGGACCAGCATCCCCTCCCCCATCCCCCAAAAAAAGAAAAGAAAGAAAAAATTAAGAATTTGAAGGAGAAACATCGTAGATTATGCTTTGTGTTAGTGCTAAATGGGAAAATAAGTATTGTTTTTCATCATTAACCTGGTCATGCATTTTTTTTATATGGGAGACATATATTAAGACTCACCATAAGGACATCCTCTAAAGTATCTGTGTGGGAAGAGTTATGCATTTGTGTAGAAGTATTCATTGAATATGTAAGAGGAAAAGCAATTAACTTCTAATGTGTTTACAAAAGACACTTTTTCCCATACTGTTCCCATTTTAAATGAAAAAAAAATCTTGACTCGTACGGTACTGTTTCAGTTTAATTCTTGACAAGTCCTTTGAGTTCTAGCAAACATGTTTTTATTTAATAAATGTGTCTTTGCCTAGAAAATAAAGCAAAGGGACAAGAATAAAAAATATCTAGTGCGTTCATTGAGTTCAGGCTATAGCAGAGGCTTTTTGACAAGCATATCTGTGTTACTTTTTTGTGCCTCCTAAAACTAGCCTGTTTTGAAAAATACATATTAGATATCATAAAGGGATGCCCGTGGCTCACATCTGTAATCCTAGCTACTCAGGATGCTGAGATCTGAGGATCTTGGTTGGAAATCAGCCTGAACTGGAAAGTCTGTGAGGCTCTTATCTCCAATTAACTGTTAAAAAGCTGGAAGTGGAGCTGTGGCTCCAGTGATAGAGGGCTAGTAGCCTTGAGCTAAAAAGCTCTGGGACAGCTCCCTGAGGTCTTGGAGAAAGAAGCTGCTTGTACAGCTTTAATCCCTCTCTTCCCTCTCTTTCTTTGTTGGTCATGGGGTTTGAACTCAGGGTCTGGGCACTGTCCCTCAGCTTTTTCCACTCCAGGCTAGCACTCTGCCCTTAGCCTAGGGCAGGTGTGGACATGAACGTGCGTGCGTACACCCATGCATGTGCGTGCACACACGCACACACACAAAATCATTGAAGGCATTAGCAGTATGGGGGGATGACAACGAAAGACTCTCTGTTTTTTGCCTTTGTATTTAAAAAAATGTATTCATGACATTTTAAGAACTCTCATTTGAACACATTCTCCTCAAATACACAAAGGAACAAGGCGTACATTTCCAAATTATCATTGTTTACCATTTTAAAGGGGATATTGAAAAAGTCTTACTTAACCAGCCAGAGAGCTTTATTCTTACATGGCATGCATTATACTTCATTATATTTAATCTCTACATGAATATTTGCATTGGAATTTAGTGTGCCTTCTTTTGAGGAAGGTGAAATAAGTGATATTAAAAGCAAATGATAGCTGGAGAGCCTTCTTCCAGTCTGTATTTTTGGTGAACTCTTGAGTGACTAGACAGTTCTAATAAAGGCATGCATACCTGCCCTGGGGAGGGGAGACAGTCTGGTATTTAAGTGGCAGCCTGGAATAGAATCAGACTGGGTGGTCGAGAATCCTGGCCAAGCTATGCTTTCGGCTACTTGAGATCCCTAGGATCCTTGAGATCCCATTGTGGGGCAGTATCTTTTTTGTCTTGTCATTTATGTAGACAAGTCCAGAGAGGCCGGCTAAGCCTGTTACTGTGGTGGTCAAAAAAATGATTGCTAGGCCCTAACTTCCCTTTCCTGGGCTTGTTCCACAGAGTCACACTGTGTGCATTCTTATCACGTAGAGGAAGGGTACAAGAGGTAGGAGGATGAGGCCTGGGGTCAAGGAGAAAGAAGCTGCTTATATAGCCTTTGTTCCTCCCTTCCCTCTTTTTCTTCATTGGTCAGGAGACTTGAACTCAGGGTCTCAGCACTGTTCCTCAGCTTACTCATCTTAAGGCTATTTCTCTACCACTTTGAGCTACAGAACCACTTCCGGTTTTCTGGTGGTTAATTGGAGATAAGAGTCTAAGAGACTTTCCTGTCTGGGCTGGCTTTGAACTGCAATTCTCAGGTCTCAGCCTCCTGAGTGGCTAGGATGACAGACGTGTACGTACCACTGGCACCCGGCTAAGTCTTGTAAACATTTTAAGACAAGATTAGGCTGGCTATTGCTTTCTTAAAAGTGAAAAAAAAATTAACAGTTTGTTAGGATGATTTTCTTTAAGACTTTATTGTAACAGATCAAAAAGATCCTCATTAAAAAGTAGTTACCATAATCTCCGAAGTCCCTTTTGGAAATGTGATAAAACAGTGGAATCCTACAGTTGCCATCTGTGATGCCTGCCCTCCCCTCAACATTACCTGGCCTGGGACCCTTTTACTAAGTTAACCTAAGCTACACTGGCCTTTTTTCCCCCAAGTCTCAAACTTCTTCCACAGCTTTTATTTAGTCTTGTAGATTCTTGATCAGCTTTCTTGCTCACAGTTGGCCTTCTACCATTTGACCACATCTCTAGTCCAGCATTTTGCTGGTAAATTGGAGATACAGCCTCTCAGACTTTTCTTCCAGGGCTGGTTTTTGAATCTCAATTCCATGCCTGCCTCCTAGATGATGATGATGTGTGTTGGTCCTGGGGCATGAACTCAGGACCTGAGCATTATCCTTGAGCTTTTTTGCTTAAGACTAGTGCTCTACCATTTGAGACAGAGTTCTGCTTCTGACTTTATGGTGGTTGATTGGAGATAAGAGTCCCATGGACTTTACTACCTGGGCTGGCTTCAAACTGTGTTCCTCAGATATCAACCTCCTGAGTTAGCCAGGATTCTAGGCACCCAGTGGAATTCATTTTTTTTGGGGGGGGGGTCCGGTCGTGGGGCCTGAACTCTGGGCCTGGGCACTATCCCTTAGCTCTTCAGCTCAAGGCTAGCGCTCTACCACTTGAGCCACAGCGCCACTTCCGGCTTTTTTCTTTTTTCTTATGGGGTGCTGAGGAATCGAACCCAGGGCCTCATGCATGCAAGGCAAGTGCTCTACCACTGAGCCACCTTCTCAGACCTGGAATTGATTATTTTTAAAGCAAATATCAGACATCTTGTCATTTGATCTAACAGTGTTTTCAGGGTGTATTTTATAACGCTATTGATAATACCATTATTACTATAGTTATAATACCATTATCAGACCAGGAACCTCAGTTTATGTAATTATTTACTGTTATCAGCCATTCAGTTAGTAGTCACATTTCCTAAATAGTTTGTCTGACCAAGGCCTTTAGGTGCAGGTTGATGTTTTTGAACTCACTTTCAGTCTATAGGTCTAATTTGTCTTTCTTGCTGTCATTTACGAAACTGCAGTTTCATCTTTGCTGGGTCTTTCTGGTTTTGTCTTGTAATAAAAATCCTGTGATTAAGTCTGTGATGCTCTTCTGTCCTTTATTTCTTGTGTAGTGTTAGTTCTAGAGGTCTGGACACATCCTTTTTCTTGAGAATAGCAGGTTTATATGGAGACACTTTTCATTTCAACCTATGCATGACAAAAGATACTATCCTTCCTAATATAAATAGGCCCCTTTTATTTCAGGTGTGTCAGGCTTGAATGCATTTTAAAAAATAAAAACAAAATCCTAGGGGCTGAGAAACACTTCAGGACTTTAGTCTACCTCTTGAGCCAGGCCTCCAGCCCTTTTTGCATTAGATGTTTCTCAGATTGGGTCTCATAGTTTTTCCCAGAGGGGGTCTCAGACTGTAATCCTCCTAGCTATGCTTCTGGTATAGATAGGCTTATAGGCATGAATAGCACCCCAGCTTGATGGTTGAGAGAGGGACTCATGAACTTTTTACCTGGGCTAGCTTCAAATTGTGATCCCACAGATTTCTCATCCTCCTGATTTCTGAAATCTCTGTCTCCTTAATCCCTAGCAAGGATTATAGGTGTGGCTCATACCTGTTTTGCTTTTAAATTTCTACTTGGACTCCTTCATAGGTAGTGGTAGACAGAACCATGAAGGCCTAGTCACCTTCCTGTGACTTGAGCAGCCACTGAGGATAACTGCTTACATTGACTGAGTAGTGCTTGCACAACGGCTAGATTCTACCTCGGTATTTCTTCTTTTATTGGTTATGATACAAAGAGAAGCTTAATTCAGCTCTTTGGCTATCCCATGTCATAGTTGACATAGGAAAAAACAATAAATGCATGAAGTTTATGTCTTTATTAATTTTAAAATAAGTTTTTGGGGTTTTATTTGGGAGCCACCGAATCATGCCTGTAGTACTCAGGAAGTTGAGATTTGGGAATCAGGGTTTAAAGCCAGGCTGGGCAGGGGAGTTAACCAGCAAAAAGCTGCCTGGAGGTATGATTCAAATGGTAGAGGACCATTTATGAGCAAAAAAGATGAGCAGGAGCACTAGGCTGTGAATTCAAGCCCTCATACAGTGACCACACACACACACACACACACACACACACACACGCACGCACGCACACACACACACACACACACACACACACGAGAAATAACTTTCCTGTTTAGCGTCTAGGAGCAGGCATACTGGTCACCAGCCCTGTTGTCTCCCACTCTGGCACACATCCCTGCAGGCCAGTGCTGAGCCCTCCTTTGCACTGCTCTGGTTTTGCACACATCGTCTGGGGACTGCCGTGTGGAAGGTGGAAACAAGTGTTCTTCAGGGACTGAGCCCTGCAATGTGGCCTACTTGTCAGCCAGCACTTTGCAAGTATCCTCAGAGTTTTGATGCAGGAAGCCAAGGCGTGGGAGGGCGTTGGGTCCAGGAGGATGGGAAGGAGCAGCCTCTGCTCACTCTCTTGCAGACACTGGGCTGCTCCTATGCCAGCAGATACTCATGTGAGAATGCAGACAAGGTGCTGGTAGGGTGGTGAGGCTAATAAGTGTGGGCACAGGTGTGTCGCATTTAATAGTCTAGTCCAGAAGAAGAGTTCATGGGGCAGATTTGGAACGTGGCCCTCGACATGGGTAATAATTTAGTGACTCCCCAATTTCTTACTTAAAAATCAGCTTGAATATAAAAATCGAGAAGCTGCATCCCATATTTATTGTTATACCATTCCCAGTAGCTGAGCTGTACAATCACCTCAAGTGTGCAGCAACCAGTGACTGGATAAAGAACAAACATATGGGGCCTGTACCCCCGTGGAGTACTAGCCAGCAATGAAGACTGAAGTCATGTCATGTGCAGGAAGTAGACAGAACTGGCAGTCGTCGTGCTGAGTGAGACGAACCAGCCTCAGAAAGACAGAAAACATGTGTTTTCTCCTGTGTGCAGAATCTAGAGCGATGATGATAATAATAATAATAATACTTGATTGTGAAAGGGGACTCATTTGGTACCAGAAACTCGTAGGAGGAGGGAAGAGGGAAGGTTTTATAGTTTGCAAACACAGGTCCTCCGCTCTCTGGTCCAGTTGAAGGGCCCCCGCTCAGAAGTAAGCACAGCTCCAGGGGCTTGCTGAGCATGTTGAGGGAGAGGAAGGCTTGGCCAGCGGAGAGCCGAAGGCAACACGGTGGTGGCTGCCTAGGCACTGGGTCTGAGGATCCTGAGGAAGGGATATTTGAGAAGAACCCAAATGAAGTCAGGGCCCAGGACAGGACAGGGCAGGGCAGGGCAGGCAGGAGAAGCAGCCTTGAGGGTGTCATGTGGGTGCACAGCAGACCCTTCCATGGCTCTGTCACCCATAGGTTGGCCTCTTTTATTTCCTTGCCCTGGCTGTGTCCTTTGTTAGCCTCTCAGTTCCACTCATCTCAGAAGAGGGGTCGACAGACTGGTGGTGGGGTTGGGGCAATAAACCCACTGTGAATCTCACACTTGGAAAAAGTCCTTTAACTAGGACGGTTGTGTTTTATAATTAGCATTTGGGCCAGGTGGTTTCTATTTAAATATCAAGAAACAAAGTTCTTGTTGAAGCTCCTATAACAGAATCTGTCATAGGCAGCCGCAGTCCCCATAGCACAGCAGGGCCCTCCTTCCTAGAAACTTCCTAGAAAGGAGTGTTCGCTTTTCCTGATGATGTTCTTGGAAGGAAAAGCAGACTTTTCTCATGCTATTGTGGTTAAGTAGCACAAGGTAAAAACCAAAAACAAAAGCACCCTGAGCTTGGGTTGGCCTGTGTTGGTGTGTGGGTAACGATGGCACAGGAAGGTAGTCAGCCCCTCTGCCTGGTCCTCGGACAGACTTCAGCTCATTGTCTAGCTCGTAGTCAATGCTTATCTGCCTCTTCGAGTGCTTGATTAGTTGTTGTTGTTGTTGTTGTTGTTTTTTTAATGCACCAAATCCAGATAATTTGACTTTCCACTGATAAAAATATTTACTTGTTATAACAGGCAGGGTGCTAAACTTGGAAACTGAGAGTGCAAGTTAAATTTGAAATTTGTGGAGCGTATTCATGCCGCCGTCTCTGTAGTGCCTTGGCAGTGCCCGGCTCTTCTCATCTGACGTGCCAGGAGACAGCCTGGCGCAGGCGTAAGCTAAAACCTGCTTGTGTGTACAGAGGAGGCTCGTAGGACACTGAAACAGAAAATTTGGAAGTGTGACTGTGAGCATTTCCTTAAATGACAGCATGACACATTCGCTTTAAATAGAGCTTTATATTCTGCTGGCGGGGCTATTATAACTGTGATAGATGATCGTAAGCCTGAAAGCAGGTTTAAAAATTATTTGTCTCTGGCGTTGTTGTGTCAGGCGAGCTGTTTGGATATAATGAGCATGCTGTACAGTACGTTTGAGTCACTTCCCCAGGGAGAGGAAGGGGCGTTCATTACTCAGAGGAGAAGCACGTCCTCGCTCTCAGCTGTCAAGTCCTATGGAATCTAAAGAGGCGGGCCCTGCACTGTTAACTGGCCTGTGGGCTGTGGCCAGCTTTATCTGCAGGCAGCAGTGTGTGCTCCAGGTTTTCCAAGGGGGGTCTCTTTAAGGGGTGACTTTGAGAGGCAGCGTGTAAGGAAGAAGGAACAGGAGGAGCCACACTACCTGACATGGACTGGTCTTGATCAGGGGCTGTGCAGTGAAGAAGAAGATCACTGTCAAACGTGATGAAGGTGGAGAAGGATCCTGAGGAAGAAAACAGAGCTAGAGCGAAGTGGAGCCCTTGAGACCATCGACCGGTCAGGAGCTTGTCCTCCCGCTTGCTTTGTGAGCGGCAGGGATTTGTAACTTAATGCCGAGTGCTTCTTGCGTAGCTCATCTGTGTCTAGGATGAACTGCTGGGTGTCCTGTGCCCCTAACAACAGAGTAGGTATTGCTGGGGCCAGTGCTATGGGGCCCTGTTAGCGTTCAATCCAGGGCTTCCGCAAAACTACTTGGCTAATTTTGTAGTATTATATTCTTTCCTGGTTTGTCTGTGCAGTTAGTGATAGAAAACAAATGTCTTGGTTTTCCGGGTTTAAAAAGCCCAGGATAGAATTTTAGTACTGGGCAGTATTTCTGTTAACTGACACTGGACCAGACCTGAAAATGGTGTTTACTGAAGTAGAGGCCACTACAGTCTTAATAGGAGGCTGAACTGTTCACCCTTAATTACCTTTTTATAAAGACCTTTCTTGGGGCTTTTACTACCTGTTCGTGATTTAAATACTTTCTTTCTTTACCAGCAAGATTACTTGGAAATAAAGACTGTTTTAATTAGTCGTAAGGATAAACTCATCAATGTAGAGCAAGTGTGTGCCCATGACTCAATGGGCCAGGAATTTGGGGCTACACCCACTCCCACTCCTCAAACCCAGCACAGAGCTGTTTGTTCCAAAGATGAACAAAGGTGACTCCTGAATGGAGCTTAGATACGGGCCTACAGGACCATGTTCTCTATGCTTGGTGTGAAGGAAGGAGGAAGGGGGCTGACCACCATATTTAACGAATTTCAGACTGCCTCAGTTCCAAAGTCCAGTTCTGGGGCAGATTCCACTGAGATGCTACATTGCAGGAGAAAGTTAAGATTTTTGATTTCCAGATTTCCCTACTTTCTATTTTAAGTGTTTAAAGAGTTACATCGCTTATGTAGTTAGAAAATTAGTGATCTTACTTCGTTTGGGGGAGAAGATGTAGATATATAATGGTCCTGTTGATCAAACACTGAGAAGATTTTTCAAGTGATTCACCAGAGGTTTATTATATCTACAGGCCTAGGATTTGCTTTGTAAATTATGTGAAAAATACATAGACTTTTTAAAACCTAGAAATAGTATTGGATTTAGCTCAGAATTTAACAGTGAGTTGATAATGATATTTTAAAAGAATAAAATCTTACATGTTTAAAAAACATGTATTTTATTTCTGGGTTCTAACATTTCTGCTTACTGAGAAAGATCCAAACTTTCAGCCTTAGAATATTTTAAATATATTTTCTTCAAACAAAGCTAAAGATAACCTTGATATAATTAAAATACATTTTGTGTGTTATATCCTTCTATTTAAAGAAACAAAACCTACCTTTTATGTTCCTTTTAAATAATTTGCTCACTGAGTTTTTGTTACAATTAAAAATATTTCTCACCAGGCACTGGTGAGAATTTTAGGTATTCCAGAAGCTGAGATCCTGAGGATCACAGTTCAAAGCCAGTTTGGGCAGACAAATCTAAGAGACCCTTATTTCCAGTTAACCAGCAACAAGCTTGAACTGGAAGAGTAGCTCAAGTGATAGAATGTTGACTATGAGCAGAAAAACCCAGGGAAAGTGTGAGGTCCTGAGTTCAAGCCCCAGTCTGAACTCAAAAATAGGAATCTTTTGAGTGGATGGTACTAGGGTTAGAAGGCCTTTACCTTGTTAGGCTGGCAGGTGCTTTGCCGCTTGAGCCACACACTCAGCCTTTTTATTGCTTCATTTAATTATTTTTTGGATATGTCTATCCTCAAGTGATCCTCAAGTGATCCTCCTGTCTGTGCCTCCCCTGGAGAAGGTGTGAGCCACTGCACCTGCACAGCTTTTTTTTTTTTTTCATAATAACATGTTGTTGAATGTAAAGATGAAGGAAGAAAATGAGAGGCCTCTTTAATCCTGTTATTTTAGTAGTTTAAGAAGTAAATACTTTAGAGGCTTCTTAATATTTTTTCTGCATAGTTTATCAATATATAATCATAATAAATTGTTCTATGTCTACGTTTGTATGATTTGCTTCCATAAGTGGATTCTAATAGTACCTCTTAAATATGTGGAGCAAGAGTATATTTTCTTAAAATGAAGACAGAGATACACTGCATCTAGGGATCCTAGGCGATGTATACCCAGAATGCGATTTGTAAAAGCATGAGCTAGGGACTGGGCATACACACTGACTGGGGACCACAGGAACCAGGCTTGGCCACTGAGGTCAGTGAATGTCCCAGAGCCTTGGCTTCTGGTTTCCTACGATTGGTTAGGTTGTTCATGCTTGGCACAGAGAAGGTGTCCAGTCATTATTAACTGGAAGTATAATGCAGGCAATGTGTAGATGTCCAGTGTTTGGGGAAGGTTTGGAGCTGTTGTGCTGGTGAGGGTAGCTCAGCGGGCTGCAGTTGGAAGTGAATGAGCTGTTCTGCAGTACAACGCGTCCCTAACATTGCACACTATTCTGTCTCTTTCCCTTTCTGCAGCAAGCAGCAGATTGGAATAAATATGATGACCGGTTGATGAAAGCTGCAGAGAGGGGGGATGTGGAGAAAGTGTCCTCAATCCTTGCTAAAAAAGGAATCAACCCTGGCAAAGTAGATGTGGAAGGCCGGTCTGCGTAAGTATTCCCTAAGTGCTGTGAGTCCCAAGGCAGTTCCGGTACACCTGGATACAAATGAAAGTTTATGAATGGTGGTTCTCCACTTCCTCATTTTAAAGGTCTTTGTCAGAACTCACAGCAGTACAATTTTAAACAACCTAATGATCGTTATCCATTTTAGAGATTCCCTAAGCTGGGCTCAGTGAGTCAAGCCTGTAATCCTAGTTACTTGGGAGGCAGAGATGGGGGTGGATTTGAAATGGCCAGCCTGGGCAGAAAGACATTCATGAGACCCCATCTTCTCTCACCTGTGGAGTCCAGTGGTTAAAGTCTCTGACTCCAGCTGGCAGGGGAAGCACAATGGCTAGACATGGTGGCACATGCCTGTCATCCCAGTGATGCCTCCCCCTCCAGCCCAGGCCTAGTGAGAATACTGCCTGGAAAATGCTCATGTAAAAAAGTGCAGACATGTGATCAAGTGGTAGAGTTACTTAAATGCTTAGTGCAAGGCCTTGAGTTCAATCCCCAGTGCCACAACAATCAGTTCCCAAGCTCATGAGTGGACACCAGAATACCATTAGCATGGTGAACTGCAGTTGTGGTTATTTTGAAGCATTGTCCTTACCATATTGATCTCCATAAAAGTAGCAGGAAGAAGCTTGCAGACATCAAAGAGCTTGTTCTAATCGCATGAAAAGTCACAGACCTGAGAGACAAACCCAGCCTCTTCACAAATTCCCCTTCCTGCCAACTCAGGTTTTCCCTTGGATACTAGTGTCACCTGTGTGTGTGCCGTTGTGTCCCCGAGGAGGACATCTTGCTTGTTTGTGGCTTCTGAACCCTGTGCTTCTTCCCTACTCATTCTAGGTCCCCATTGCTTCCTTTTCTGTGAGGCAGGAAGCAGTGGGTTAAAGGGCAGATCTAGATTCTGTTAAGATGGTCTATTAATTATCACAGTGGAAGTCTTATCTGGGCACCCTTCCAAGGTTAGAGGTGAAAAGTTCCATTTCCTGAAATTCCTCAGCCTTTGCTTGCATGAATTCTCTTCAGAATATCATAACTGGAAACTAGGCACTAAATATAGAAATGAATGCTAGGACATGAACAATTTTTGATGTAGGTCAATGAAAATACAGTAAAGAGAGCAAAACAGGACTACAAATGAAGTCACTTTTAAGAGCAATAAAGTTCGAAAAGTCTTAAGTGTATTCTGTTTTATCATGTAGTACCTTGACAGGTGTAGAGCTTAGTCCTTCCCTTGTTTTTCTCCATACTTACAGTACAAATAGTAAGGCATTAATATCTAAAAGTGACTTTGTTCTTCCAGTGTCTTTTCCAAACAGTAAAGTGTTAAAATATGAAGGGAAGAAACTCAAATGTGCTCATTCATACTTTTGATGTCTTGAATGAAGGTTGCCTCAGGATTGGTTTTTGGTTGATGTTTTGGGGGTTTTCAGTCTAAGGTTCAATTGAGTGAGATTATTTAGTGTATTATAATAATTTAGAGTTGCAAGAATAGCGTTTTAATAATTTGGTGTTACTTGATGAGCTGTGAACTCCGGTTAAAGACTGGAATAGTGTTAGTCTTGGAGGTTTTTCACCAGAGGAAAGAGAACAACTCCTTGGGATTCACAGAACAAAGCATTTCTCTTTCAGATAGGTACACATAAACTAGAGTCTTACTTTATTAAAGCATTTTGTACTTAGAACATGCTACAAATGTATCTTCTGTATTATCTGTAATGACAGAAAATATATTTCTATTTTATCTCTTTTTTTTGTAACAAGTACTTCTTCAGAGTGGTTTTGGAAAGAAAATATTTTAGGCTTAAACCTAAGGATCTGTTAAACAAGGATCTGTTTCCTCAGTTTACCTCTACACTAGTGCAGCCCTTGGCTCCCCTCCCCAGGTGGCTTGTGTACCGACGTGGAGCTGTACCTACATTGAGCTGTGGGCTCCACTGCCCACTCGCTTGGGGCTGTGAAAGTGCTGCTCGTCCTCCCAACTGCCTACTATGGAGGCTAAATGCTTCTAAGGAGGACTCGGCCTTGGATTTGAATGTCTTCTCTGTGGGCCTCTGTCTTTCCTTGCAACCTGGCTTAGTCATGGTTTATTTGTATTTCCTTGCAACTTTTCTACTTGTCCCCTGAGGTAACCACGGTCCACATTGCCTGGGTCTTCTCAAAATTCTGGAAGTCAAAGTCCATGTTTTCTATATTTAAATGTTTTCTTCTGGTGGTACTAGAATATGAACTCGGGACCTCACATTGCGTGGCTCACTCAGTTGTCTTACCATGTGAGCAGTGCCTGCAGTCCTGATTTTGCTGGTTGTTTTCTGCCCAGGCTGGCTTCAAATCCTAGTTAATCAGGGAGGCTAAGATCTGGATCAGCCTCCCTGATTAGCCAGGATTATAGGGCTAGGCCACCATGGCCTATGTCCTGTTTTTTAAAAAGAAATCTTTGCAAGAGTTGATTTTCCAATTGCAAAAATAGATTTCTGTGAGGTGGCTTTTCATATTTCCTTTGCAACTCCTTGCACACACTTTCTGAAGCACGTCGGCAGCCTCTGGCATGCCAGAATTAATGAAGCATTGTAGATGTGCTGTGATCTCTGACCTCTTGTACTGGCATCTAACACTCAGGTGGGCTCTAGTCATGTCCTTGGAGTAACAATTGTTTTCTTTGTGGTCAGCTTCCATGTGGTGGCCTCCAAGGGGAACCTTGAGTGTTTGAACGCCATCCTCATACATGGAGTGGACCTCACAGCCAGCGACCCTGCAGGTATGCTAACTGAACTGCTGTAGCCTGCAATAAAACAGGAAGATGTTCCAAACCTCATCTTCCATCATTCTCTGGGGGAGGTGCTAAGGATTGTATTCAGGGCCTTGCAGGTACTAGGCCAGCATTCTACCACCCAGACACTGCTAACCTTCTAAACCAGACCTAAATGGGGCAACGCAGGAGAAATCCTAAATTCTCTTTTCAAATAGTTGAGACAGAGTTAACTTCTGAAGTATCACTGTTGGGAGAGATCTGGGATAGGAAACAGGAGAAAGTGTTACTAAGCAGGTGGAGACCTGTAGTCTAGTGCTGGTCTTAGTAGTCTTGCCAGTCCTAAAGGTTCTGATTTGAAGAATCTTGAGGTCCTTTTAGTTTGTGCTCCATGCTGTTATGAGTTCATTCTCCTGATGGGCCTCAGAATTCTGCTAATTACCAGGACAGTGGGCATTTGTTTCACATTGTATAAGCCTCCTGCAGCTTCTATGTAGGAACTCCTCTCATCCTCACATTAGCCTGGGGAGGTTGGGGTGCTGAGCCCAAGTTCTCTGCCCAGACCTGCAGACCAGTCTCCGTCAGGTTGTATTTTATCTCAGAAAGAACTCCTCTGGTGTTTGCTCAGCTATATCTAAAAAAATTCATATATAGACAGAATCTGTCTTCTGCTTATATCTAGAGGTACTTAAGTGTGTCCTTTGAAGTCTTACATTGCATATCAAAGATAGGATAGAGTACTTGAACCCATTTCTGCTTTCCCTCAACAGCAGAGCAAGGGTTGTGGACTCATCAAGTCAGCCCTTCTCATTTGTCTGGGATTTTAACAGCACTGTGATCCATAGCCATGCTTTGTAATTCAGCTACACACAGAGTTGTCCTAAAGTAGAGACTTTTCTTATAATTCCAATACTTTTCCAACTAAGGAACAGCAGCTGAAAGCCCTAGAAGCCATGATGGGCAGACTTGAATGCTTCTCCTAGGCTGCCCTTAGCCCACCTGCCTATACTGTTATTTTGTAAAGATCCAAATAGTCCTTGAAAGAAAAAAGAAATCCCACCTCTGCTTGCTGTGTTGCCACATTTGGACAAGTCAGTATATTACTACTAACCCACAGTGACTTAGAGGGAGCACAGAGAGGGAGATACATCACAGTTGGGTTAGTGAGGAAAATTGGCACCTGAAGATCCATCATTTCCAAATTACAGACCAAACGCAATTTATTGTTTACTTTTGAACAAAGGAAGAACGTGTTTACTGTGAGCACTTCTTACATCGGTGGATAGCACACATTTTTAGAAGTTGTAGATTGAACCTCTTAAGAACTCTTGGGGCTGTTCTTGTGCTGATTCAGTTCAAACCTGTGTTGTATTGTGTGTGTTTTCTATCTGGACACCTTTGCCTGCTGCTGAATGAGTGACTTAGGCCTCCCTCCTTCAGTGCAGATAGAGCTGCATGGTGTATTATCCACACACCAGGCCCAGGGCCTCACCAAGCTCTTCCTGTCCTCTGTGTAGCTGAGTCTATGTTTCATTGGTTCATTGTCATTAGAGCTGTCCTTTGTTTAAAATAAGAACCTTTCTTAATTGCTCTGGTGGCTGCTTTTAACCCGATGTAGGTATTTGTTAAATATATTTGATGTACTTGTATATATATATATGTATATATATATATATATATATATATATATATATATACACACACACACATGCACATATATGTAAAGTCAAGCATGATGGTGGACTCCTCTTTTCCAGCACTCAGGAAGCTGAGACAGGAGGATCATGAGTTTGAGATCAGCCCCGGACTACATAGTGACACCCTGTCTCAAAGCAAAGCAAAACAAAGCATGTATAGATCGATACACATGCATGCATACGTGTGCATGTGTAAATCATCTTAACTCCTGTTTCCTATGAAGGTTATTTCTTGGTACCCGCTGCTCCCCAGCCTCTTTGGCATTTTTCTGAAAGTTGCAACTTTATATCTAATGTTTTCTTGCTGCTGTTTCTATGGCCAGATTTGGTATTTCCTCAGCCCTGACTAACATTTTTAGGTAACAAAGTTTGCACACTACTTTGCTGAACAACAGCCTAGTGTCCCTGACCGTGTTCTCACTGCTCATTTAGAGACCTGTCTGTGTTTTTGCTTTAAAATCTGGTTAATCAGCTATATAGATGTGATCAGACCCAGAAAAATTTGTCACCTATCCAAACTCGTGAAACAGAGAATTCAGAACCAGATTATCCATCTAGAATAGTCAGACTGTAAATTACTTGTTCTCTAGCAGAAATTAAGTTTTAAGATAGGTTAGAAAGAAATTTGGAGCATTAAAAACTAGAAGCTGGCATAACCTAGTGAGACTCATATCTTTGCCTTTCAAGAATGACGGCTGTGTAAGAAATACAATTACACCAGGTACAGGTGGCTCATGCCTGTAAGCCTAGCTACTCAGGAGGCTGAGAACTGAGAATTGAGGCTTGAAGCCAGCCCAAGCAGGAAAGTCCATGAGACTCTTATCTCCAATAAAGTACTCAGAAAAAGCTGGAAACGGCACTGTGGCTCTAGTGGTAAAGTGCTAGCTGTTCAGGGACTGTTCCCTAACCCTGAATTTAAGCTCCCCCAGGATTATCTGTGCCTGCGCGTGCGTGTGCACACACACAAACACACACACATGCACACACACAAACAACTACAAGAGAGTTTGGAGGTAGGATGTTCTCTACAAGTGAACCTTTCTGGAGTTCAGAATCACCTTCCAGATTGTCAGTCACCTCCCCAACCTTGGGTGCAGCCTTGAACACTAAACTTCACCTCTGATTCTCAGAGACACGTGGACTTTGAATTTTAGCTGAAGCATAAACATTTGAGACCCCCTTCTGTAACCTCTCTGTCTTTACTCTCTCCATATCCACCACCCACAGGAAATCTAGGTCTCCTCTCCTCTCCTTCCCTCCTCTATCCTCTCCTCTACCTTCCCCTTCTCTCACCAGGATTTCACTACCAGCTTTGTCTGTGTGCTACAAACGACATGGTGGTGCATAGGGTAGAGGTACTACTCTTTGGAGATTTATATCATTATTTTCTTTTCCACCTTCATTGTTTTGGTGTGTTTATTATCTCATATTAAAATAGCATACTGTAAAGTGACAACAATGAAAGCCTGCTTATAAAGTATTAGAAAGGTGATGTACAGAGGGGTTACAAGTGATTTTTAAAATAATTTCTATGAAAATTCATAGGCTCCTTCCCATACGTTTCCCATGATTTCTTTTCTAGGGAGAAATGCTCTGCACCTGGCTGCTAAGTATGGACATGCATTGTGCCTACAGAAACTTCTACAGGTAGGTTATTTTTACTGCAAGAAAAAAAAATGTGTTCTTACTATCGTTTTGGGATTTGAGAGCAAAGAAAATGGTAGGGTGACTTTGACTGTTGGGTTTCATGGTTTTTTTCCATCATTCATGAAGGAATGTGAAGGATGGAGAACAAAAACACCAGGGAAGCAAAGTACATAACTCAGCATATTAAAAATAAATAACAAAGACTTGACCTTCCTGTTGACCTTAGCTGGAGATTGGAATTTTCTGTGGTCTAGAACATGGCATAAGATAAAATAATACAACAAATGATTTATCTATTTCTGTACAAACATAGATAATGTTGATGATGGAGCAGTAACATCATTAGTGAAACTTGTAATGGACTAATCACAGCATCCTATGAACTTCTTGGCTGAGTTAGCTTTTGCAGGTCCACTCAGTGTTTGCCACTCAGCTGCCTAGAGGAACCGACTTGTGCTTTGATTCAGCAGCTCCTTTTAATTCTTGCTGAAAATAAAATCCCAAACAATAATGTATTTTCAATACTGCATGCTATTGTAATGTCCATATGTTTCCTGTTTGGCAGAATGCTGTTAAATTTACAGTTAGATGACGTTATTCTATTTGTTTCATGTCAAAATATTTAGTAGATTGTCGAAAGTCTTTACTTTCTTTGATAAGTGGAATATTTGCAGATTAAATAACAGCTGTTGGTTTGAGTGTGGATATCGGATTTTAAAGTAAACTCCCAGATCACCAGGTTTCTGTTTCCACAGTACAATTGCCCCACCGAGCTCGTGGACCTACAGGGCAGAACTGCACTTCATG
Organism: Dipodomys ordii; assembly: GCF_000151885.1. Lineage (NCBI taxonomy): Eukaryota > Metazoa > Chordata > Mammalia > Rodentia > Heteromyidae > Dipodomys > Dipodomys ordii. The sequence goes on along the minus strand of NW_012267231.1, from coordinate 13,944,023 downwards.
ATGCAGGTGAGCCCAGCACCTGCCTGTGCGGGAGCCCCTGGGTGTCTGCTCATTCAAATTCATCCCAACATGGTTCTGTTTGTCTTTTTGTGCTGGTACTGCTTGAACTCAAGGCTTCACTCTTTTGCTCGGCTTTCTTGCTCACGGCTGGCGCTCTACCACTTGAGGTATGCCTCCAGTCTGGCACTTCACTGGTTAATTGGAGATGGAGTCACACAGACTTTTCTTAATTATTCTTTAGGTGGCATAAAGAAAGGTACACCCTCAACAACTAGATATTTGAGTACTTTTTAGTTATCTCTGAACATGCTTTTCTTGCCTGTCTCTTCTAAATGTGAAATTCCTGTTGTTTTCTGGAAAACATCCTACCTACCCTCTCACATATAGGAAATATTGGCATATGTTAGAGTGATACGTAGTAAAAATGTTGTTGTTCATTAACTTTCCTTCAGAGTTTTTATACAGCCTTAATTTTCTTTCAGTTTTTTCTTCTTGCATTTTAGGTACTTTTATTTATTTGTTGTCCTTTCTCTCCCAAAGCAATGGCAGACTGTCCATCCAGCATACAGTTGCTCTGCGACCACGGTGCTTCTGTGAACGCCAAAGACATAGTGAGTCCATGCTCGTGATCTCACTTCTGCTCTGGTCTGTGAGCTTCGTGTGGTGTCTGATTGGTTGTCTTCATGCTGGTTTATTTTTCTTGTTGCTTAGGACGGGCGGACACCACTTGTCCTGGCCACTCAGATGTGTAGGCCGATGATATGTCAACTGCTGATAGATAAAGGGGCTGATATTAATTCCAGGGATAAACAAAACAGGTAATTCTCTCCTTGTAGTTTCTTACATGGCTGGTGACGATGAGACCTTGTTACCATGTCATGATTGCCATCCCCGCAGCTCCTCATCCTTGGCTCTCTTTTAGTTAGTGTCTACTTCCCATTATGCAGTCTGTAGGGAGGAAGGAGAGGGACAGGTGGCAGGATGAACACTGAATAAAAGCTCTGATTGGGTTAGAGGCTGAAGGAAAGAGGACTCCAGGTTATTTTAAGCTTTAAAAATACCTTTAGACAGATGCTGGTGGCTCATGCCTGTAATCCTACCTACTCAGGAGGCTGAGACCTGGAAGATCATAGTTTGAAGCCAACGTGGGCAGAAAAGTCTTTGAGAACCTATCTCCAGCTAGCCAGCAAAATGTTGAACTGAAATCATGGCTCAAGTGGTAGAGCACCAACTATGAGCAAGCAAGCCAAGTGACCATGAGGCTTAATGAAATGGGCACAAATAAGAAATAACAAGGGAATAAAGTAATTCCCTTATCTCTGGAGTGGGAAGGTGTTCTTGGCACCCTGTGGCTTGCTGGCTGTGTGTCAGTTAATTTCCTAGGTGTTTTCATCTCAGGCTGCTGGGTCCTAGTGTTGTCTTCTGGGATTTTATAGACAGTTAAGAATAAAGTCATTCTTTTTATTTGATTTCATTTTTCTTAACGTTGTATCCTGTTGCTTTTAATTTATGGGAAGCAGAAAAACAAAGTAGTCTTTGGATTTTATAGTTCCCATTGTTTTTATTTTTCAGACATCTCAAAGAAGGAAATTCTTAAGCAACTAAATCATTAGTGTGACTAACAGTTTTTTTTTTAATATTAGCCTTTTTCATTCAGTCTAATCTGGTTCCAAAACATGAATAAGAAAATTTGATTTTAAAGATTAAGTTTTACCTGAGGGATAAGGAATTATTACTTCTGTAATATTTCGTGCTTGTTAGAAAAACAACTTAAAATGCCTACCTAGTCCAGAATAAATGAAATGTTTTTTTAAAAAAGATTACATTTTACAAGCAGAGAGAGATAATCTAGTTATCAGTGAATATGTCTCATGTTTGTATGGACCTTATATTTTTGAAAGGGCTTTTTTTCCTCCCACTGAAGATTGACAAAAATCTCAGTAAGGCAGGGCAGCATGTGTTTTGTAATTGAATAGCTGATGGTTCAAAAATAGGATTTTTTTTCCTGTTTCATCTTTAGCAGTTTTAACCTAATAACAAAAACTTCATTTCATTTTTTTAAACAGAATTTTAGACTAGCAACTAAGGGAAAGGAGGCTATAGAAGAAAGAGAGCATTTGTCATGAAAGGCAAGAATAAATTTTCTAATGAAACAATTGTGTTTCAGTGTCCACAATTGAAAACAGAGTGAGACACAGGATCAGGACTTGATTTCAACAAGTGTTTGTTCCCTCATCAATAAAATTACAGGATTTGGTAAAATAATTTCTAGGATCCTTGTAAGTTTCCACAACAATTTAAGGCTATTACTGCGCAATTGTGCTTTGCCACTATACTGTGAGTGTGTGGGATGTGTAATGAGTTTCTCCTGTAGATCTACAGGGGCACTGAGCTACATTTCAAATGAAGCCTGCCTGTAGATCTGAAAGATCTCCTTATCGAGGAAGCAACAGGACCCAGGAAGAAAATCTCCTCCTTCACTGAAAGGAGAAGGATTTCTAGGGGAAGTTTGTATGCTATGGCTCAGCTCACAAAGGGACCTTGAATAGTGGGGTTTTAATATATATGTAATTGTATTAATGATATTAAGGTGTTGTATAGAGGGCTTATCATTTCATAAGTCAGCACATTTCTTTTTTAGACGATGTCCTTTACTTTCACCCAATTTTCCCCTCCTGTCTCTGGCCCACAAGTTACATAGTTTGTTTTCCACCGAGTGTCTACTGGTACCATGGTTGCATTTGTTCACCCTTCCTCCCTCCATTTCTGTACCCCTATTTGCTCCTCCCCCCCAAAAGACAACAATAACAACAACAAAAATCCCAAAAGCAGAAATAAACACCACCATGACCAACAACAATAAAACCCATGCTTCCATTTCCTGCACTTTGTTTCTATAAATAGTATTTTAAATGTTCAGAGGCAAATCATTGGGTTTGAACAAAGATGAGGGTGATTATTTATAGGACATTGAAGAAGTGGAATAAAATGGGTTAGTTTGGTGGCCTAAGAAAGTATGAGATGGTAGAAGATTCTGTCTGCAAACAACATAAGGCAAATGCTTTTATAAATGTGAAAAATACAGGATAAAAGTATAAAGTGAAATCTATATGTGTCTATAGTAAGTGCAACTTCTTAAAGTGCTTGTCTCTTCTTTAAGGTGCCCCTGGCAGAGTTATTCTGGACTGTTCTCTGGGGTTCTCCTCAATTTCTTCTGTCTGCCTTTCAGAACTGCTCTCATGCTGGGCTGTGAGTATGGCTGCAGAGATGCTGTAGAAGTCTTAATTAGAAATGGTGCTGACGTAAGCTTGCTGGATGCCCTCGGCCATGATAGTTCTTACTATGCAAGAATTGGGGACAACCTGGACATCCTCACCTTGCTGAGGACTGCATCAGAGAATGCCAGCAAAGGTACAGACCTTTCTGTGACCAGGAAATACGGCTGACTTGGTCAGCAGCGATCCTGAGACCTGGTCCCCCTCCCTCTGTCATGATTGGCTTAATTATGTCATCGTCACTTATTGCCAGGAAGTTTTATCACATATAGTTGAGTTTATCAAGTGAACCTTGATCTGTGGACCAATCTAAGAACCAAGGCGCAAGGCAATTCAAATGTCTTACTAATGTTTTTTGATGGACCCATAAAAATAACATTGATTTTCTTTCTTCTGCTAAGGAAGAGGGAAACCCCTAACTTTTATTCTTCTAAAGCTTTAAAGAAACAACAGCTGTTTCCACACACATACAAACCAGTCAGTTACTCAGTTCTGAATGCTTGTGGATATTTTTCTGTTTATGAAAGAAAACTTGGAAAATATATAAAAGCACAATGCACAGGTAGCCATTCATTTTCTGCTCCGGCCCCTCCACGTATGAGCTGGGGCCCACGTCTCCTTATAGTCTTTCTTCCTGCTCATGTTGGGGTAATAATTTAACTTTTTGATAGTATATTTGAATTTGGCTTTTCCAATCGCAAATATTTTTCTATAGTATATTTTTTGTGATGCATAAGATCCCATTTATTTAAATTTAGTTTGATAAAGCATCTTTCTACAGGAGGTGTTTAAGCTATTAGAGTTTTCCCCTGGTTTGTTTGTATAGATAAATATTTGCAATATTTTTATTATCCCCTTTAGATAAATTCCTAGGGACTGAGTCACTAGGCAGCAGGGATGTACACTGGTTTAAGTTTTTTTGATATTTATTAACAAATTTCTTCCCAGTTTACCTTAATACCATCATTTGGGGGAAGGGGGAAACTTGCTAATTGGATAGATGAAAACAATGATATCTTGTCATAAGCTCTGGCAAGCTTTCGAGGAAGGTTTAAAATGTACTTACACACCTGCCCGATTTACCCTGTTGTCCCACCGGTTTTCTCTCTCTTTAATCTTTAGGGAGAGAACTTTGGAGGAAAGGAGCCCCTTTGCAACAGGTAGAACTTAATTTTAATTTTAACCATTATGTGTAGTGTGTGGCTTAATTGACGTGCTTGGGAAAGCCAGTTAGAGATATACCACTCCTGTGAGTTTGGAGCATGATGCCCTACTTGGTGATCTATGCCCATGAAGAACCTGGGTGCTGGGGTCATGATGTTCTGATGTTCTGTGACGACACCTTCACGTAGATCAGTCTCAGTTAATACGCCCAATAGGGGGTGGGCAGGCAGTCTGGGGCCTTGATCACCTCCTAATGTGTGAAGTTCCTATCCTTACTTGAGGTTCTTAAGTGATGAGTTTTGGCCTGTCAGGTACTGCCTGCCCTCTTCTCCTTATAACAGAGCCAAGTATGTCCTGTTCTGGGAGATGCTACCAGTACACTAAGAAATGAAGATAACTGGGTTTGGGGGGAGGGTGGGAGGACAGATAATTGTTGGTGTTCTTGGTCTTTTGTTTGGGTTTTGTTTTTTCTCAGACTGGGTCTCCCTTCGTAGGCTGGCCACAAACTCTAGGTCCTCCTACCTCAGCCTCCTGAGTGCTGGCAGGCCCCACCATGCAAAAACACAGGACTCAAAACTAATAATATGTTGTGATTTTAATACTGCTCTTAACATTTCTTCTTTTTGTATTTCTTATATGTGGATCTAATTGAGGACTTGTCTTTAAAAAATAACATAGTCCCCGAAACAGTTTATACTTGGTACTAATTTTATTAACAAGCAGTTTAACACTGGTTTTGTGTCTCAGCTGGAGTAAATGTGTCCTGTTCTGCTCTCCTCTCTCAAGTTGAAGTGGTTGTACGGCACTCTGGCTCCAGGCTAGCGTAGGCAGCTTTCCTCCCACGCTAGCTCTCTGCTCTCCTCCAGAACCTCTAGTCCCCGAAGAGAAAGCCCTCAGGTACCACCCGCGCCTCACCATCACTTTGCCATCTCATCATCCGCCGACTCCCATGCTGCATTCAAGCATCTCCCTTCCCTGCATCAGTGTGCAGCGTCACCCACACATGGCTCATGTCTGTTGTCTGTCTGTTCCCACTTTTCTTTTCATCTGGGGTAACTTTCTAACCTCTCCCTGTTCCTCTGCTAGCCAACCTAGGATAAGAGGAGGAGGAGGAGGAGAAGGAGGAGGAAGAAAGGAGTCAAATACAGTGTCCACTGCTCAGTCTGCACATGGAATCCAGGAAAACTGCACTCTGCAGTGTTCATGTTCAGTAGGGGGCGCTGTTAGAGGGAAGCAGTGCAGAGCTCCTTGTAGGTTATCTGAGTAAAAATGAGGAGCTTGTGTTTTGCTGGGAACAGTAAGGCTGCTGGCTCTGAAATGCTGTGTTTCCATTTTGTATTGTATACTCCTAGAATCCCCGCTGTCCATAGGATTTATTCTGGTCCTATGATCAGAAGCCCGCAGTGTACTTGCACATACACCTCTAGTGTCTGCAGGGGACATCAGTGTGTGGTCCCAGCCCTTGAAAGCACCTAGGTCTGGAGGAAGAAGAATTTGGCAGCACAGGGCAGCATGCCCCTCCCTTCATCTCCAAGAAGTTAAAGCAGGCTGAGGGAGGAAGCTGCCAAGGGTGGGGCTGAGTAGGGCCTCACAGACAAAGGAAGCTGTGCTCAGTGAAGGAGGCAGGCGAAGCCAGTCAGGTAGCAGTTGCTAAGTCAAGGACTTTGCATTTATACCCGCACACCCCACCACTGCTGGCCAGCAGCAGGTACTGGGGTACCATCAATGGTGTGTGCCCTACCCTGTGGAGCCAGGGTGCCAGGGAGGGACTTTAGGAATCTATCAGGAATCTAGTGTTAAGGTCAGCATTTCTGCGGAGCTGGGGTGGAGTGGAGGAATTGTGGAAAGGGGGGTGATAAAGTGAGCTGTGCCCAGATGACAGGCTCCTCTGGTGGACAGGCCTCTGGCAGAAAAGTAGTTGGAGCCAAATTTGGACCACACCTTTAATGTTTTATGCAAGTCCTAGAATGATGGTTAGTTATAACAGAAGCCTTCAAAGAGTCGGATACAGAGTAGCTTTTTAATAATACCCAAATTCTCCTCCAGACACATTAGAATGATGGTTTAAAACTTGGTTCAACAAAACTGGATGAAACGAGAACAATAATTTGGAGTATGAAAACAATCTCTTATGAAAACCTCAGGAAGAGGTTTTTTAGCTTTCTAAATTAGTTATTCTGCAGATGTCAAGATGAGTTTTGGGGAAAAAATGGAGGCTAAGGGTTGGTCTGTTTACTCACTGTGTTGTGTTTTTGTTGACATTAGTCTCTAAGCTGCAGGAAAGTTGCACAACAGTAGGTGCACAAAAACAATGTTTACCCGCCCAGGCCATTTGGAGAACTTTTGTGTACTTGGGTAGCAGGGCTGTCTGTCTCCTCAGGAAGCCACTCCTGAGATTGTGTCTGAGCAGGGCTAGAGGGGAAAGCAAGTTGTAGGGACCCCTGCTGTCCTTACCACTTAATGCGACCTGCTGTTTCTAATTACACTCTTATTTGGGAGTGGTAGATGGGGCTTTTAGTACAGCGTGTGCGTGTGCGTGTGCGCGTGTGTGTGTGTGTGTGTGTTGTGTCTAGTACAAATTTTCCTTTTTCAAATGTGATGGTTTTAATCTAAACCAATTGTTAAGTTTTAAAAATTCTCTTAGTATTTAAAAACCTGCTACACTTGTCTTAGTAAACCCTGTCTCATTGAAACACTGTGCATTTTAAGTGGACATGCCGCCCCCTGGTGGTATGTGCAGTCTGCTGTACTTTTCTGTGCCCTCATGCGTGCTAACCTGCCCTTTCTTTATGTTTCTCCAAAGTGGAATGTAAAAGAAGAGATCAACATGAAGTCGAATCAGAGAGAGCGTCCCAGTGTTCAGGTACAAAGGAGAGCCAACTTGGTGCTTCCTTTAAGCACAGGTGGTCTGTGACTATGTCTTTTCTAGTTTATTCTACAAGAATTGACTTCGGGTGTGGGGGGAAACTAAGGCTTGAACTCAGGGCCTAGGACTTGCAAACAGATGTTCTGCCACTTGAGCCAGACCCCAGCTCTAAGGATTAGCTTATTATGAATGTTTGTATTATAGTAATGATTAAATTTATAACATTGGAAGTATGATGTGCAAAGTATTGCTTTAATATTCATTAGAAAAACACAAATGATTTAGCAGTTATGAAACTATTGGTTCAAGTGTGTCTTCATGAGATAGAAGATCATTTTGGAAAATTAATTATGATGATAAAAGTTAAATTGAATCACTGTTCTTAAAGCTGTTTTATGTACATATGTATGTGTATATGGTAGTGAACTGCTTTTAAAATTACCTTCTGTAATTGCTCTTTTTAAAGACTATGTTTTGTTTCTTATTTAAGGAGCTGGAGATTGAAAATGAAGATTTAAAAGAGAGATTGAGGAAAATTCAGCAAGAACAAAGAATATTGTTGGATAAAGTCAATGGCTTACAGTTACAGCTGAATGAGGTGAGTGATCTGTCTAATCTTTTAAAAATTCCCAAATCAATGATATAGTCATTATCAGTAACAAATGGTTATCCTTTGCCTGTTGATTCAAGTCCTGGTGCTAAAAGGTAAAACAGGTCTGAGCATGGTGACACACATCTATAATCCCAGCAACTGGGAGGTGGTTTAAGGTTAGTGGTTCAAGGCCAGCACAGGCAAAAAGTTAGTTAGATTACATCTGGTGCATGGCTGTGGTCCAAGTACTTGGGAGGCAGAGGTGGTAAAGTTGATGTTCAAGATCAGCCAGTCTTGGCAAAAAACTGTAGACTTAATCTGAAAAATAACTAAAGCAAAAAGGGCTTGGGCCATGGCTCAAGTGGTAAAATGCTTGCCTAGTGTGCACAAAGACCCTGAGTTCACATACCAATACTGACCACCACCAACAACCCCCTTCCCTCCACCCCCCCAAAAAAAAAGCACAAACAAAAGCCAAATTGACTTTGGATTTTATCTGTAACGCTGGACATGAGAAAATGTGGATATGGGAAGAACAAAGAACCAAATTAGGCTTTTGAGGCCCTGGGCTTGGTGAGGAAGGAAGAGATGGAAGATGTAAGGAAGGAGAGAGAGCCAGTACTTGGGTTCTTTTGTCTTGAAAATGCTTGTGGAGTAGTGACCAGGCTGAACCGGTGCCCATGCCCATGGCAGCACACAGACGCTTCCCACACCCGCATCCCCACACTCTAAAGGCAACCCAGTCCTTTGAGAAGATGTCTGGCAAGCTTATATGCCTTTTAAGGAAAACTTTCAAGAGCTAAAGTGCGTTTCTTCTTCTTAAATCTAGGAAGTAATGGTTGCTGATGATCTGGAAAGTGAGGTAGGATGATACTTTTGTTTTTAAACCATAATAACGTTTTGCACATTGAGAATGTTATTGTAGAAGAGGTTTAGGTCCTAAATTGACATGGAGAGGCTTTTATTTCTAGTTATTGCTTAAAAAGAGAAGAAAGCTGGGTGTGACTGTCAAATTCTGTTCAATGTAGTTTTCTATGAATCTTGATATGAAAAGATGAAAAATCCTAAACATTGTAATGGAAATGTCCAAAAGTAATTGATTTAAAACAAGAAAAGTTTGAATTTTTTATTATACTATATATATATATATGTATATGTATATATAAATCATATGTTTTATTAGCATATTTACATAAACAAGAACTCTACCACTGGTTAAATTAGGCCTGGTTTGGAGATGTCATTAACTCTAGTCCTTAAAGTCATTTCAGTTCACCGTTTCTAAAACATACTTTCAACCTAGTTAAAACACAGGGTAATTTTGCTTTATTCTGTATTTATTCTATTCCATTTCAGAGAGAAAAGCTGAAGTCCCTTCTGGCAGCTAAAGAAAAGCAACATGAAGAAAGCTTAAGAACTATTGAGACTCTGAAAAACAGATTTAAATATATTGAGGTACAGAAAACTTAAATTACATCCTGTAATTCATAATTGGTAGCCATAGAGCTTAGCATCTGACTTGAACCGGGAGTCCCGAGTCTGTTCTCTGTGGCCTAATCTCAAGCAGTTTATTTGAGGTCTCTGAGTTGATTGCCCCATTGGCAAAGTGGGAGGCATTCCCCTTTTGCAGACGTGCAGAGGCTGAATCATTGCAGGGATCAGATGAGGCTGGCATTCAACGCATCCTCCTCTCCCTTCTGAACTTTCCTTCATGTCCACTCTTCCCTTCTTTGGGCTTCCATTTGTACCTGCCACTGCAGGGCTTGTGAAAGTCATAAGAGCAGAGTGACAGATGGATGAGTGGTGGGATATCCAGGTTTGCCAGGAATGAATGTAGGCATGGGTTAATCAGGGAATCACAGAAGAGAGGGCATGTAATCTGGTCCAGGGCAGATACTCATCTTTGCTTGCATCAGCTAGCTGTTTTTCTAAGATCAAGCTTTAGCTTTTAACCGAAATATAATATCCATTAAAAGGCATACCTGTTAAAACTAGTCTAGTTGATCAGTTTTCACAATTTTAATATACCTAGATCAAAAAACCAAACATAACCTCACCCAGGAATACTGGCTGCTTGCCCTGCCCAGAGGGGAGCCACTTGTCCTGACTCTGTCTACACAGAATTATTCTATAAGGCCAGAGTGTATATTTTGTAGATATCACTTGTCACTGGGGAGGCCGCTGAAGGGGTCTTTTATGCACTAATTCTTTATGGCTATTACAGGTCCTTCACAAGTAATCAGTGCTTTATAAACTCAGTCTCTAGGCAGGGAGGAGGGCTGTCCTCTTGCAGTGGTGAGGTGCAGTGTGGCTCTGCCTTTTTAATGTGAAGCAGCAGCAAGTGCTAGAGGTTCAAAGTTGCTTGCTTTAGAGCAGTGAACTCTTTCTTTAAAACTCTAGGCTGTTTTCATGACAGTGCTCAGTGAAACAGTTTATTTCCAGCTGATCTCTCTTTGTTGCTGGTACTCTGTTTTAGGAGCTAGAATAATATTCTCGAGAAACAATGTCAGAGATATGGTTTTAATGATACTCATTGAAGTTAATATAGGTAAAATGTTTGACAAAATGCTTTAGTATCTACCTAAAATGATGTAATTCTTGTTTCTGATTTCAGAGTGATCATTTAGGCTCAGGAAGTCATTTCAGTAACCGTAAGTATGAAAGTATAACTACCAGCATGGGTCCCAGCTCAAGTGCAAAAGAACTTGTATACCTCCCTACCCTTGTCCACCCACACACACTGTGCACACTGTGCCCACGTCCTCACCCACTTGTAAGCCACACATCCCCAAGGCACAGGAAGAGGCACATTCCAAAACAGTGGTCCTGACTCAGCCACTTTGATGTTTAAATGATATATTCTATATATCATTCTATAATGACCAAATTTGCCTTGTTCATTGGTAGATTCATTGTGATATTTGGGGCTTGGTTTTTATGGAAAGAAGCAATTTTCTGACTGGCAGAAATCAAACTCAGTACTGAAGCATTTTAGAATGACATGTGCCATAAACAACTCAGTTGATAATTATTTTTGGACTATAAAGAATCTTCACTTTTGTTTGTTCTCCAGTTTCACAGAATTCATCTAGGAGACCTGTTTTTCCCTTCCTGCTAAGTATTAAGTTACCTACTAATATCTACCCTCCAAATTTCAAAGATTATAATTTTAATTTTGAATGTATATTGTGTAATAGTCAAGTAACTTAGTTACCCTAACAATCAGAGGGTCTTCTAAAAATGGACAATAGCTGAGTATCAGTGGCTGACGCCTGTCATCCTAGCTACTCAGGAGGCTGAGATCTGAGAATCATGGTTTGAAGCCAGCACAAGCAGGAAAGTCTGCGAGATTCTTATTTCCAATAAACTACTCAAAAGCCAGAAGTGGCTCTGTGGTTCAACACTAACCCTGAGCACAGAGAGGCTCAGGGACAGAATCTAGGCCTTGAGTTCAAGCACCAGGACTGGCAAAAAAGGGTTGGAGGCATGATTTAGGCAGTGGAGCACCTGCCTAAACAATATCTTAGTATTTTTTGTTCAGTAGGTTTCAGGTGTTTCTTTGTATTTAATAAGAAAAGTATCAATATTTTAGAGCAAGGATGATTTCATGTTGTTCTTGTTCTCTTTTGATCGTACGTAAATGGCAGGAGGAAATGATACCAGCTTTATCTTTGTCTTTAGTGTGGATAGTTTGTTAAGATGTCATTTCTTTGGACTTATTCAGGAAAAGAAGACATGCTTCTTAAGCAAAGTCAGATGTACATGACGGACCTACAGGTAATTCTGTTTTATTTTGTAAAATATTTGAAGAGTCGATGTGCCAGTGGCTTATGCCTGTAATCATAGCTACTCAGGAGGCTAAAACCTGAGGATTGTAGTTTGAAGCCAGCCTGAGCAGGAAAGTTCATGAGTCTCTTAATTACCAAAAGGCCAGAGATAGGGCTGTGTCTCAAGTGGTAGAATACTAGCCTCAATCACAAAAGCTAGGGACAAACCAAGGTCCTGAATTCAAGCCACAGGACCAGTACTCGCTTGTGCGCATGCGTGTGCATACACGCACGCACACACAGACACATACAGAACACATTTGTGCCTATGTAAAAAACATGCATACCTTGAGTAGGGTTTTCATTGTCACAACTGCTTTTGCTTTCTTGAGTTTAATGAAGGCAGGTCTGATCTGACTACCTGTGGTGCCCTCTAGTGTGACAGTGGCCTAAAATGGAGATTAGGATTTCTATCTCCTCATCTTTGGTATTAAGCCTCCTCTTTTTACCGTGGCTAGTTAACATCTCATGTTTGCCGTATAAAGGAGAGGACATCATAGGATCTTTCCAAAGCAATCTGTTGATTTTGAAGTGTATTTTCTTTTGCAATTAAATATATATTCTACGTTTAGGAAATTCACCTCTGAAACTCCAAAACCAAACTTCCAAGAGGTAGCATGTTGGCTGCTTTTCTTTACTGCTTTTCTTTACTTCTCCTCACCTTTATTTTCCAGAAGATGCAGGCTTGCACTTCTAAAGCCGGTAGGACTGATACCTGCTTGGGCTTTAAAGGCTGTTTTTATCTGGCCTCCTCCACAGGCAGAATGAGCAAGCTTAGGGGAGGCTCAGTGCTCAATTCTCAGTGTCTATGAGGACAGAGTGGTCTTCAGGTGACCAGTATTTAAGAAGATTGGAGTAATGCTCAGTTGTAATGAGCATGGAAGATAGGGTGTAATTTGGTGAATTGCAGTTGTGTTAGTCTATAGTAACAGATAAATTGAGAGACAATTCAGGAGCAGCAAGGCTAGGAAATGGCTCCGTGGTGTCCATTTGTTTTATGTCCATGCAGAGAGGGGCAGCTTCTATCCAACTGATAGCTGTAATGTGAGCCCCATCCTCTGGTAGCAACCACGTGCTGCCGTCAACGAATTATACTCGTAAGGTACATCTGTCTGAGCAGGGGTTATCAAGCACTCACATGCCATCTTTCAAGATTCTGTGCTCCTTTCTGAACTATTTCATGCCAAAATTTAATCCGGCTTCTTTTTGTCAGCACTGGTCAATAGAACAAAGTAGCAATCAAATTTTATGCTAAATTCTCAGTTGTCTCCCTGAGAGAACTCCATCTCTTCTCTGAGTCGGCGCGCATTTCCCTGACTCCTCTCACAACTGCCTTTATTTGGGCATATTTTCTAAATTTACAGAGCACTGTGTCAGAGTTGACAGTGAGCCTACACAGAAACCATATCATCTTATTAGAAGTCTAACAGTAGGTAATTCTGTGAAAATATTTGCATATTTGAAATCGCAGTACCTTTATTTATGGCTCTGATGGCTTACTTTAGACTCTGGAGCTCCAGATAGGAGTAACAAAACATAAAAGTAGTGAGTAGGTCTTGGTAGAGTTTAACCCAGTAGAACCCAGATGCTACAGCTCCTCTTCTTTGTTCTGCCAGAAGTAGGCTTAAGAGAACATGAAGTGAATAGAACCCTCAGGAGTTTGTGAGCGCAGTGAGGGGGATTCATGCCAGAACTGATTTTTTTTGTGCTGATCCTCCCTCCTTCCCTCACTCCTTACAGGGTGGAAACATCTGTACATTTCTGTAACTTCAGTAATTACCGTTGGCGCCTCCATTAATGCTGTCTTTCCTTTTCAGGGTACTCCCCCGGGCACTGCAGCCCAGGTACAGAGCAGGTCTGTGCTACGACCACTGGAGCTGGCTTCCCCCAATCAGACCTCCTACTCCGAAAGTGAGATTCTAAAGAGAGAGCTCGAAGCCATGCGGACCTTCTGTGATTCAGTGAAACAAGATCGACTCAAACTCCAAAACGAACTGGCCCACAAGGTGGCCGAGTGCAAAGCCTTGGCCCTGGAGTGCGAGAGGGTCAAAGAGGACTCAGATGAGCAGATCAAGCAGCTAGAAGATGCCCTGAAGGACGTGCAGAAGAGGATGTATGAGTCAGAGGGGAAAGTGAAGCAAATGCAGACCCACTTTCTGGCCCTCAAGGAGCACCTGACCAGCGAAGCTGCCTCAGGACACCCCCGGGCCATGGAGGAACTGAAGGAGCAGTTGAAAGACATGAAGGTCAAGTACGAAGGTGCCTCCACGGAGGTGGGCAAACTCCGGAACCAGATGAGACAGAGTGAGAGGCTGGTGGAAGAAATGAGGAAGGAGGAAGGCCGGCTGAGGGAGGAAACTGCATGGCTGCAGAAGGAGCGAAGCACGTGCAGGATGGAGCAAGAGGAGGCAGGGAGGAAGGTGACGGAGATGGAGGGCCAGGTGAAGCAGCTGCAGACACAGCTGGCTCTTGCCGTTCCTCCGGAAACATTTGAAAACATGAAGAGCGTATTATCGAGCGAGGTGAGTGAGAAAACCAAGAAACTAGCGGAGGTAGAAAGAGAACGGGAGAAATCAGTCAGTGAAGTCAGACAGTTGAAGAGAGAGCTGGAGAGCATGAAGGCCCAGCTGGCCGAGCATGTCCGGCCCGAGGAGCACGAGCAGCTCAAGCGCCGGTGGGAGCAGAAGTCTGGGGAACTGGGGAAGAAGGTCACTGAGTTGACGCTGAAAAACCAGGCCCTCCAGAGGGAACTGGAGAGAGCGGGTGTGGACAGTCAGCTCCTCAGCCGGCAAGTTCACGACCTGACAGTGGAGATGAAGAATCACTACGTTCCTCTGAAAGTCAGCGAAGAAATGAAAAAGTCACACGACGTGAACATTGATGACTTGAATAAAAAGCTTTCAGATGCCACACAGAAATACACAGAAAAGAAGTTGGAAACAGAGAAACTACAGATGGAAAATGACAGGTTAAGTAAGCATGTTAGCCGCCTGGAAACTGTGTTCATATCTCCCGAGAAACATGAAAAGGAGCTTGGGGCTCTGAAAGCCAACCTTGGTGAACTTAAAAATCAGCTCTCTGAACTTAATAAAAAATGTGGGGAAGACCAGGAAAAAATTCACACACTCCTGTCTGAAAACACTAGCTTGAAAAAGACCCTGAACTTCCAGTACGTGCCAGTCAAAACCCATGAAGAGGTTAAAAGTGCACTGAACAGCACGCTGGAGAAAACTAAGAGAGAATTATCGGACATGAAGAAAAGATTTGAAGACATAAATCAAGCATTTGTAAAAGTCAAAGATGAGAACGAAATCCTCAAAAGGAACCTGGAAAACACTCAGAATCAAATGAAAGCCGAGTACATCAGCCTGGATGAGCATGAGGCCAAGCTGAAGGCCACAGGTCAGAAGCTGAAGGAGGTGCAGGATGCCAATGCTGCTGTCCTGGCTGACTATAAGCGAGGTCAGGAGGAGATCCTGACACTGCATGCAGAAATCAAGGCCCAGAAGAAGGAGCTGGACACGATACAAGAATGTATTAGGCTGAAGTACACGCCGATTATCAGCTTTGAAGAGTGTGAGCGGAAATTCAAAGCAACAGAGAAAGAACTGAAAGAGCAGTTAGCAGAACAGACACAGAAGTGCCGGGTCAGGGAAGAAGAGGCCAAGAAAAGTGAACAGGAAAACAACAGGCTCAAGAAGGAGATTGTTACTCTTCAGAAAGAGTTAAAGGACACGCATGTCCTGATAGGGAATGCCCGGGAAACGGAAAGAGCATTAGGCAGGAAAACAGAAGAGCTAAACAAACAGGTGAAAGATCTGTCACAGAAATACACCGAAGTGAAGAATGAGAAAGAGAAGCTACTAGAGGAAAAGGCCAAACGGACTGCCGAGATCCTCGCCACACAAAATGTAATGCAGAAGCAGCATGTCCCAGTGGAACAGGTGGAGGCGCTGAAAAAGTCTCTCAATAGCACCATTGAGAACTTAAGGGAGGAGATAAAGAGCAAGCAACGGTGTTGTGAGAAGGAGCAGCAGGCTGTGAGCAGGCTGCAGCAGCAGTTGGACAATCAAAGGAACTCTTCTGTGCCCCTGGCAGAACACTTGCAGGTTAAGGAGGCCTTTGAGAAGGAGGTTGGGATCATGAAAGCGAGCTTGAGAGAAAAGGAGGAGGAAAGCCAAAATAAAACAGCGGAAGTCTCCAAGCTCCAGACTGAGGTTCAGAGTACTAAACAGGCGCTAAGGAAATTAGAGACCAGAGAGGTGGTAGATTTGTCTAAATACAAGGCAACGAAAAGTGATTTGGAGGCCCAGGTCTCCAGCCTGAATGAAAAACTGGCCAGTCTGAACCGGAAGTATGATGAAGTGTGCGAGGAGGTTTTGCATGCTCAAAAGAAGAAATTATTGGTGAGAGAAGAGAAGGAGTCGCTACGCTGCAGCCTTGAGCAGGAGATAGAAGACCAGAAAGAGCGGTGTGATAAGTCTCTAACTACCATCTCAGAGTTACAGAGGAGAATCCACGAATCTGCCCAGCAGATTGAAGCCAAAGATAATAAGGTAGGCGTAAAATTTGCATTACAACAGATTGGAAAGCCCAGAGCTGGACTGCCAGAGTAGGAGACAGTAATTCACAGGCAGGCTTACAAAAGCCTGACCAAGAGTCACCTTTCCGGTTTGACTACTGCTATGCAAAAAAAAAAAAAATCCTGAATTTAAGTGCACAAAAAAGCAAAAGGAGTTTTCCTTCAGCTGGTCCAGATGGGAGACCTGAGACTCACTTGGCTGATAGATAGATAGGTCCATGGGTTTATGGTATCTGGAGAACTGGATGAAGGGGAGGAATAAAGCCCTGTGCAGGCTGTGTGAAATTGAGCCACTGGGGAGTGTCCAGTCTTGTCTGTGAGAGCTCCCCGCCCCCACCCTCCTGAGGCCTTGGGCCTCCTCCGAATCTTTCTGCACCGTGATCCCTTCACCCTTTCCCTCCTTTCTGTGCCAATTCCTGTGGGTTCTAAAGACCTTGGTTCTCCTTCCTGAGTTTTCCTACACTTAAGTGGTTCCTCTTCCGCTTCGTTTTCTTTGCCATTTACATAAAACATTTTCGTTGTCAAGTTCAGATTACCTGGTTGATCAGGGTTCATAACAGTCTCATGTCAGTTTACAGAATACTCAATTGTGTTTTTGAAACATAACCATAAAGTCTAGAGATGAAGATTGGCAGCAGCTTTTCTCATTCATGAGTAATGATAAATGCCTCTATCCTCAGTGGACAGGCTTGACACTTAACCTCTGGCACATGTTCCTGCAAGATCTAGAATTTAAAACTTTTCAGCATGTATGGAAAGTAGAAATATGGTTGTATAGAACTATAATGGCCAGCTACTAATTTCTTCTGCATGCTCCCATTATACAACTCCAAAGGAACCAGGCTCATAAGTGGATTCCAGATGTACCTGATCTATGTTCCTTTACTTTCCCTTCTAACCATTTCTCACAGTTTCTAAACCTCCAGGTCTTTACCTGCTGTTCAAAAGTAAGAAGAGTCAATTCTGCTCAACTCTGAGATTGTACCTGTTATTTTTCCTTAACTCAGTAATACCTTCGTAGGAAATTTATTATAGGGACTTTAACTCAAGAAATTATACTAATTACACATTGTCTATAATCTTGGCAGTTTTTTGGTTTGTTAAAGGTAAAGCTTATGTCTCAAAGAATAATTTCTACATACAGATGCTCATTAGCAATGAATACTGCACATTTCTCCTATGTCTTTTTTCTCTCTTTCAAAAGATAACTGAGCTGCTCAATGATGTAGAGAGACTAAAGCAGGCGCTCAATGGCCTCTCTCAGCTCACATACACCAGCAGCAGCCCCAGCAAGAGGCAGAGCCAGCTGGTTGACACCCTGCAGCACCAAGTAAAGGCCTTGCAGCAGCAGCTAGCTGTGAGTGACGGGCACATGGGGTGGGCCTCACTCTGAGTGATGGGTGCACAGGGCGGGTCTTGCACTGTGAGTGACAGGTATGCACGCTAGGAGGGCTGGACCTCATGCTGCGAGTGAAGCTTAGATGGGAAACTGGGAACTTGGAGGTGTTCACACCTGGAGCAGTCCAGTGCTCGTATACCTCATGCCCATATGTATTAAAAGAAGGCACCTGGATTTGGAAGCTAAAGCTGAGCTGAGTCCTGCTATTTAACATGAGTGGCACAGAACACTTGTCTTCAAACATTGGCTTCCCATCCATGAGACAGGACTGATCACTTGTTTGTTCACATTCTTGTGGAATGAGTGAGTGTGCTCTGCAGTCAGATATAAGTTCCTGCTAACATTTTCCCTTTCTGTAGGAATCAGTTATGAGTTGGTTTTGTGTGGAAGGAAGTTATTGCTGTAATTTGGATCCGGAGACAGCCTCCCTCCACCTGTGTTAAAGACTTAGTCCTCTGCATTGTGCCTAGTCTCTGCCTGTGCTGTTGGGAGGTGGTGGAACCTTTTAAGAAGCAGGGCTTGCAGGGAGGTCTTCTGGCCATTGGAAGGTGACCTGAAAGGAGTTATAGCCCCCTCTTCTTCCTCTTCCCTTTCGTCCTGGAAAGCACATCCTGCCCTGATGTGCTCCCTTGCTGAACCCTCAGAACCCATGAGCCAAAATAAACCTTTCCTCTTCTGAAGTGGATTATCTTAAATATTTTGTTTCAATAACAGAAAGCTGACTAATACAATTTTTTAAAGTATTTATTTTTTTTTACACTCTTGGTCTACAGACCAATGGTGGTAAAACATTGCAGTCAGCATGCCTAAAGGTTATGGTGGTCCTCCCCAACAGCTGGAAGTATTTGGTGCACTGTGGGGATAGGAGAAAATGCCATCCCTCTCCCCAAGAAGATCTGAAGTTAGAGTGGCCAAATGCAGATCCATGACATGTAAAATGCAAGAGAAGTGTTTAGTACAAACCTGAGATTTAAGCAGTAAGTTTATAGTAAGCAGAACCTTGTTTGGCTTTGGCTTCTGCAGGCTGGAAAGACCCAGATGCTGCGTGTGCAGAGGGCAGGAGGAAGCTATCACTATGCAACTGGGAGTTGGAGCTGTGGCCTCATCCTCCTAGAGGAGGACTTCCCTCCCCCACTGTGATAATGCCATTAGTCTGGTATCAAGAGTTGACCTAATGGATCACCTCTTCCAGACCCCACTTCCCAGCACTGATATACTTAATTGAAGGGAAAAATATACAACCCTAGCAGTTTTCCAGGAAGGAAAGACTATTGGAGGGGTGGGAGCTAGTTTTAAAGGCCTGGATTTGTAAGACAGATGGTTTTGGAAGGTGAAAGGAAACCAGAGGATCTTCCAGGCAAACAGTGGAGAGAACAGGGCCATGGGATGGTAGGTAGGGAGCGTGAAGAGTGCAAGAGATGTAGCCAGGTGTGCTAGCAGGCCTTCTTGGATCTGGAGCCAGTATTGTAGACATTGAGAACCAAGCTGATGATCTCCAATTGTCTTTTCACATAAAGAAGTGTCAGCCAGGGTGTTTTGAGCCGAAAGTATTGTGAGGAAAGGGCCGCCTTGGCTGTGGAAGCATGTTCAGGAGCACCGGCAGCCATAGGAAGCAGGGAAAACTTGGAGTAATCTAGAGTGTACATTGGTGGGAGTTTGTGCAAGTCTGTGCTGCAGAAGTAAAGGCAGTAATTTCATGTAGCTTGGGATACAGGGTATGGCTCTACCACATACATCCCCACGCATTTGTTAGAAAAGTTTATTCATTTCACATTAGGGAATTCTCCATGGTTCACTCTAAGAAGGGCAGGATGCTTTAACACCAATGCTGCGTTCTGTAGCCTCAGGCTCAGCATCTTGGGATCAGAAAAGGTGAATGCTGACATTCTGATCTGTCCGTCTGTCCACATTCCTAGGATGCTGACAGACAGCACCAAGAAGTAATCGCAATCTATCGGACACACCTTCTGAGTGCTGCCCAGGTAAAGAAACTCTTACTCTTTTGGAAAGGCTGTTTTAGAGAAAACAATGCTGTTTTATTTTTAAATAAATTTATATGAATATAATTGACGTCTAAAGTTGTTGTACCCCATTTGCTTATTTAAAAATAATTGTGTTTCTTTTAATCGTGGCTTGCATATCTACCAGAAAAATTTACAAAGCTATATGGAAACACAACATCTTAAATTTAGTGTTGTCTCCATCTGCTTGTCACTCATTCTTTAGACAGTTTGGCAACACACAATGGTGGTGCCTGCTAACAGTGTAGTAGCTGGAGGCAGCACCCTGACAGTCACATGTGGCCATCAGCGAAGGGGGGAGACTGGAGGTGCAAGAGCTGTCATGTGCTTCCTGATTGCCTGGGAGGTTTTCTTTGCAATGCAGAGAATACCAGAAAGGGATGCAAATGAGGAGCAGGGAGTGCACTGAATTAGAATAATTAAAGAGGTACTGATAATATTATTTGTCGAGCCTTAAACTCAATGAAACATAAGGTTGTCAGTTCTCTTCTTGAGGGATATGCTGAGAAAACCATTTTTAAGAAGTCATGCTAAGAAAATGTTTACACCAAAAGAATTCAGTGTTAATGCTCTGTAGAAACCATCTGAACAGCCATCCCTAATGCTCTGAGAATGAGCTCTTCAGGAAGATGTGCTAAAAGAGATGCATGTTAGAATGACAAGTGAGAGATAATAGGAATTATTTGGATTTGAAATCTATTAGATCATTCTGTTCAGAAAGAAAAGAGAGAACCAAGCAAGGTAGCTTGTCCTTGTAATCCTAGTTATTCAGGAGGCTGAGATCACAACGTGAGACTTATTGGGGGGGCAAAAAGTCTGAGAGACTCCTTCACAACCAGTAGCTTGCGTGCTATGGTCCATGCCCGTCATCCCAGCTGTGTGGGAATCTGAAATGGGAAGGATCATGGTTCCAGGCCAGCCTCGACAAAAAAAGTCTAGGAGATTCCATCTCAAAGAAAGAAGTGGGGTGTGGTGGCACAGCCTTTCACCCCACCTACAGCAGGAATCAGAAAATAGGGTTGTAGTGAGGCATACACTAGGCCAAAAGCAAAACCCTATTTCCACTGCTAAAAAGGGCTGGAGACATGACAGCAGTAGAACACCTGCCTGTTAAGTCCAAGGCCCTGAGTTCAAACCCCAGTACTTCCCTATCCCCCCACCCCTAAAAGAGAGAGAGAGAGAAGGGAACAAAGAAGAACATTAAGAGGAAGCTTCAAAGTAAGAGACTTAGATAAACTAATAAAATGATTGTTTCTGACACCCAGTTTTTATACTGAAAGTCCTGCCCTTTCTGTAGGTGATGTAGGAGTGGCTATATGCTAGTAGGAGCCCAGTGACAGGTGGGGACTGCTGCCTGTGAGTATAGAGAAGAGAAGCTGGGACTTAAAGGTTTATTGGCAGAAAGACAGGAGGGGAGGAAGCTCAGGAAATGGAAAGGACAGGCAACCTTGTATTGGCCAAGGCCAAGGGAGGGTGACTTTTACTCATGGAAAGACAGGACAGCCTCACAGACCTTCCTGCCTGGTACAGCGAGCTCTTCAGAAATTCAAAGCCGCCTTCTGAGCCCTAACGAAACATAACCAAAGCTGTTGGCATCTGAGCAGTCCTGCCTTTGTCTCTTTAGAGTTCACTCTCAATTCAGTTTGCTCTACTATGGCTAATGCTTGAAATTTAAACATCCTGCTGTAATAACAGAGTTTGAAAGCAAAATTTCATGCCAACGGAAATGTTGTGTGAGAGAGAAGGAGGTAGGGAGAGAGGAAAGAGGGAGGGAGATAGATGGAGAGAGGGAAGCAGAGAGAGAGAAGAGCGGGAGAGTAAAAGAGGAGAAAGAGCGAGCGAGAGAGCAAGAGTGCACACGCACACAGGCTTTGCCCACGTTTCTGGTTATGGATGTCAGGGGCAAGTGGTGCCTCCGTGTGCACTGACTTCCCTGTGTTTGGGAGGGAGTGCCTGTCACCGCGATCGATCAGAGGGCTTAACCTGCAAGGGGCTTGGCCTGCACGACACACAAAGCAGCTGGGCCCCAGGGTAAAGCCATTGTCTGTGGAATTCTTGTTTCAGTGAAGGTGACATGAGCTGTTTCTCTGCTGTCTTCTCCCCAGGGTCACATGGACGAGGACGTCCAGGCAGCTCTCCTACAGATCATACAGATGCGGCAGGGACTCGTGTGCTAGTGCCAGCGCTGCCCACCCCTGGCGTTCCTGCCCAGCTGCCCAGTGTGCCTGGTGCCCTCTGTGCCTCTCAGGGCCTTGCTCTGCTAGTACAATTACAATAAAACATGTTGTGTTCTGTCTGTAGGTTTTTGTTTTTAATTAGAGGCGTATGTTACTGAGTTCTTCTGTGTAAATTCTATGTGTGTTCATTGTACAGTTAAGCAAACAACCTTACACTTTGCCCTGTATTAACTACATGTTTTTAAATATTTGAATTCCTAATAAAACATGAGCCATCTGAGTGGATCTATACAAAGAGGAGTTAGGTGAAAATAACCTGCAGAGTGATTAATTGGTTGGTGGCTGCTTTAAAAGAATTAAAAGACTTCAGGTCCTCAGTCAGTTCTCTGCCCTAGCATGGTTTGAAGACCAGGTTGTGACTTGGCTGGCCAAAGTCCTGTCTTTATTGAGGCAGTATAATCGACACCTTTCACTTCTATTGGAAGCATAGATTTTATTTCTTCTTATGCTAATAATAACTTTTATGTCTTTTAAAAAAAAGTATTGGAGGCTGGGAAGGTGGCTCAGCGGTAGAGCGCTTGCCTTGCATGTAAGAGGCCCTGGGTTCAATTTCTCAGCACCACATAAGCAAAAAGAAAAAAACCGGAAGTGGTGTTGTGGCTCAAGTGGTAGAGTGCTAGCCTTGAGCTGAAGAGCTGAGGGACAGTGCCTAGGCTCAGAGTTTAGGCCCCACGACCAGACCTCCCCCCAAAAAAATTGTTTTTATAAAAGTGATGTACAGATATACTTCTTTTTGGCCAATATCACCCCTTCCCTCACTTTTTTAGGTCTTTTAAAATAAATTTATTTTCATATAAATGTAATTTACAGTGCTAAATTACATTTCCATTAAGAACAGGGAGGGAGGGGTTGGAAAGGTGGCTCAGTGGTAGAGTGCTTGCCTTGCATGCATGAGGCCCTGGGTTTGATTCCTCAGCAGGACATAAGCAGAAAAGGCTGAAAGTGGTGCTGTGGCTCAAGTGGTAGAGCACTAGCCTTGAGCTGAAGAGCTGAGAGACAGCGCCCAGGCCCAGAGTTTAGGCCCCACAACTGACAAAAAAAAAAAAAAAGAACAGGCAGGGGCAGACTACTACTTCAGGAATTTATAAAAGATTGTCTCACCATCTCTATAATAGTGTCTTAATTTTCTACTGTGGCGATAAACTGTATGCTAGGTTTTTAAAGATGTCAAAAACTACACTTATTTTTTTGTTGTGACTTTGACATTTACTACTCTGATTATCAGGTACTCATGCATGTGTGTTCCACACCACATCACATTTCGTGTGAAATGCAAATTTGCATCAGAGGATTAATTTAGGAAACAGACTTTAAGCATTTTAGAGCCAAAAATGCAATAATCCAGTGAACTGCAAGAACTAGATGGCAAAATAGTCAACTCAGACACAATTATAGTAAATAAACAACTATGTTTACTAACTGTATCTCACGAAGGAAAGTTTACAAGTCTTATTACTTTGTTGTTTTAAAATTTTCCCATTCAGACTGAAAATTACTAATTTGACAGTAAGCAAGTCACCGAGCAAGTAGGTCATTTCAGCTGAATTGTCAAGTTCTTAACCGTCTTTGAGTGTCCTGAACTAAGTTTTAAGAATCCCATCTTTGTACAAGAGGGGAAAGGGCCATCAAATAGCTGCTCAGACCAAAGAATAAGCTGCAATATTTCTTCAGTGTAGAAACAACAGTGATGTCGAGTTGGATTGATTTTTGGTCCTCTGGATCTACTGGGTACAGCTTCTGTAAGTGAGGTCTGTTTCTTTATTGTACTTACTGTTGTCTGTCATTATGAGTTCTGCTTCCTGGTCTCTGGGTCACCCATTGAAACCCCACAGTGGAGTTTCCCAGCTGATCTTAGGTTCTCTGGTATGTTTTCCTTAAAGATGGGAAGGGATTCATATGCATATTTTGTCTTCAGCCATCAATAAAATGTTTTCTGCTGACTGTTGTTTTGAACATCCTTGTAGATGATTTGGCCATGAAGCTGTCTTCATATGTAAGACAGAGGCTACGTTCACGACACCGACCATGAAAGCTTTTCAGTTGGTAAATACACAGAATGTAGATAATGGATGATAGTGGCCTCTGGCTTGAGATCTGAAGAAGAGCAGTTGTTGCTTAAGATGTTGGCAGCAAGCTATACTTGACCTTCTGACGATGCCTGCCTCTTCAGGAAAACTCATTCTCTTAGTTCATGTCAATGTTCTGAGGAAATACCTATTAAAATCAACTATGCATACATTGAGCGCTTTAAGTATTAATATTATATAATGTCTATAGTCACTATCTGTCCCTGTGTTTTAACATTCCAGATGAATTTAGTATAATCTTTGTTACTGCTTAGGTCTTAAGTGTCTCCCAGAAGCCCAGGGGTCACCAGCCAGTGGCCCAATTGGGAAGCAGTGAGTCTTTAGGAGGTGGAGCCTGATTAGGTCAGCTGGGTTGTGCCTTTGTGCCCTTTCAGGGAACATTTGCACCATGGCCCCTTCCTCGTTGCTTCCTGGCTGCCATGAGATGAACAATTTCCTTGCTTCCATAGGCTGCCTTTCACAGGCCCAAAGGCAGACCGAAAGCTCTGAAACTAAGAGCCAAACAAACGCACCTTTCCTCCTAAATTGGTTGTTTCAAGTATTCTGTCCTAGTGGCAAAAAGCTGGTTAGCATTCTTATGACTCTCTTTTCATTTACACCTTTTCTCTTGACCCTAATCAAGTTTTAGATGGTTAAGTGTTTCTTGCCATTCTAAGTGCATTGGCCCATTCTGCTTTAGTGTCTTGCTGCTTTAACACATGGGCAGTTCTCTGAGGTGACGGTGCTTGTCTTTGCCCCGGCTCATCCATGCTTCTGTGCTTATGCTCACTTTCTTCAAAGCAGGAAAAGGAGGAGTTTCTGGGTTTAGAGGCTCACAGTGATTAGATCTGTCAGGGTTAGGGTTTAGATCCCAGCTGTTTTGAGCTTCTTATGCTGTCAGCATGATGGAAGAACAGGACTTCTTGCCTGCTTTCCCTCGTCGCTGGATTCTGCAGCCCACAGTGGTCTTTCTTCCTTTTACACATTCTACACACCAAAGTAATGGCGGCACATCTTCAGCAACTACGGACTGGAAAGAATCGTCTGTGCTGTCAACATGTACCACATCCACACATTCTGGTAGAGAGAAAAATAAATGTTACATTTTAGTGCTGTCCCCTACATGGGAGTGATTTTCAGGGGAGTAATTCTCGAAAAGACAGATATGTATAGGCAGCGTTTGTACCTAACATAGATTGTGTACAAGATACTAGATAGGAGAATAAATAAAAAGGCATTCCGTCTGCCCTTTGAAGAATCAGTGATGGCCCCAGCATAGTATGAAACATGGTGCCTGGAAATTCAGTTCCTTCTCCTGTTTTGGCCTTGACCATTTGTAGCAGAGCTGTTGAGACCACTCCTACGGGGAAATCTCATCCTGCTTCTAGCAGTGCTTTCCGATTGTTACTACACATGTTGACCTTTGGCTTGAGTACATCATGAATGTGTAGATTTGGAGGCAGGGGAAGAGAAAGCTGCAGCAGAGATGGCATTCCAGCAAGATGAGAGAGCCCCCGGGTAGTGGAGTGCTTGCGGTTAGCACAACTGGGCATGTGAGATCCCTTCTGCATCAGAGGACATTTTTATCATTTATGCCTGTATGAACAAACACGGATGATGAATGAATTCAACCAAGAGGGGAAGGAAACAGGAATGTCATATGTAAATGAAGGACTTGTGCAGACTGCTTCCCCAGAGAAACACACACACACATATCTGCCACCTATTTATATAAGTGTTAACGTGTGTGTGTATATATATATATATACACATATATGTGTGTGTGTGTGTGTGTATATATATATATATATATATATAATTCACTGAAATAACAGGAGACATCAATAAAAAACCAAGACTCTTTGTCATTGCTATTTGCCATCGAATTGTACTTATTAGGCCAGATTTTTATTTTATATTTTGTGCAGGTTTGCAATGTGTGTGTATGTATGTGTGTATGATAGTAATCCTGAGAATATTGTGAATTCCAGAAAGAGTTTAGAGAGGTTATTGCCTTCTTAATAATTTAGAGCCTCTATTGCCCTGCCAAGTCAGAAGATTAACATTTAATAGAAAAAAAATTATATATCTATAATTCAGTCACAGCTATTAGATCAGATGGATTTTACATTAAGTGGAAAAGATGTTGAGCATTTAAGGACCATTAAACTACAGGACTCTTTTATTAGGTTTTAAGGCTTCTGAGCCAGGGCCCTGCTGCGAAGAGTATTTATTTTACATATACAGAATGCATTAGGGATGGGGAAAGGGCACACATTTTAAAAGAAAATAGGCCATGAAAAAGTGTGATTTTCCACATTGTGATCAGCTGCCATACAGACTCGGTCTTATTTTATAATAATTAGTTTTATGCATCATTAAGTAGCTTTCTTAGAGGCTGGGAGAAGGTGGAGGCCACTTTAAAGCTGTACCTGCAAGGAATCTGAGTTGCCGTGGTTCTGTGGGGATTATGCTCAGAGCCACCAACCTTTTGGGTCATTTCTAAGATCCTTACATTCCTCCACGGTGTCCTTGTGGTGCTTAAGGACCCTTCACAAATACCTTGAGAAGAGAAAGTTTTATAAATAGTTGCTTCATCTACTTGGCCTCCACTAACCAGAGATTGAAATTTTACACTTGGGGAGGAAGTCTGCCTATCCTTATTGCAGTGACACATTATACATTGTTGTAACTCAACAATGACAAGCCATATCTTAAATATGTATAAGTGTTAAGTAGTTGTATAGAGGAGGTGCCATTAAAAAAAACAGTTTATGAGTACAGTGCATCTTGATCAGTGCCACTCCCTTCAACATTCAACCCCCCCCCATTCTACTCCTTAATTTTGTGGTATATACTGTGAATTCTTTTTTTTTTTTTTTGGTCCAGTCGTGGGGCCTGAACTCTGGGCCTGAGTGCTGTCCCTCAGCTCTTCAGCTCAAGGCTAGTGCTCTACCACTTGAGCCACAGCACCACTTCCGGCTTTTTTTCTTTTTGCTTATGTGGTGCTGAGGAATTGAACCCAGGGCCTCAGGCATGCAAGGCAAGCGCTCTCCCACTGAGCCACATTCTCAGCCCCATACTGTGAATTCTTGACAGCATTTCTTCCCTTTCCTCCTTCATTTGCCTACCCTTCTCCCCTTGGCTCCACCCCCCCACCCCTTGGATGTACCCAGTCCCGATGTTGATTTTGTTGGGCTTTGACTTAGTCTCTCTAAAAGATTGCACTATTTAAACTCTAAATAGTCTATTATACCTCACTTAATTCATTTGTCGCCACCTGAATACCTCCCAACACATAGATTTACAAGTTAATTCTATCTACCACAAATGAGGGAAACCAAGCAACCTTTGTTTCTCTGTGTCTGGCTTACTTTTTAATTTTTCCAAGCTTTTCCTTCTCCTTATGGGTAGTACAGTATCATTCTTTCTAACGAATGAGTAAAGATCCATTGTGTACATATACCACATTTTCTTGATCCATTTGTCCATTGAGGGGCATCAGCTAATTTCATATCAACTATGGTGAATAGTACTGCAATGCTTATGGTTGTGCTGGTGGCTTTACTGTAACCTTTTTTGTGGTCTGTTGGATAAAAGTCCAGGAGTGGGATTGTTGGGTCATAGGGTAGTTCTATGTTTAGTTTCTTTGAGGATTCTCTACACTGCTTTCCAGAGTGGTTGAACAAGCTTACATTCCCAACAGAGTATTAGAGTTGCCTTTTGGCCACATCCTTGCCAGCATTTGTTATTTATTTTCTTGATAGTGGCCATTCTAACTGGAATGAGTAGGAATCTTGGTGTGTAGACTTTTCTGTCTAATTACACCATTTCTTCTACCCCATCCCATCTCTGAAAATGCGAACAGTTTTACATAAGAGTATAAAAGCAGGGGATTTGGGGAAGGGAAGGAAAAGGAGTTCATATAATTGGTAACTCTTCTCTATGATGTCCAAACAAATTTTGTGATTTTTTTCTCCCTCTCTCTTTCTTACTATTCCAGGCTTCTTAAAATTGCTTCTGACTGAAGTGGAACCTTATGGGCTGTTTCAGGATTCAAAAATGAAGCTGATTCGTATTCAGATTCTTCTTGGGAAAAATCTGTTAACACCAAAATTAAAATGAGGGCTACTTAAAATTTTCTTTCCTTCTTTGTTAGTGCTGCAAACATCATCTCATGGGAGTTGTGAATGATCATTTCTGCACAATCAGAAGTCCTTTTTTTTTTTGTGGGTCATAGGTCTTGATCTCAGGGCTTGGGCACTATCCCTGAGCTGTTTTGTTTTGCTTACGGTTAGCGCTGTACCACTTGAGCCACAGCTCCATGACCAAACTTTTTTGGTGGTTAATTGGAGATCAGAGTCTCGTAAACTTTCCTGCCCAGGCTGGCTTTGAACCTCCATCCTCAGATCTCAGCCTTCTAAGTATGTAAGATTACAGGCATGACCCACCAGCACCTGAGTCTGAGTCTTTTTTTTAACCAATGGAGAGAGTTGAATTTCCTCAGGATTGTCAGGACAAGAACTAAGGATTCAAGTGTATTGGCCACCATCAAATAAATGTAAGCTGCTCTACAGAGCAGTGTATTTTTTTTACTTGTTTGTTTTTTAAGCAAATTATTCTAATTAGCCTTAATCCCTAAGCAGTATAATTCCTTTAAACCCATCTTTATGTTATAAGGACTCTAGGCATTCATACAGTGAGACCAAAGAAGGATACTCTTAGAAAGGAAAGCACAAAGACATAATGCCTAGGTGCATCTGATCGTATAAAATAATATTTATCTAATTGAACTCCAGGAAATGGAAATAAGAGGCTTAGAAAAAAAAATCTTTATGTATGCATGCCAATGGACACTTCTTAAAAACTTCCGCATTTACTCCCCATCCATGCAAACATCTGTCACAGTGTTTTAAGAGGATTTGCAATCATTCTAAAATACTATTTGTTGTGGGTAGTTTTTGGTGCAGCATAGACAATCTTGTTTTGTTTTTTTTTTGCCAGTCCTGGGGCTTGAACTCAGGGCCTGGGCACTGTCCCTGGCCTTCATTTGCTGAAGGCTAGCACTCTACCATTTGAACCACAGCACTCCTTCCATTTTTTTTTTCTGTTTATATGGTATGGAGGAATCGAACCAGGGCTTCATGCATGCTAGGCAAGCACTCTACCACTGACTGAACCACATTTTCCAGCCCGACAATCTTGTTATTTTAATGTACCTAGCAGAACACAAAATACCTCACAAAAATAGGATAACCTGAAGGAGGATTTTTTTGTTTTTTGTTTTCTTTTTCAAACCACACTGCCGCCTGATAGAGCTTGTGTGGTTTTCTGAACCTCAGAAAGAATTCCTTAATAAGCATACACTCCTTCCTTCCAGACCCTTCTGGGTAATCTCACTCTCTGTGTTCTCTCTGTGTAAGAGCAGTTACCAGGACAACAGAGAATTTGAGGAAGATTTAATTGTAATTTGATGTCTAACCAGATAGAGAGCTAGTGTTAGTGCCATCAATTTAGAGTCTCAGTCCCCAAGCAAATGTCACTGTGTATAGTTGCTGCTTTTTTGCTATGCCCCACTAGGGGAAAAAAAGCCTGGGAAAGGGGGAGCTTTAATGTAGTTTACATTTTTTTCTTAATATGAGAGAAAAAAACAGGGAGATGGTCAACGGTATAGTAAAAGAATAGGAAGATCACTGAACAGCAGCTTCCAAATCCAGAAAACACTTTTGTTAAGCTTCAAGCTGCCCTCTTTCCTTTTCTGGAGCTGATTTGCTTGACAGAATTTTCTAGAACAGTTCACACCGGTGAGCCACAGTCTCTGTTAGGAAAGGCACAGCTGTACCTGATTTCTGACATGCTTGCTTTGCTTCTTAAGTTGGGGTGTGGTCCCCCAGGGCCCATGCTGAGCGTATTGCTTCTTCCTAAAGACTTCCTAAATGCTTCACATTTAAAACACGACAAACAATAAATAATGTGCTGTTTGGGTAAGTGTGTCTCTGGGGGGAATTTCATTCTTTTTCACCATATTCTTGGGCTAGATGCTGGAAACAAATTTCTAAAGTAGATGTCTGTCTCTGATATTCTCTCACTCTCCTTCTGGTCTTTTCCATGAGCTGTGTTCCTCCCTCTGGGTTGTCTGTTTGAGAAATGCTTTGCTTGGACAGACTTTAAGCAGGCTCTGGAGACAGTTCTCTCCTAGGTGTCTGAGATGCACCTGTTGTACTTCCCTGTAGAGCCCAGTTTCAGCAAGGGTCCTGCTAGGTCTGTTTGACAAAACCCAGTCAGCATTGCATCACTGAATACTACCACGGAAGTTGTAGAAGCAGAGGCCTTCCTACTCTCATTTGGGTGGCAGGGCCAGGGGAGTTTACTTCAGAATCAAGTTCCTGGTGCAGAGGCGGTACCATCCCAAGAGCAGCTTCGTGCGCTAGACGGGACATTTCTTGTGCACTAGACGGGACATTTCTTGTGATCCCACCAGCTTTGCGGTAGGACCTGGAAGCTGGTTTCGATTGGTCTGGCCAACTCAGAAGAAGAACCAGTTCATGGTAAATCAAAGCCCCTGCCCCCTTTCCACTGCCAGAATCAGTTTCCACGGCTTACAATCAAGAACTTGGGCTGATAAAGGCTCCCCTATTTCTGAAACAAAGTATATTAGATTTAGAACATTTTAGTCAAGTTCATGAGTCTCTTCTGGTTCCTGGCATTGATATTCTATCTTAAACATTCTTCCCCAATTAATGCCTGTGCCTATTTTACCTTGTACTGTACTTTATTGTTCACATTTAAATAACTACTCCATTTTGGACTTTCTTTCAAGCTATGGTCTGAAGTAAGGATTCAGTTTAATTATTGTCTAATTATTTCATTAAATTCAGTGGAATTATTATGTCTATCCAGTTTGGCTAATTTAATTGATTTTTTTTCTTTTGTTTTCAATTCATTCATCTTTGTTTTCTCCACTGGTTTGTAATGTCCCCTCGAGCATAGAGTAAATTCCTATGGAGATCCGGGGCTAGATAGTTTATTTTACTTGACTTTTCATTCCCTTCCAGCGATCAGTATTTTATTTCCACTTCAGAAATCTATCATTTCCTCCCAAGTTTCAGCTATTTCTGCAGTTGCTCTTGGAAAAAGTAAAAGGCGTTCTTGGAAAAATAGGAATTTGGGAGGGGAACCCTAGCTGTTGGAGCTAAACAAACCTATGTTTGAATGTGAGCAGGGACTTGAGTACTTGAGATGTAAGGAGCTTACCTTGTCTTTAAGAATTCAGAGGATCCTGGGGCCTGTACATATATCAGCGTATGGTCAGTCACACCCGAACGCTGGTGGCCACTGTGTCACAAATGCATGGTGAGGTCATTCACGGAGCCAGGTAGAAGAGTGGAGATTAACGTCAAGTGAACTGTGTTGGAGAGACTGAGTGGGACTGCAGGGTTCAAGCCCGTGATCCTGTGGATCACCACGTCCACGTGACGCTGATGAGTAGACTTGGTGAGCTAGAACTGCTGCACAAAGTTAGCTGAAATGCTGCGGCTAAAATGGTTAGTAATTTCACAGAAGAGCACAACTGTTCTTTCTACCCTACCGGTTCTGAATAGCTTTCCAACAAAGGAGCCAAATAGACTCACCAAAATGAGATTTCTGCAGCACATCATAACTATATGGCTTGTGTTTGGGGCGTCTTAGAAGAAGAATCTGGAAAGGACTTCCCAAGGGGCAGGATTTGTTGCATCGGAAGAGCCTCAGTGGAAGCTGGTACGTGGACGGGTGGCTCTTCAACCAGGCCTAGTCCTGTGGTACTTCCTTCACTAAGCCCAACTGCCAGCATCCCAGCTGACCCCAGGGGCCTGGCCCAGCTGCTCATGCTCCGTCCATCTTGCTCTCCCTTCCCTCCCCACTTGACTGACCTCGTGCTCCTTATGAGCCTACTGTAATTAGGGAATTCTTCAAGGAACAGCCAAAACCCAACTCCAGCTCCTACTTCCAGAAATTCACATTTAAAAGAAATTGCCCCTTTTATTCTGAACTCAGTAAAGTTCCTTCAACATTTCCTGAGCACTTGCCATGTTATCAATAAGATACTCTCCCTCTCTCCATATATGGGAAGGAGAAAACAGGAAAGGCGTGGTCACGGTTGGCAAGTGCATTCATTTCTTGTGGCTCCTGCTAGCAAGTCACCTTAGGCTTGGTGACCTGAAACACTAGAAATATCTTTTCTCCTAGTCCTGGAGGTCAGTGGTAAGAGGTCAATTTCCCTAGTCAAAACCTAGGTATTTGCAAGGGAATAATCTGTGTCTTGTCTTCTACTGACATTCCTTGGCTTGTGGGCACATCATTCCAATGGCTGCTGTTCCTGGTCTTCAAAGCCAGCCTTGAGGTTCCTGGAGGCCCAAGGAAAATGTGAGTCTGCAGGGGGTTTGTGTTTCTCCTTGAGTCCCTTCTGTAAGTCTAGATGATGACGTTAGAAGCTGGGTGAACAGAAGAGCCTTTTCTGGTATCCCATGTTCCAGTGAGAATGCTGAATCCTCATTGATCCTTTCTCTTCTGCCTTTAGATTCAAGAGTATGGTCTTGCCATTGTACCTTGCCTACGATGATCAAGTCACAGGATGGTCCAAGGCTCATGGAGGGGAAAGGAGTACTGCAGAACTTCCAAGGTATAAGGCTTGCCTGGATCTTGGGGGTTGGGCAGGTTAGGGTGTTGTAGAGAGATACAAGCTTTAAGTCAGTAGAGATGGTTGTTTAAGCTATTGGCTCAGCTGCAAGTTTGGACTTGCCCTTTTTGAGAAAGTTTCTTCCTGTTACTGGACATGGTGTGTACATGCACACGTGTGTGTGTGTGTGTGTGTGTGTGTGTGTGTGTGGATTAGATCATATCTATGGCCCCTTCTAGGATATATTTATCGATAAGAACTTCCAGCAATTTGTGAAAGATACCATGTAAACAAAATTTGGTTCTGGTTCCTAGGGAAACTACCGATTGATGTGTCTTTAATTGCTAACTTGACACCAGTCCCTGGACCTGGATTTTATTACAAAAGTATTTTTTTAGCACGCCAGTTTATAAGGTTCTATTCTTGGCATGAGGAGTTGTTTGGTTTGTATTTTTGGCACTGGACCACTAACAGTCTCATTGTTCTCTGGACTCCTTTTTTCTGCCAGTGCGCTTGGTGGAGATGTATGCGTGCTCACACACGCATGCTCATCTTGAGCCCTCCACGACTGCTGTGATGAAGACCATGTAGATCTTATGCTCTGACAGGGAGGACAAGCAAACAGCCATGATGTGAGAGCGGCTCTGTTGCCTTGGGGATGGTGACAGGAAGATGAGCCATCGAGAGGCAAGATTAAAGGCAAAGCATTCAAACGGCTCACCAAGGAAGTAAGCAAATCCATGCTAGGAGCAGACACACTCACTCAGGATTCCATAGTTGGCCCGTGGCTCATTCATTATCTCGCTTCTACAGCACCTTACCAGCAGGGGGGCCTGCGCCTTGGGTCATAGACACAGTTGGGAGGAAACTCTGCTCCTTTTCCTCAGCATGTATTCATAGACTATGAATGCAATTATAGCTACAAGAGTGTTTGTCCGATTTGAGATGTATTGGTTATTAAAATAAGCAAAAAAAAAAATGAGCTGGGCGCTGGTGGCTCATACCTGTAGTACTGGATACTCGGGAGGCTGAGATCTGAGGATCATGGTTCCTTGCTAGCCTGGGTAGGAAAGTCTGTGACACTCTTATCTCCAATTGGTCACCAAAAAGTTGAAAGTAGAGCTGTAACTCAAGTGATAGAGTGCCAGCTTTGGACAAAAGAAGCTCAGGAACAGCACTCTGGCCCTGAGTTCAAGCCTCAGGATGGGCAGGATGGGCACATCAGCACACACATGCAAACACACACACACACACACACACTCACACACACACACAAACCCACTTGACAAAATTATTTCAGTTGACCTATAACCATTCAACATACTTAAGGGGTGCAGTGGGATAACTTAATACAGCTATACCACACACAACCCTGAGCTCTGCAGAATTAGTGGTTCTGTCCTTTTTAAACATTTGTCATTTCTTTGAGTTTGAAGCCTACCAACTGCTCTCTGACATGGCCACACGTTTGAAACGATTGTTTTGTCTCCTGATAATCAAAGCACTTTCCTGTTAAGACCTAAGCCTTTAACCCTGAAGATCCCTGAGTTACAAGGTTGGGTAGCAGCGATTTGAGGATGGACCACGAGTTGTGATGACATAACACTTACCCATCCTTGGGTCCTGGCCCCGATACTCAGTACTGACAGGAACTGGTGATGCAGCTGCTGAGCTCCAGACACTCCGCCACGACCCTGCTGTCACCAGACACACCAGAGGCCCTCACAGCCTTTGTGTCATCAATTACAGTCCAGGCTGAGCACATCTGATTGGTTCAGCCCGGGGCACCTAACTATGCCCTAACTACAAGGAAGGGAGGGAGAGAGGGAAAGCAGGACTGTAGTATTTCCACTTCTGTTCAGATAGATAGGCTTTGATTCCCATTTGTCGGAGAATTTTAAACACAAGTGACTCAGATACAGGTAGCAGATGCCCAGAGGTTTGGGTGCCCTTTCTTAGCTCTGCCATTGGAGTGCTTCAGGCAGTGTCAGCGATGTCAGCGGGCAGGAGGTGGCAGGAGAGAGCCGCGGTACCGGCAAAGCCCTTCTAGCTGCAGCAAGCACACGCTGGACCCCTCCCTTGAATGCCAGCCTGGAAGACTGGGAGGAGCTCTGTAGCTCCCAGGCCTGCCTCCCAGAGGATCTTTTGCACCAGGCAGGCATTCTGGATTGCTTGTGAGTTCCCAAACACACCAGACACATTGAATGTTGCATCTACCGTTCACCTCCCCTTTACAGGAAAATACTGAGTCTTACTTATCTGTGTATTCCCAGAGTCCACAGTGGTACTCAGCTTCATTCATCCATCCATCCATCCATCCATCCATCCATCCATCCATCCATCCATCCGTCCGTCCATCCATCCATCCATTCTGCATTCTTCTATGTAGATTGAGCTTTCTCAGTCTTAATACTGCTGACATATTGTGCCAAGTCTTTCTTTGTTGTGTGTGTGTGGGAAGCCTGCCCTGAACATGGGGGGGGGTAGAGGTCACAGCATCTCTGGACTCTGTCCTCCATCCTCTTCCCCCCCCCCCCACACCACATCTTTGTTGTAATAGCCCAAGTGGTCTCCGTTGGCCCGTGTGCCACAGGGAGGGAAGAGCAAGCTATCCTTGTCTTCACTTTGTACATTTTCAGTCATCCACGGGCTGGACTAAGATGGGGGAGCATGCTTTGACTTTCTCTCTGCTGCTCACAAACAACCAGCACACTCTGCCCCCGGCACTGGCTTTTCCCTCCCTCATTCTCTATCCTGTTTGGGACATTCTTTAACAAAGGCTTCTCCACCGTCCTGGGATAGTTGCAAACCGCGGTGCATTCTGGGGTCTGGCCTCTCCATCAGGCCGTTTACAGGCTGGGGGCAGGAGCTTCATTGTCCACTGTCTTGCTTATGGCTGCTGTTTCTGCTCTTTGTTCCCTTCCCACACTTGCCCCCCCCCCAGCATCCCAGGGACCCACGGTGTTTCTGTGATTGCCACTGAAGGACCGAGTGTTTCTGTTCTCAGCACATCGAGAGGTTTCCTGACATTCCGGAGCTAGCTTCCTTTTCTGGAGTTTCCACTCTGCCTCTCTGAAAACCGACTTCCTAAAGTCTATAAACAATCATTTTAATATTAAATGTTTGCCTAGTGGTGAGGCATCTGCAAACACAGACTGTCAGTGTCTGGAGGATTAGCCTCCCCCCTGCTACCCCCCCCTTTGATCCCAAGTCTCCAAGCTTCTAGAATTTACTTTCTTGGCTATCACCTTGTCTCAGACATAGACCCCGGGAGGAGGATTAGTGGGTACACAGTGCCGGGAAAGCCGTGACGGGAAGCTCCACGCAGGTCACGGCCAACGCCAGTCTTTGTGGCCACTCACAGGACAGGGAGGGATCCAGGGAGCTGCCCTGTCGAGTGCCCTCCACTTTCCTTGGGTCCAGATCCACCACAGCTCCTGGGGGGACATGGGTCCATTCTCTCAAGTACTGCAGCAGCCTGACCACGAAGGCTGCCATGCCCACAGCTCCCACGATCAAGGTTGGAGTGGGGAGAAGCCACATCTCACATGGCAGGCTTACCTAGCGAGGGGCAGAAGATATGATGTGCCCTTTGCCCATGACAGGCACTACCCACGCAGGGCCACCTCCTTCCCTCCCTCTCTCCCTCCCTCCTTCCTTCCTTCCTTCCTCCCTCCCTCCC
>NW_012267231.1:13899007-13907089 GCF_000151885.1 Dipodomys ordii | reverse complement strand
AGTCCTGTTAGTTTTGTCATATCACCTAACATTTTGGATTTAGCATCCACTTATCAGGGAGACCATGTACCGTTTGTCTCTTTGCTCTTGGCTTACCTCACTCAACATGATTCCTTCTAGCTCCATCCATTTCCCTGCAAATGTCATTTATTTTGTCATTTCTAATGGCTGCATAATATTCCATTGTGTATAGATACCACAATTTTTGGATCCATTCATCAGTGGTGGGGCATCTGGGTTGTTTCCATATCCTAGCTATTGTGAACAGTGTTTCACAGAATTTTCTTCAAACCTGGATCCTCAGATCTCAGCCTTCTGAGTAGCCAGGATGACAGGTATGAGCCACTGACGCCCAACAGAGCCCTGCTTACTTCGACCAAGACAGCGTCAGGCTGTGAATTCTGAGTGTGAGGCCCAGTGGATTTTTACTCTCAGACCCCTGCTGCCTGTAACCAGGCCAAAGCCAGCCTGCTGGAGGCCTAGTGGGGAACAGAGGCATCCCTCCTCCCACAGCCAGCACCGTGCTTCGTGCTGTCCTCTCTGGCCAATCCAGCATCATGGGGGCCCCAGACCAACACACATGGAGCAGAGATGAGCTATCCCTGCTGTCACCCCACATTCGGATCCACGAAGCTTTGGGTAATAAATATGATGGTTGTCTGGAGGGAGACGCCAGCGTCACTGCCAGAGGTACGAATGATGAGGCCCAGCCTTCTATGGCACCCTACCGTCCATGCTGCTCCAGGTAGAACCCCAGCCCTGTTTCCCTCTGTGGGAGTTGGCGCCAAGCATTTCCAGCTTCATGGGCTCATTATTCATCTGACTATTCTCAGACTTCCCATAAATCACTGCGTCACAGCCGCGTGTGCTAAATGACCCAGGCAGAGGCCGGCTGTGCCAGTCACTGTGGTCACTAGGGCAGAAAGTGCCCATGCGCAGTGGGCCCCAGGCCTAGAGAAGATGCTCTGTGCTCGAACTTCAGGCTATTTGGCCGCTCGTCCTCTGTGTCCTCATCTGCCTTCATGTAATTGTAGCTCAGGACTGATCACAATTCAGGACGGAGCTCCGGCTTTGCATTCGCTGTGCGTTCTTGGCTTGCTTGTTTGGCCTCTCTGTGGCTTTGGGTCTGTGCTGTGATGAAATTGAGAAAATAGCCAGGTGCCTGTGGCTCACACCTGTAATCCTAGCTACTGGGGGTAGGGGGGGCTGAGATCTGAGGATTGTGGTTCAAAGCCAGCCTCAGCAGGAAAGTCTGTGAGACTTTTATCTCCAATGAATCCCCAGAAAACCAGAAGTGGTGCTGTGGCTCAAAGCAGTAAAGCATTAGCCTCAAGTGAAAAAGCTCTCAGGAATAGCACCCTAGGCACTGAGTTCGATCCCCATGATGAGAAAACAAAGCCCTATGTATGTGTGTGGGGGGGGTAACGGGGTAACTAGGGCGTGACCAGGGCTCCCTGGGGACCATCGATGGGACCTGACACAGAACGATTGTGATAATCATGTGCAATGTCCTGTCTTCAGAGTCCTCGTGTTTCTCATGGACCCCGTGGTTCTTGGAAGGAACAGAGAAGCTACCATTATTGAGTAGTCTTCTTTCCAACACACCATGCCATTTCCCAGTCCACTAGGATGCCATCCTTAGTTCATGGGACTCAGCCCGGCTGGGCCAGGCCGGATGTCCGCTCAGCCACAGAGCTGGAAGCTGAGCGGAGCTCTGTTCTGTGACTCTGCACCGGAACCCCAAGCCTTCTGTCTTCTGTTCATTTCCCACGTGCCTCCACCCACCCTGGGCTGGTGCCCCACCCCTTCTGGGTGTGGCCTTGCCCTTTCCAGTCCAGAGTGCCCTGAGTTTCTTCTAGTCCTGGGTGCTCGTGAAGTTGCTGATGGTCTAGGAGATCAATGGTGACATGAAGATGGGAGGAGCCGATTCACGAGGTGGAAATGTGGGTATGTCTAGACAACACACCTTGAAGTAAGAATATACTCCATTCGCATGCCTCTGAACCAAGGCTCTCTTTTGATAGGGCTGCAATGCCTTCTTGGAATGCTGGAGAGCCCCAGGGTATTTTCGCTGAGACAAAGGATAGATAGGACACCTTGGGAAGACAGTCGGTTGGCATATCTATTAGATTCAAGTTTCTAATGTACCAAAAGTGAGACAAAAGACCCAAACAAGCCAGGTAGCAGTGGCTCACTCCTGTAATCCTAGCTACCCAGGAGGCTGAGATCTGAGGATCACAATTTGAAGCCAGCCCTGGCAGGAAGGTGCATGAGACTCTTATCTCCAATTGACCACCAGAATAAAAACAACACCCCCTCCCACCCTGCTGTCCTGCCAAATCAAAAGTGGTGCTGTTGGTAGCCTTGAGCAAAAAGAGCTTAGGGACAGTGCCTAGGTCCTGAGTTCAAGCCCCACAACCATCCAAAAAAAAATCAGACAGATGGACGCCATTGAGCAGTCCTTTATTAATAATGAGGCTGATATTTGGCTTTCTAATCCTGAAGCTCAGGGGTTAGTAAGTTGTACACTCCTGGAAGTGCTGGCCTGAGGATTTCTGCTGTTGGAGGAGCCTAACCAATGGTATATTTCCTTCAAGCCCAGTGTCAATGCGGTCAGAAGTATCACCAAGAGTGGTGTCCCTCTTCATAGAGTGTAACATGCATGCCTGTGGAATCATCTTTCCTTCCTAACACTTGACAGCTGGGCTTAGAAAAGCTATAGGATTCAATAGGGCAAATAGAATTTTCTAGAAAACATTTAATTGTGGAAGAGGAATGCAGTCCAAAATGCACTTTTTTAGGTTGATAAAGACAGAGATCTAGTACTAGGAGAGATGACACTTCCTTTTCTTCAGCAGTTGCTCTTTAATAAATGACGAAGACTTTCTT
Source organism: Dipodomys ordii (assembly GCF_000151885.1). Lineage (NCBI taxonomy): Eukaryota > Metazoa > Chordata > Mammalia > Rodentia > Heteromyidae > Dipodomys > Dipodomys ordii. The sequence continues at coordinate 13,904,200 of NW_012267231.1, read as the reverse complement.
TTAAAAATAAGCAATGAAAAATGGCCAAGACAGAACCCCACATTTGAGCTCATCTTAGGAATCCAGGTGGAAAGAATGCCTATATCTGATTTTGTACTAGGAGAATGAGAAAATATTTTGGGGCTCAAACTTTATTTGGTTCAAGTGTTAAGCACAAAGCCATAGCTGGGCACTGGTAGCTCACATCTGTAATCCTACCTATTCAGGAGGCTGAGATACGAGGATCAAGGTTTGAAGCCAGCCTGAGCAGGAAAGTTTGTAAGACTCTTACCTACAATTAACCAGCAAAAACCTGAAAGTAGAGCTGCGGTTCAAGTGATAGACTGTCAGCCTGGAGTGAAAAAAAAAGTCAAGGGATAGCACCTAGGCTTTAGAGGAAGAGGAGGAGGAGGAAGAAGAGGAGGAGGATAAGGAAGAGGAGGAGGAGGAAGAGGCAAAAAGCCACTTCATTCTATGCAAAATTCCTTCCACCAGACTCACTTATGGCACAGCTGTAAGTGGACAATTGGTATTGCTAGGTGATACATATTTGGAAAGGCAAATGTAGTGACTTCTGGAAAGGAGAGCTTGGTAATTTGCATGACATCTCCCCCTTAGCACAGTAAAAAAAAAAAAAAGGCAAACTATTTTTAAAGATTAATCTGCTTGAAGAGTTCAGATAGTACAAAAAGATGGAGAAAGATGCATTCAGATTTGTAGTAAGTAGATTATCCTCTCTGAGCAAAACTAAATTAGAAATCAGTAACAATACCTCTATGGTGGGGGTTGGGAGCCAAACACATTTTAGCGATCAAACGATACAGTTCTAGTTCATGGGTCAAAGAAATCCCAAGAAAATTAAGAAGTATTTCAGACTGCATGATAATGAAAACATTTAAATTTGTGATGCTTCACCAAGCCATTGTTTAGAAGAAAGTACTTTAAATGCTTCTACTAGAAAAGATGGAAGATCCAAAAATCAATGTCCAAAGCGACCCTTCAATTGGATAGAAGTTGGGCTGGAGGGACTGGGAAGGTGGCTCAGTGGTAGAGCGCTTGCCTTGCATGCCTGAGGCCCTGGGTTTGATTCCTCAGTACCACATAAGCAAAAAAGAAAAAAGCCAGAAGTGGTGCTGTGGCTCAAGTGGTAGAGCGCTAGCCTTGAGCTGGAGAGCTGAAGGACAGCGCCCAGGCCCAGAGTTCAGGCCCCATGACTGGATCCCCCCCAAAAAAAGAAGTTGGGCTGGAGGCGTGGCTCAGTGTTAAGGTCTCTGTCTAGCAAGCTTGAGGCCCTGAGTTCAAATCCCAGTAATGCCAACAAATAAAAAGTAAGACATAAATAAATAATAACAAAAAGGGGGGAAAGACGTAAGTAAAACCCAGATAAGTAGAAATAAAAATAATGGTAAAAGCAAAAACCCAATGTAGAAGAGATCAGATAGTACAAAAATTGAGTAAGACCAAAAGTTGTTTCTTGGCAAAGATGAACAAAATTGGTAAATCCCTAGCTAGGCTGATTATGAAAATCTAGAGAAGAAAAATGTCCCAATATCAGGAATAAATGAAAATTATGGCTACAAATGCATAGGGATTTCTGGGGGTGTGGCCGTGTCCTGTTTCTTGTCCTGGAGGGCTGGTGGAGAGTTCATGTTGGGATTGCGATTGCATGCTCACTTGATTTGATGACTTGAATGTAGATCAGATAACAAAATCCACTCCCCCCCTTCCCCCCCTCCCCCGCCCTGGCCCAAAGCTAATGTGACACCCAGGTCTCTTCCCCACTCCACCTGCCACACAGGGACCATGTCACTGAGCCATTGTGAGCACAAATAGTGAGCTGCCCCTGTGGTTGGCCTGTGTCCACTCTCCAGGCCAGGGGTGATTACCCAACAGCTCTCCTGTCCTGACAGATGTCCATGGGGTGAACCTGAGGGAGAGAAAAACCAGACCAGGGCCTCACTTGTGTAAACCGAGCCGTGTTTACTCATCCAAAGTTCACAGAACAAGCCTTGCTGTCATGAGGTTGGGACAAAGTGCCGAGCCAGGCACAATGGCACAGGCCATTGTCTCTGAGATAAGGCTTTTATCAGAGCATTGTACAGTGCTGACAGCAGAGAGTATCTAGAAGAAACCCTCATGGAGAAGAGCCATTTCTTCCCCCTGGTCCTCTACCCCTCCGAAGCCTTCATCTCTCCTCTTAGAAAAGTCGAGGGCCGGCTTGAACTTGCTTGTCACCATGGTTTTCTGTGGAGCATCCGGGAATCTTTGCTTGTTGAATTTACCCAGGAACAAAACTTTGGCTTAGAGAACCATCCTGAAAACCAGCTTCCTCTGGGAAAGCCTGCTCTGATCCCTGGGGTCTGTATGCAACTTGATTGAACATAGGAAAGGGTTTTTTTTTTTGGTTTTCAGCTCAAAATTTCTAATTTCCAGAAAAAGAAAAAAAAAACAACAACAAAGAAACAGGCTTTGTGGAGGACGCTTATATTGACCAGAGATGGGGCCAGTGGCTTCCAAGTCTTTCTGAGCCCAACATTTTGAGGCTTTCAGATTTCCTGATCTGCCTGCCGGAAGGCAGATGAGTCCATTACAGACAGATCGGGGCTGGAACAAAGCTCAAGATTCACACTGACCTTCACATCAGGAGCCTAACGAACAGTCCCCCTGAAGGCAAGCTATTTTCTTCCCCTTGCTTCCGTGGTCACCTCCCATTTCCCCCTGCTGCCCAGCCCAATGCACTTAAAAGTTTGGCTTGTTTAAACTTCACCAGAGTGGCCAGGCAGGTGGGAAGAAGAAGTTAAATGAGATTGATTCCAAAGCTTTGCTTTTCAGACGCTAATAAATGAGGTGGATGATGAAGGCCTGGATGGGAACCCGGGACGGGGTGTAGTTTAGAGTGGGGTGTGGGGACTCTACTGGCTGGGCAGTGCTGGGCCAGGTGTGTGTGTGTGTGTGTGTGTGTGTGTGTCCGTGCACACGCTCACTCCCTGCCTTCTGTCATGTCTTGGGCTGCAGAGGAGAGATCCGATCCAGGAATGCGCTTGGTGTAATTGGTTCCAACAGGACTTGTCTGCTTCCAGATGAAGAGTTTGCTTCAGACAGAAGGAATGTTGACGAAAGCCCGGACCGTCCTATGAGGCGGTAGCAAGTCTGCAGCTGATGGCTGCCCGTGTCTGGCTGGGGTTTGCCCAGTGGGAGAGCCTCTGTGGTTATGGGCTCTGCTCCCATCTCCTCCTCCGAGAATGCCTCCTGGACGGGGGCCTGTTTACAGACTAGGGCAAGGCTGCTTAACCAAGGGTGTGAACAATTGTGTGTGTGTATGTGTGTGTGTGTGTGCACGCCTGGCACTCTTGCTTAGCTTTTTCACTCAAGGCTGGCACTCTACCACTTGAGCCACATCTCTTTGTCTGGCGCTTTTTTTTGCTGGTTAACTGGAGATAAGAGACTTACAGACTTTCCTGTCCAGACTGGCTTCAAACCTCTATCCTTGATCCTCGGATTTCAGCCTCTTGAATACTGAGGATTACAGGTGTAAGCCATCAGTGCCTAACAAAAGTACGTAGACACCATTTTATTTTTAGTTTAGCTTTTGATTTTTGTTTTTGTGCTGGTAGTGGAGCTTGAACACAGGGCCTTGTGCTCTTGGTCAGTGTTATTTGTTGTTGTTGTTGTTTTACTCAAGACTGGTATTCTGTTACTTGAGCCACATCTCCACTTCTAAATAAGACCAATTCTATTTACTTATCTGTAGTCATTCTATCTATCTATCTATCTTATCATGCATCTGTCCCATCTGTCTATCACCTATCTACTTATCATGTTTTCACCTTGTGTCTGCCAGCACATAGAAAAACCCCCAACAGGCTTTTTTCCAGCTCTAAGATCCAACCCTGAGTCACCCCCAGAGCTTATTACAAATGTACACCTGAGGCTTGTCTCCTAGGAATCCGAACTCAGTCACTACTATTTATTAAGCACTTATTATGCACTGGATAGGGTATATAAATAATCTTGCTTGAGCTTTATGACACCCATTCCAATAGAGATAATTATTCTTCTCTTACCAGAGAGGCTCTGGAAAGCTGAATAATTTCCTCCAAATCTCACCCCAAGATCCATCCAAAGCCTATACCTTTTCCTTCACCACCGCTTCCCCTTGCGCCTAGTCCAGCCTGTTACTTGACAATGCACCTGCCAGTTGCATGCCCAGTGGTTTTCCTTCCCAGAGACTGGAATCCAGTGTCTTCAGGATCTGGGCTTCTGCATCATCCTTTGGCCCGAGGACCAGTGTTGGCATGAGGAGGTCTAAGTTCTTTGGTTTGGTCTGGCACCCGACCAGTTGGCTTCTTTTGTTTTTCAGCTGTATTCCTCCCATCTCCCCAACACAGCTCTGTCTGACCTGCTGATGCTCAGAGCATTAGAGGAATCCTTAAGTCAACTTCAAAAAGCCACAGCGGAAGTCAGTGAACCATAGCGTCTGTACCACCATTTTCTGTTGAGTTTTGTCCTCCCTCTGAATCCTGCCTGCCCTGCTGATGCTAACGGCGTGGCAGGACTTCCAAGGACAGGGCAGTAGGTTTGGTGTTGAGTGTGCCCATTCTGGATGATGACTTAGGATCTAGCCAGGTCACCCTTGCCTGCCATATTTCTGACCAGCATAGACACCTTAGCCTCCTGAACACCAGCACAGGCTCAATCTGAAATGCTGCTCGCTCTTCTTGGCTAGGCCAGAAGAAGCAACCTGGCCTGGTATCTGGTTTCATTCTGGGGTTGGAGAAGTCAGCGTGGCTCTGACACTCTTAACAACAAAAAGGACGGCTGGCCAGGCACTGGTGGGCATGTCTGCAATCCCAGCTACTCAGGAGGCTGAGATCTGAGGGTTGTGGTTTGAGGCCAGCTGAAACAGGAATGTCCAATTAACCACTAAAAAGCCAGAAGTGGAGCTGGGGCTCAAGTGGGAGAGAAACACACACACACACACCAAAAACAAAAACAAAAAAACCCACAAAAAGAAACCAACTCAGGGACAGTGCCCAGGCACTAAGTTCTAGCCCCAGGATGAAGAAGGAGAAGGAGGAGAAGAAGGAAGAGGAGCAAGAGGAGGAGAAGGAGGAGAAGGAGGAGGACGAGGAGGAGGATGAGGAGGAGGAGGAGGAGGACGAGGAGGAGCAGGAGGAGGAGGAGAAAGAGGAGAAGGAGAAGGAGAAGGAGAAG
>NW_012267231.1:13873447-13898912 GCF_000151885.1 Dipodomys ordii | reverse complement strand
AGGAGGAGGAAGAGGAGGAGGAAGAGGAGGAGCAGGAGGAGGAGGAGGAGGAAGGGGAGGAAGGGGAGGAGGGGGAGGAAGGTAGGGAGAGAAGGAGGAGGGGAAGGAGGGGGCAGGAGGAGGAGGCTGTATTCCAACTCATCAGCCCCAACCTCCTGATTCAGTCTGAAGTCTGTGCCCACTGCAGACCCTTCTTGGGTGCTATGATACCTGCCCAGTGTGGTCCCCCCCCATCTCCTTGCGCCTTTCAGAGAACCAGATGGTAGTCCTGCACTTGCCTTGAGACACCCTGGGCCCAGAGGCTTGGGGAAACTTCTGGAACTGCTCCCGGGGCTGGCTCAGCAACTTGGGAAGCCCTGAAAGCCACTGCCAGGTCCCTCCTTGCTTCCTTTCTCTTGTCTTCTCTCTGACTTCCTTCTCCCTCCCCCCCCCCTTGTTTGGCCTCCTGCTGCAATCGCCTTGAAGGAAGACATTCTTTTACTCATTTATGGCAAGGAAGCACGAGGCCTGGGCGTCGGGGCCCTGGTTTTTGGGTTCTTGCTGTAGCAGGCCTTTGTCTGTCTGGGCCACCGAGCCTGAGCACAGTTTGGCCTGGGATCAGACAGGGGAGGGCTGGTGTGGGGGGGAGAGGGGAGGGAAGGGGGGGCGGGAAATGGAGCTGGAAGCCATTCTAGAGGCCAGTGAGAGAAAGGCTGAGGCTGAGCCCGAGGCTGCTCCATTTGGAGCCTGCACTGGGGTGTCTGGACTGGCTGGTGATTCACCATGCAGACCCAGAGCCCTGAGAAAAGATCCACTTGCTCCTCGGGAGGTGGAATTTCCAGTGATTTGACTTAAGCGAGAGGCAACTTGAAGAAATGAAAAGGGAAATAGGTTAATCTCTCTTCTGAGGAGAGAGATTGCTTTTTTGGGGGGGGGGAAAGGGGGGAGTTTAACAGATGAACAGCTAATATTGTCCTAAAAGCTGGCTTATTCTTATTCCTCAACTTTTAAAAAAGATGTAGATTTGAGAAAAACTGAAGGTAGGCTTTAGGCTCCTGTGAGGATTCTATCGTGAGTTTCAGAATCTTTGGGGTGCATCCATCTCCTGACGCCTCTGCCTATCAGTCGCCCAGGAACAGCGCTGTGATGGGATTTTCAGCGTATTTAAAAATTAATTGCAGATTCATTTCACTGCACACTCGTGGAGGGCTTTCTCTTTTCACTGTGAGTAAGAAGGAATGGGGGCATCTGGTGTCTGAGGGAGAAGACCCACAGCAGATGCTGAGCTCTGGGCTCTGGGCTGTCTAGGCTCTGGCCCGACTTTGATTAAACTGGATTCAAGATCCACCTTGATGGCTGAGCCCTGAGGGTTTCCTGCTGGCCTTCCCCGCTCCCCTCCTGTCTGCCTGACTAGCTGGCTGCAGCACACTGAGAATGCATGCTGAGCTTTCCAGGTCACTGGAGAGTTAAAAGGTGGCTAAAGGCAGAGCCGAGAGCAGAGTGCTCAGGTCTCCGGAGAAAGAGAGCTGGGTGTAGTTCAATGGTAGGGCAATGCTCAGCTTGGGGCTGTATGCCCAGCAATAGATAGTTGGATGCCTAGATCAATGGGCAGAGAGACAGAGAATAAACAGACTGATAGAGAATAGATAGGCAGAGAGATGACAGGCAGATGACTGACAGAGAGATTGGCAGATAGATAATGATTGACAGATTCATAGATGGTAGATAGATGGTAATGGATGAAACGATAACTAGATTAGACAGATAGGTGGTAGATAATAGACAGATAGATGATTGATGGATTGGTAGATAAAAAGATGATATATCATAAGTGATATATAGATGGTGGATGGACAGATAACTAAATTAAAATAGATAGTGGATAGATAATAGATGGATAGATTGGTAGACAAGACAGACAGATGATAAACACATAATTAGGTTAGATAGATAATTAATGGATAATAGATAATGGGCAGATAGATGATTGACAGATTGGCAGAGAAACCGATGGTAGGTAGACAGCAGATAGCTAGAGAGATGATAGGCAGATACATGGATAGCTAAATGACAGATGGATAGCTAGATAACAGTCGGGCAGACTGGGTAGCTAGATAGAGAGATAGATAGATAGATAGATAGATAGATAGATAGATAGATAGATAGATAGATAGATAGATAGATAGGAGTTGTAGGGGGAAATCGGACTTAGCAGAGACTGCCCCAGACGGCAGCTCTGCACCCATAGAGAAGGGAATTTGGAGAGTGTCTGGTATTCTTACCAGCATTTGCTTACTTGTGTCAGGTAAGTAGGGTCACAGCAAAGGTCTTGGTAAGGACACTGCTTCATCACTAGGTTTTGTTGTTCTGTGTCACTTCTTTCCTGCATTTTGCGCCTCTGACAATGGGGAGAAAGCAGCTGGATGGTAGAGGAAGGATGAGTTCAGTTCCTGGTTTCTGAGGTTGCAGCCTGGGGCTGGTGGGCTGCGGGTTGTTTCTGACCCTCATGTGGATCTCACACACCATCTGCTTAAAGGGACGGAAAAACCTGCACCAGAGAATTTAAGGAAAAGTCGTCTCAGGAGATTTGGGAGAACATTTCAGATCCAGACCATTAGGAAGAGGCAAGAATGGGGGCGCCAGGCTGGGGTTCCACATGGGCTTCCGGGAGGTGGGGATGACAGACCTCTAAGAACAAAGCTCATCATCACTCTTTAGTCTGCTTGGGGCCTGTGTCTGTGTCTTTACCGTAAACCCTTTTTGCTTGACTTCCTATGATGTCTTCTGTGAGTGCTGACCACAAGACTAGGAGATGAGGGCTCGCTGTGACCTGGGGTTGTCTAGATGGAGACCTTTGACCTCGATGTGGGATTCAGACCTGAGGTTTCATCAGTGATGATTGTTATTTGGTGGCAAGTGGTAGAAACACCTCCAAAGATGGGTTTAAACAAGCAAGAGGCCCGGCCAGGGAGCTGGTTTCTTGCTTCCATTGCTAAAGTGGAGGCACTCTGCCATAGTTTTTCTGTCCTGTTGGCTGTACAATGGCTGCGCAGTGCTCTCCAGGAAACGGAGAGAGAAATGATCTGATGAACAAATCTGGCCTCTTTTGAAAAGCTTTCCTCGGAATTCCACCCGGTGACCCCTGCCTGCCTGGGGCGGGTCACGTGACCACTGGGAACCACAGAATAGCCCAGGAAGGAGACTATATTTCTGGGTTTATTGCTGCCCTGCACAAAAATTGGGGTTGTATTATTAAGGGAGACTTGGAACATGGCTATTGGATAGGCAATTAGCCGTGTCTGCCACAAGGCTCATTTTAACTAGAGCTAAGTGGGCTGGGAGGTCCCAGGAGCCATCTGGGTTATTTGGAGATGAATAAACCAGCCCTCAAGGAGCTCACAACTAGAGGGGGAGACAGACAACTAATTGGAACAGGAAGAACAAGGAATTACATTTTAATATAATGTGGTTGAGAAAGCCGCAGACAGAAGCACAGGGGGCCTTGAAGCCCCAAGGTTAGGCAGCTTGCTGGGTGGGGGAGGGGCCGGGGCAGGAACTGGCCAATGACAACTAGTCCTCAAGGTGGAGGAGGGACACGGAACAGGAGCTAGCCAATGACAGCTCGTCCTCGTGGGTTGGGTAAGTGTCTACAGCCAAGGGGAGTTAGTTATGCCAGTGAAAAGTAATATGAACTGAGCACTAGTGGCTGACACTAGCTACGCAGGCGACTGAGATCTGAGGATCAAAGCTCAAAGCCAGCCTGGGCAGGAACGTCTATAAGACTCTTATCTCCAATGAACCAGCAAAAAGCCAGAGGTGGGGGTGTGGCTCAAGTGGTAGGGTATTAACCTTGAATTCAAAAGCTCAAGGACAGTGCCCAGGCCCTGAGTTCAAGGCCTAGGATTGGTGGGTGTATGTGCACGCACACACAGATGCGCGCGCACACACACACACACATACACACAACATGAAAATATAAAGAAGGGCTTTCCCTAGAGTTACCACAAGCCACCTATTTAAACTGCAAGCTGGTGTTCTGTACTTTGGAGAGAATGCTGGGCACACTCTATTCCTCCAGAACATGTGCAAAACACATGTAAAACACGTGCAAAACACATGTACCCTACCTGCTGAGCTCACCTGTCAGCAACAGACTTCCCATCCGTGACAGCACAGTTGGGGAGGGGGAGGGCCTTTGATCTGGTCCCTTAGGCCCTGTCTTTCCACTCGGCACCTAACCTCTTCATTCTCTCCACAGATAGGGACCCCTGGAGGCCTGTGTGTGTGTGTGTGTGTGTGTATGTGTGTGCACGCGCATGTGTGTATATGTACATGTGCACTTCTGCCTTTGATCATATTCTCCCCTCCCCTCCTCCTTGGGGCTGCCCGATGACAGCACTGTGCTCAGAGTTCGGTTCATCTTTGAAGGGCACAGACGCCCCCAGGTTTGCATGCTTCTGGATTGTTCTGGAAGCCCTTTGGAAGCTCCACAGGATCCTCCCTACACACACACACACACACACACACACACACACACACACACACACAACTGGCATGTTACTCCCCTACCCACGCCTCCCCTAGGTCCCCAGAATCTCAGCGGCCCTCTATGGTGAGCCCGGGTTTGTGCATCACAAGACTCTCACTCTATAGCTGTGCTTCCTGATGCTGCTGACGGTCATTCCTTCAGCCCAGATGCTGTCACCTCTCCCCAGGGACTACGGCAGCTGGCCCTGTTTCTCCCTTCCCATCCAATCAAACCTGATCCTCCTGCCTCGCCCTTTGCCAACCACTTGACGTGGCTTCAGCACCTTCTTGTGGCTCCAGGACTGCTAGGTAAGAGCTAGCTCCTGTGTCCAGCCACGCTCGCCGCCATGAACTCCATGTCATACATCCTGGCTCTGGTGTCTGTGTCTACCTCCTCACGGAATTCTCTGTGGGTGGGGAATGTCTACTGCAGCTTCAGGTGTGAATCGTGGGGACCACTTCCTCCTGCCAGAGGCAACTCTGGACCTCACCCCTTCCCACCCCATCTCTGCCCCTAATGAGCTCCCAACCTCTGTTTCCCAGGGCTCTCGCCACGTGATGTGACCGTGGAGCCGCTATCTCCCGCTCTCCCATCAGACCACAAAGGCCTGGGTGGTAATAACACCCTTGCCTGCAGAGAGAGCATGCTTTCTCACCTTGAGAACCTGCCAGGCCCAGCCATGGTAAACATTTCTTTTTTTCCAGGCTCACACTACCTATCTCCATCTTGCAAATGAGAAATCGGGCCTTCGAGAGGTAACAAACCCACACGCAAATTCATAAAGCAAATAGATATGGGATATCAGAGGCCCCGCAGTCCTAGGGCCCAACAACCCCTGCGCCCCCAGCACCTGTCATCCAGTGGGCACCCAGCAGTTATTTGTTGCGTGAGCCTGAGCAGCCCGCGTGACCCTTGGAACTGTGCTGTGGGGAAGCAGAGCCCCTTGATCGACCCACACCTGCAACCACAGGCTGGTGGTGGGAAATTCTGGTGGCAGCACCATGGCTGTTGCTGTGGCGGTCCCCGTGGCCATCTCCTGGGACAGGCCAGGTTGCCTGGAAATGGGATTTGGGCCCATGGGGTGAGTGGGGGTCCAGGAATCCTGAACCGCACATAGAAATGGGAGGAAACACGATTGCCCTGAAATGTCCCGGTGAAAGCTGGACACCCACTGTCCACCCTGCCAGGGCCTCGGAGGGTTATCCTGAGTCGCCGGAAGTCCTGGGAGAGCACACACCCCAGGCTCTGTGCCTATAGTAGATGACGTCATTCTATGGTAGATATCAGTCATCGGGGTGGGAGGGGGGACCAGCCTCTGTGTCTGGGGACAGCTGGGGTATGATTGAGAATGTTCTGTGGGCCAGACCTCATTCTCCTCACTTCAGTGCTTATTGCTTCAGTGCAAACCACTTGACCTCTCTGAGCCTGGAGGATGACCCAAGAATGGACAGAGCCCTGCAGTACACGAGGAACAAATGGCCTCCCCAGAAAGGAGGTGTTCAGCGTGCAGGTAAGGTGGTACCCGGACATTGCAGCTCTAGCATTCATCCAGAGATACCCACGTCCCCACCCATCAGCCAGAGGCAGATCTTCTCACCTCTGTTCCTCATGGCAGCCTTGGCCTGATTTCAAGAATTCTGATGTGACCAAAGCAAGCCTTCCATAACCAGCATACAGAAGTGGCTCAAGCCTCGAGCAAAAAAGGAAAATAAGAGCATTGAGCCCCAAGTTCATGCTGGGCGCCGATGGCTCACGCCTGTCATCCTAGCGACTCAGGAGGCTGAGATCTGAGGATCAAAGTTCAAAGCCAGTCTGGGTAAGAAAAGTCTGTGGGACTCTTATCTCCAATGAACCACCAGAAAACCAGACGTGGAGCTAGGCCTGAGTGGTAGAGTACCAGCCTTGAGCAAAAGCCAAGGGATAGCACCTAGGACCTGGGTTCAAGCCCTAGGACCAACACACACACACACACACACACACACACACACACACACAAACAACAACATACTGAATTTTTCATAGATTGTGCATCATGGGTGGGTAGACAGAAAGGTAAAGAAAAGCTTTTGAGTCCCAGGTGGGCATGGAAAAGCTTGTGAAGCCATTTCTTAAGGCTTAGGCCTGGCCTACCCATCCCCCGCCTCTTCCCTCCCCTGTGAGATAATTTTGTGGTGCACACTGGCTAATTAATTCAAAGTGACGATAGCCCTCAGATGAAGCTGTAAATTAGTTTCAAATGGCCCAGCCTGGCCACCCATGGCTGGAAGCTTGCATTGCCTTGACAACATTGAAACTAGAACAATCTCCAATGCCGCCGCCCCCCCCACCCGCCAAGAGGGGGTTGGTGGGGAGGGAGGATATCCTAAAACCTCAAGTAAAAACATATTTCCACTCCATTCTCTGCTCCAGCCCTTCAGAAAGTAGAAACAGATGGCAGTGGCTTTGATAATGAGAGAGGCAATCAACTTTAGATTTAAAGAGAAAAGGGGAAAAAAAAGAAAAAAAGCTAAATCTAACCAAAAAGGGATGGATCTAGATGACAATAAAATCCCAGACACATAACTGTTCCATTTAAGAGGTTATTGACATATTAGCTAGGAACAGAAAGAGGTTGGCGCTCCTCTCCAGAACCCGGCGCGGATCCCTGAGCCCCCCGAGCCCCCCAAACCACAGCCCTTACAGCCCTAATTAAAACAACGCGGTGGTTCTGGATGCTCATTGGTGCCGGACAGATTCTCAGGAGAATCGCCTGCTGGTTCTGACAGCGGGTAGAGACTTTTCTGGTTTGGATTTAATTATTTCTTTTGAGGTGTGTGTGTGTGTGTGTGTGTGTGTGTGTCTGTGTGAGATTGTGGGGCCAGCATATCAGGAAGGAAGAGAAACAAGTCAGCATGGAGAAGAAGGAGACTAACCTTGAATGGCAGAGTTAGAGCCATTCAAGTGGCTCATACCTGTAATCCCAACTACTCAGGAGGCTGAGATTTGAGGATCTGAGTTTGAAGCCAGACTAGGAAAGTCTGTAACACTCTTCCCCAAAGAACCACCAAAAAGCCAGCGTGAAGCTGTAGTTCTAGAGGTAGAGCACGAGTCTTGAGGAAAAACAACAACAACAAAACACCCCAAAACCTCATGGACAGTGCCAAGGCCCCGAGTTCAAGCCCCAGGATTGGCACAAGGAAATAAAAGAGAAGAAATCCAGGCTCGTGGGCAGGGCTATGGCGGATCCCTAGCCCCCATCTGAACCTGGTTGATGTCCCAGAAAGATGGCAGATGTCAAGAATCTGCATGCATTGGGCCGGTCCTTTGCTGTTCTGTTACTTCTCTCTTCTTCTTCATTCCCTTGCACCACAAATCTAGCTCTTGGAAGGCTTAACAAGAAGGAACCCAGAAGTGGGCTAGAAAAAATAAATGGTCTTAGCCTTATTTATTTTTCCTCTGGTACCAGTCCTGGGGTCTGGGGCCCTGTCCCTTAGCATTTTTTTTCCCCTCAAGGTTGGCACTTGAGCCACACAGCACCACTCCCAGCTTTTATTTTGCCAGTTACTTGGAGATAAGAGTCTCACAGACTTTCTTCCCTGGGCTGGCTTTGAACTGAGATCCTCAGATCTCAGCCTCGGAGAAACTGGGATGACAGGTGTGAGCGAAGCCAGGGCAGCGATGTCCGCCTCAGCCAGGCAGAGTGTTCCTGTACTAGCTGCTGCCTTGATTCCTGCCGCAGCTCAGTCCTTGCCTGGTCCCAGGAGAGCTCCAACTCTCCCGCTATTGTTACAAAGACTTAGAAATGTCTGCCCTCGACCCAGCCCTGCTGTTAGCAGTTGCTGTAACAGCTGGAAGAGATTTTCCCTTCGTCTCTGAGCTCCATCAATTCTGCCTTTGAAATGGCTGTGATGCTGGTGCCTTTACTCTTCTTCCCGCTGCTAATCCCGGGGGCCTGGCTTTCAACTGCTCCAGGCCTTGCTGCCTCCAGAGCTCTTGCCAGAGCTCGCTGCGTCAGGCCCCGAGGCCTTCAATGCATTTCGGCACAGCCAGGCCAGATGTGCCTTTCCCAAATTCTGTTTGCATTGCAGGAGTCCTCAGATCCAAAAACGGAGACTCTTCAGGGCCCTTCACGATGCCCGGGCAGCTTCGGGAGCTGCCACTAACTCTGCCTTCTTCCCCTACCCAGAGCCGTGTGAATTCCCTGAAGCCACAAAAGACCACAGACACAAACAATGGCCACTTTTCCCTCATACAGTCCCACAGCCTAGACATTCAGTGTCTTACAGGTGGAGAGATCTGCAGAGCTGTGCCATCTACAGGGTGGGGTATCTCCAGCTTCCTTGGCTTGTGGCCACATCCATCCAAGGTCCCGTGGCCTCGCTCTGCCATGCTCCGAGCCTCAGCAACACCTCCAGACTCTGGGGCCAGTGAGTGACACTGAGGGAAGGCCAGGGTGCCGTGGGATGCGGTGAGGTGCCATTCTCTTCCCAGGCTCTCCTCCCTACTTGCCGGTGAGGCCCATAGAGGCCAAGGTCGCCATGCCAGGCTAAAGGACAAAATTAAGTGCCACCTTCACAGCATGCTCAGTAGCCAGTTCAGATGATCTGTGCGCTGTGCATGTATCAATGAGACCATGTCTAAATCTATCTCTACATAGGTCTGTTTGTCTACCTGTTACCTACCTTCCTATCCATCAATCATCCGTCATCTACTTATGTCTGTATCTGTATCTATTATCTGCCTTCTATGTATCACATGTCTCTACCAACTATTTTCGATCAATATCTATAATCTATCTATCTATCATCCATGTACCTCTGTATCTCTCATTCTGTCGTCTATCTGTCTTCTATCTATTGATCCATGTCTTCTATTTGTCATCTATCATCCATGTATCTTATATCTATTATCTATGTATCAATCATCTATCTATCTACTGGCTATCTATGCATTTATCCATCTACCATTTACCTATCTATCTACCATCTATCTATCATCTATCTGTCTATCTCAGGGTTGAAAAACATTTCTAAGCCATTTCTAAGCCAGAAGCTACAAAAAAAAAAATCCTTGACATATTAAGGTCACAGAAGAGGCACACAGAGAGGCTGTTAATCTGCACAAGGTCACACATCCTCTGGGAAAGGAGCCACTGGTAAGGGTTAAAGGTCAAGGGACAAAATCTCAAGCTGCAGGAAGTTGCCTGGTTAGGAACCAGCATAGACTCCAATGAATATGTTGTGCATTTGTGTGTTTGTGATCTAACCACTCTAGGAAGGTGAATTTGGGGGCCACAGGCTGTGGGAGCAGGTTTCCTTGTTTTGTTTTCCTTCACAAAGGTGGAGAAGTTGAGGGAACAAAGCTAGCCTCCTGCGTTGATTTTCATTTTGCTTGTTTTGTTACTCACGCCTACTTGAACAAAAGTGGCCTCATCTGCTTGAATCACACCCTGCGAAAAGAGGTCCGGTTCACACGAGGAACGAAAATCCTAGCTGGGAAACATGGCTCGGCGACTGCTTAGCAGTCAATAAATTCTTTCAGTCAGAGGTTTTAAAACGATTGACAAGTGGTCGACTTCCACTGTGGGGTCCATGGTTTTTCAGCCGGCTGTGGTAACTCGAGGCTATGTGGGAAGCATACATAGGAGTATCACAGGCCAAAGCAATAACAACATACTATCTCACAAATAAACCAGAGCAAAAAAGGACTGATGGCATGGATCAAGCAGTCCAGAGCCTGCCTAGCAAGCATGAGGCTGAGTTCAAATCTCAATACTTACCTCCCCCGCCTGCAAGAGAAAAAAACAAAACGCTGTAAGCAAGGAAGGAAGGCAGAAAGAAAGCGTGGCTTTGCCTGGCCTGCCCACATCCTCCATTGTGAAATCAGGAACCTTCTGCTCTGTTCACCTCAATTTCTCCCCTGGTCCCTCAGTTTCTCCCCTGGTCCCCCCATGTTTTCTCTGTCGTGCAGTTTCTAAGTCATCAACCCCACATGCTCCAAACACAGAGGACAAATGTGGTAGAGACACAGCTCTAGCAGATGACAAAGTGCTGGGCTCAGGGGAGATTGGGGGGTCCCCCTGCATCCTCCCATCTCTGATAGCTGGGAGCCAAGCAGGGTGGAGGCAGGGATGAAAGTCAGGCCCGATTCTCAGCATCTGTCATAAAACTTCACACACTCTCCCCGAGATCTCAGCTGACGGCTCAAATTGCCAATCACTTTAGTGCCAGCTGCCAGGCCACGGCCCTCTCTGTCTCCCAGGGTCTTGGAGAACTGTGGCGGGCAAATGTGACCCAGGCTAGGCTGCCACAAGATAAAGCACATGTGGGTCTTGTGTACCTGGGAAATAATAGGCTGGGGAGGGGGAGGAGGAGGAGGGAAAAACCAAGAGGCTTGCAGGACAGGCCTGGGCACTTGTGTCGAACATGCCCTAGACAAATACTTGCGTGATTTCTCATGTCAGCTCCTGGAGATGTGTTCCATGGTCATGCTTACTCCAGAGGATGAATCTGAACTCAGCCAAGCTCAAGCAATGAAGTTAAAAGAATTGAGACTGGACTGCAGATCTGCCCTGTCCAAGCCAGCTTAAGTCAGAGGCTCAGGTCAGAGGAGCAAATGAGGAGCAGAGATCAGAGACTTGGAAATGAGAATGCTCTGCTTCCCGCCAGGCTGGGACTGGAAGTGGCACCTGTGGGGTGGGCTGAGGAGGGAGGCGGGAAGCACAGGGTCCCACGTGGCTGTGCATGGGGTGGCGGGAGGAGAAGGATCTTCGAGAGTGCGGGTTGAGTTTTTAAGAGCATATATGTGTGCGCGCTTCTGTATGCATGTGTGTATGTGTGTACTCACACTGTGTGTTTATGAGTGCACCTTGTGTTTATATGTGTATGCATGTGTATGCATTCTTAGGCACATGCGCATTTGTGTGTGGATGTGTATATGCATTTGCACATACATTTATGCATGTGTGTACATGGGTGTGGATACATGTGTGCGTTCTAATGTGTGTGCATGCAGGTATGTATGTGTTTTCACAGTGAAGGCCGGGAGAAAGGCCTTTTTTCTTGATAGCCCCCTGCAGCTGCAGAATATTAGCAGCGACCTGTCTGCACGGAACAAAGCCCAGCCCTCAGTATCTTTGCTGTCTCTGATCTAGAGAATTGTAGCCCTCTGTCCAGCTGGCTTGGGGTTCTTCTCAGCAGGGGCTGGGAGTCCTGCCTCTGTCTGTCTGTCTGTCCCTCCCTCTGCCTTGGCCTGCTTCTCCTTCCATCTGGTGATTTCCTCCTTTTCTTCTTGGCTGTGTGGGGCACTGTGAGACCCCGGAGAAAAGGGTCATTCAGTGCCTGTCTGCTTTTTTGTCTTGTGTGATCTGGGAACTTCTTGTAGCTAGGGGAGGCCTGGGGATTGGCAGGGATACATCCTGGGCCCTAGTCTCAGTCCCTCACCCTATGGTGACCCCCTTGCTGGACTGAACCCGACATTCTGCCTTGCAAATTGGGCTCTCTCGCGCTCTCTCTCTGTCTCTGCATGTGGGCTTTGGTGACAGTCACCAGATGGTAAGGACTGGTTTTTATAGTAACTCATTAACCTCTTGCCATCCAGCAATTAAGAAAACATTTAATTGCCTCTTTTTTGTTGTTGTTGTTTTCTCCAGCCATCCTGAGCGACTCGGACAGCTTGTATCCATCGTGTGAACTAGTATGCAGCCAGACTACGAGGGAAGAGAGAGAGAGAGCCATGGCCAAGGGCAGGCGTATGGGGGGTAGGGCCTGCATTACCTCATGTGACCCTCAGAGAGGGGACCACAGACTTCAACCTCCCTCTCCCTCCTCCCTACCTCCCCCTCCCCCCCCCCGGCCAGGTCGATTCCTTCCAGGGGCATTACCCTCAAGGTGCTTTTTCTCCTACAGACCAAGGGACGTGGCCAAGATCACACAGGCCAAGGCCAAGGTCATACAGCCAATAAGTGGTAGAACCTGGGCTGCAGCGTCTCCCTCCAGCCCCCACCTGCCATGCCCTGGGCCCATCCTGCATCGGTGGCTCCTGGGGAGCAAAGCTGGACCCAGGAAACAATGCTGGCAGCCTGGACCTCCCAGGGGTGCCTTTGGCCCAGGAGTGGCCACTCGGGGTAGCTCAGAGCCTCTCCTGGTTCACCCAGCTGCTAGACAGCCATTCAGCCTCTGGCCTTGGGTGGGGGTCACACCCTGTGACATCACGGGGGTCCCGCTCAGAGCTTAAGTGCCAACTCACAGTGGCCAACCAGGGGAGGGACTGTCTAGCTCCCAGCTTTCCTCCCCTTTTCCCTGGCTACTGTCACCCTGGCCTCATCCGGGTACTGCCAAGATCCTGCCATTCCCAGAGCTACCAGCCAGTTCTGTTAAATCCCTTTACTTGGTGCCTGATTGAAGACAGCATGTGTTCCATGTGGACTGGGCAGAAAATTCTGTGGTGAGGTAAGTCAGGTTGATGGATAAGGTTGTCTGTAGATTGATACACATATCTGTACACACATGTGTGTGCACATGCATGTACATGCATACACACATATATATACCCACTACCTTTCTTTCCACTGTTGGGTTTTTCATCTTGGTCCTGCTTGGACTATTGCAGTCACCTCCAGATAGATGGCATGGCTCAGCCTCCCCATCTCCTGTCTCTGTAGTTTGTGCTTCTCCTTAGGTTCCTGCCTGAGTTTGCCCCGCCCCCTCCCCCACCCCCCACCCCACCCAGTACTCACTGGCTCCCAAAGCATAGAAGCAAATGCAGAGCACCCTGGCCTGGTTTTCCATGAGTGGGCACCAGCTCACCTTCTTCATTCTGTCCCAAATCAAAGTCACACCTGCCGGGCCAGGCCACAGTGCTCACCTATGCCTGGCGTGGCTGTCCGTGAGCCCGTGGACCCCCACTCCTGGGGGTATCCCCATTCCCAATTCCTTGCGTGTACATGCAGATCATGCACGGCTGTGACTGCGGGGTGACTGTACTCAGATCCTCAGGTGGGGCCTGGACTTGGCCACCGTGGACTCCCCGATGCCCAGAGCAGGTATTTGTCCAGAAGAGGAGTTGGATGAATATTTGCTTAATGAATCAATGCATAATTCTAACCCCATGCCCTGCCTGCCTTTTTATACTGACAGTCATCCCGGCTAAGAAGCCACAGATACCTTCTTAACATCACTGCCACCATTGGTTAAAAGTAGGATAAATGCTCTGTGTTGTGTTTATTAAGACCTGAGCTGTCACTTTGTGCCTTCTATGGCTAAGAAGCCAGCAACAGGGCTGGGTACAGTGGTTCATACATCTAATCCTAGCTTCTGAGGAGTTACAAATAGGAGGATCCCCGTGGTTCAAGTGGTATTGCACTTGCCTGACAAACTCAAGGCCCTGAGTTCAAATCCCAGTACTGCCAAGCAAACAAATTAATAAAGTACTAGGCTATTGTGGTCTTGAGACGTTGGCACAGACATTGCTGCCTTGACTGGTCCTAACTGCTACCTAGTTGGCCCTGATCTACCTTGAGCAGCCCTCTGGCCCAGTGCCCAGCTCCTGCCAGTAACACTGCACACCAAATGGTGACCATCAGCGACTTGGGAGCCTGTCCCGTGCCTACCCCTCCCTGGAGGGACCAGGATCTCAGGTCAGTGATGGCTGAGACACAGCAAAGCTGGGCTGGGATTCAAGGAGTAACATCAGATCACAACCCTGGTGCTGTCCATTCTTGGGGTCAGAAATGGCTCTATCTGGAGCTGGGAAGGTGGCTTGGTGGTAGAGCGCTTGCCTTGCATGCCTGAGGCCCTGGGTTCGATTCCTCAGCACCACATAAACAAAAAGAAAAAAGCCGGAAGTGGCGCTGTGGCTCAAGTGGTAGAGCACTAGCCTTGAGCTGGAGATTTGAGGGACAGTGCCTAGGCCCAGAGTTCAGGCCCCACAACTGGACCCAAAAAAGAAAGAAAGAAAGGAAAGAAGAAAGAAAGAAAGAAATGGCTCTATCTGTATATCCTGGATGCTTGCAGTGAGACTTAGGAACATGTCTGTTTCTCCCTCCCCTGCCGCCCCCCCTGCTTTGGCTGGGTCCCCGGCACAGAGATCTTAGCACAGCACCTATGTTCTAGCTGCTGGTCTGGTGTGGTGATGTTGACTTAGGGCTCCCCCTCCCCCATAAACACAGTGTTCTCAGTGTCTATCATTGGGCTTGGGGGTTCGAGTCCCGCCTGCCTCCTCCACAATGGAATATGAGGGAAATATTCACTAGAAATTTTCTAATCAGAACATTGGGCTCCCTTGCTTTAATTGTGAGTATTGTTGTTGTTTGGGCCATTTCTGGGGCTTGAACTTGAAGCTTGTCCCTTAGCTATTTCGCTCCAGTCGTGGCTCTACTTCCAGATTTTTGATCGTTAATTGGAGATAAGAGTCTCACACAGACGTTCCCCCCTGAGCTGGCTTCAAACCGTGATCTTCAGAGCTCGGCTTCGTGAGTGGCTGGCACAAGGCACAGATGGGCACCTGTGCCTTTGCTATTTATTTATTTATTTATTTTGTTGGCCATGGGGCTTGAACTCTGGGCCTGGGCACTGCCCTCAGCTCTTCAGCTCAAGGCGAACGCTCTACCACTTGAGTTACAGCGCCACTTCTAGTTTCCTGGTGGTCCATTGGAGATAAGAGTCTCACAGACTTCCCAGACCAGGCTGGCTTTGAATTGTGATCCTCAGATCTCAGCCTCCTGAGTAGCTAGGATGACAGGTGTGAGCCACAGACACCCGGCTCCTTTGTTGTTTTTAAGCAGGACAGATAGGCTAGGCCAGAGACAAAGGATGCACATGTGGCCTGTAAACCCTGCCCCTGGGGACAGACCAGGGTCCTTCCTACAAAGGTATGCGGAGGGGACAAAGCGTGGGCATAAGAAAAGGATTTGTCCAGCAGCCTCGGAATGAAACAACTCTGGGTAACAATAAATACCAGGCCTCCGTAGAGCTGCCGGTTCCCTGGGGGCCATGCAGTGAGCCTTTGAGGTTGCTAAAAGTAGAAGCCAGTGGTTGAACCCCTCTCTCTCCCTGTAGAGACACGGGCAGGGAGCTGTTTGGGTGACTCGAATATGTGAGGGGTGCAGGAAGAGTCCACTTGGCTCCCAGTGCTGCCTTCCAGCAGCCCTGCCTGTGCTCTGACTGGCTGCCAGCACCCCACAGTTCCCCTGGGGGGCCTGGTTGCTGCGTGGGCTTTATTAAAGGGGCCCAGAAAGGATGCCAGGCCTTAACCTAAAGTGTGGGCTTCCCAGCTCAGCCTGGGAGGCAGAGAAGAAGGTCAGGCAGCGTGCTGACCCCTGCAGCCCTAGCCAGATATCTTCTCCAAGGATCTGCACCCTGCAGTGGGGTGAGGCCAAGGGATTGTCATCTTCTAAGGCCCACGGCCAGGTGGGTGCTCGTTCTGAACTGGATACCCAGCCCTCGGAGGGGGTCAGTGATGCCCAAGAGCAGGAACTTGTGCAGGCAGATGTGAGATTTCCCCAAAGATGGCCTTATCTTCCCAGCAGGGATGAGATAAGAGAACCACAGCCCACTTGATTCATTCATAGAGGTCTCTTCAGCCTCCAGCATTCTTGGTCCCAAGGAGGAGATGGCACCTGAGTTTGTCTGGTAAAATCCTGGGCAAAGCGGAGGCTTTCTGTTTGTAAGCTGGATGGATGCCCTAGAGGCAAGGGCTTGACTCAGATCCCTGACTGCCGGAGTCATGCAGAGAGCATGGGATTCAGTTCAGCTGTCTCAAATGGTGGAGGTGAGGGGTGGGGTGGAGAGATCAGGATGTGTCCAGGGTGTTCTGTGTTCCAGGGATGGGGCCAGGGTCTCTGCATGAGAACTCTGAACTAAAGCCGGGGCACCAGAGATTCAAGCCTGGAATCCTAGCTACTCAAGAGGCTGAGATCTAAGGTTGGTAGTTCAAAGCCAGCCCCGGGGCTGGGAAGGTGGCTCAGTGGTAGAGTGCTTGCCTTGCATGCCTGAGGCCCTGGGTTCGATTCCTCAGCACCCCATAAGCAAAAAGAAAAAAAGCCAGAAGTGGCACTGTGGCTCAAGTGGTAGAGCGCTAGCCTTGAGCTGAAGAGCTGAGAGACAGCGCCCAGGCCCAGAGTTCAGGCTCCACGACCAGACCCCCCCCCCAAAAAAAAGCCAGCCCCCAGGCAGGTAAATCTAAGAGACTCTTTTCTCTAATGCACCAGCAAAAAGTTAGAAGTAGAGCTATGGCTCAAGTGGTAGAGCACCAGCTTTGAGTGAAAAAGCTCAGGGACAGCACCCAGACCTTGAGTTTAAGTCTCAGGAGACTGGCATGATGATGGTGATGATGATGATGATGATGATGAACCCATCTGACTGGTGGTACCAGTGAGGTGGAATGATTGCTTGGCTATTTATTGCATGTATGTTACTATACAACAGCAAAATTTGGAGATGAGATCGAAACTCAGCATTCTCTAGCACCTTGAGGAAGAAAAGACTCCAACCGAAAGCCAAAACCTGGACTTTAAGTGTTTTTTTTTTTTTTAACCAAGCTCACCCCCAGCCTTCACTCAGAGATTTATTGGGGGCAGCAGAATGTGCCCTGTCTTATGGGGCTGGGTTAGGGGAGCAAAGAAATAAATTGTTGCTATTACGGATGAAGCAATTATCATAAATCTATTTTTAATCTCTTCCTCCTTTTAGAATAATCGAGGCTGTCTCTTCACAAGAAGAATCCTCCTGGCTATGCAAAGAGGAAAGGTACAGAAATTGTTCCTCTAGTTGAAAATGCTAATTGAGCAGTCACTTATTATTTTTTAACCTTCATTAACTGCATTAGTCGGCATTAGTGCCTTTTAAACCCCTTTAAACGTTGTGTTCAATTCACTCTCTTTAGACTCTTCTCTTCCAGGAGTGTAGATCACCTCCATCCTCATTTTCATCTCTCTCTTTCTTTTTGGATGACAACTTTGGTTTAATTTGTATTTTGGGAATTGAAATGCAAATTTCCCATTATCTGCCATCTTCTCTTCCTCATGATCTTCTGGGATGCTAGGAGCTGGATTAATAGTATGGGTACGGGTGTTTCTGACCACGCCCCTCCCAACTCAGCCCACTGGGCCACGCCCCTTCCCTCTCTAGCCACGCCCCTCCCAGGCTTCACTGGCCACACCCAACCCAACCTGCTCAGTGGTGGGATAGTTGGTGCTGAGTACAGTACTTACCCAAGTCTGGATAGACCAAAAACAAAGCCACATGGTGAAGTCCACTCATGAGTAGTTCCACGCAGTTCCAGGCAGTAGTTCCAGGCAGTGAGACACATGTCTCTTGTTGGGGAAATAGACCATGCCAAAGGCTGTCCAGCACTGCGGATAGACGGAATAGCATGAGCAGTGAGTTTTCTGTGCATTTAATACATTTAATAAGGAGGAAAAGGAACAAAGGGAAGAGGAGGAGGATGAAGGTGAGGAGAGCTGTCCTGGTTGTTCCAAAAGAGAACTGGATTTGGCATGAAGATCATAGGGACATTCGGTGCAGAGGTGCCAAGTCGTGAGGGGGAGATGCCAGGAAGGTTGGTGGAGGGGAAGGGAGCCGCTGGGCCCTGACACCGGCTCTGCCTCCCCCTGCACCAGTGTCCCCTGCACACATTGGCCTCCAGAGCATGCCAGTGTCTTCAGCAGTAAGCAGGACTGAACGGGTCAGCACCCACATGGCCATCAGGGATTAAAAGAGGTGCCCAGTGCAAACATGGCTCCTTTCCCCTTTAGATCAGCTAAGGTATCCGTATTGTGTCCACCCAAGAGCCAACCGTGAGACTCCAGAGACAGGATGTCATGGGCTTGTGGAAGGGAAGAAGGGCTCTGAGGTTGTTTATGATCACGCAGTGTTATACCTGCAGGAGCAGAAACTGGGTGCTGGCAGTCCAATGCTAGACACATGGCGGCTGCCCTGGCCAGTCTACAGCCCGCATCCAGCGCCTGTCCCTTAGGCTGAAGGAATGGAGAGAAATAACGCCTCTCAGCCACAGCCAGCACTTCCCAGCAAAAACAAACAGGGGTCAGCGGTGGTGGGAAGACTCTAGGGGCTCCCGCACCCCATCCGTGCAGACTAACATTCTAGACTCTTTCAGTGTGTGCTGATCTGGGGCTTGAACTCAGGGCCTGGACGCTGTCCCTGAACTCTTTTGCTCAAGGTGAGTGCTCTACCACTTTGAGCCAACAGCACCACTGCCAGTTTTCTGGTGGTTCGTTGGAGATAAGCGTCTCAGGGGCTTTCTTGCTCAGGCTGGCTTTGAACTGCCATCCTCAGATCTCAGCCTCTGGAGTAGCTAGGATGACAGGCGTGAGCTATGGGTGCCCAGCGAAGCTCCACACTCTTCAGAGAGATGTAAACAAGGAACAGCAGGTGCCAATGTTCTGGTCACCAAAATAAGACAGGACCCAACCCAAAGAGAGATGCTCTCAGCCCAGCAGATTCTTCATTGTCCCCCTGCAACACACACCCTTCCCACCCCTGGCACAGAAGATTCCTAGCAGTGGGTTAGACTGCAGAGCTGAAAATGGAATCCCAGGACCAGAGCCTTCCCAAATAGGAAGTAAGTTGGTAAACTGCCAGCTGGGAATTGACACCCTAGAGCTTCAATGAAATTTAAATTCTGACACAGAAGAAAGGCTTAACGAAGCGGATAGGAAGGCAAGATGGCAGACACTAGGGATGAGATGCTCCAGAGTCCGGTGACAGGTACAACTGGCACTCTGCCACCCAATAGGAACAGACCCAGAGGAACACGTGGGCTGGGTGCAATTAGGGCTCACTCCTGCAATGTCTGCTGGGGGAGAATCACAGTTCAAAGTCAGCCTAGGGAAAAAAGTTCATGAGATCCTCATCTCAAAGAACCAACCAGGCGGTGGTGGTGAATGTCTGCCATCTCAGCTTGCTCTGTAGAAAGGGTCACAATCCGGGATGACCCAGGAGGGGGAAAAATGTCGTGACACCCCATCTGAAAAACGATGAACGCAAAAAAGCCAAAGGAAGCCATTGAGGAGGGTCCAAAGTGCCGGGGGGCTGACCCCACACTTCTTATTTGCTCAGACCACAAAACTGCATCCCCCCCAAACGAGGTCAGATTTTAGCCACTGAGCCTGAAGCCTAAAAGTTTCTAGTGGTGGTG
This sequence comes from Dipodomys ordii, assembly GCF_000151885.1. Taxonomy (NCBI): domain Eukaryota; kingdom Metazoa; phylum Chordata; class Mammalia; order Rodentia; family Heteromyidae; genus Dipodomys; species Dipodomys ordii. The sequence goes on along the minus strand of NW_012267231.1, from coordinate 13,879,270 downwards.
GTGCATTAACGTCCGTGGTGTGTACATAGATCTCTCCTAAGCTTTCGGCGCAGTTGTGTGAGAATTCCAGCTGGCTTGCAGCTGTGGTTGAGGGTGGGGATGCTGGCTGTAGTCCAGGATTGAGATGAGATTGGATGGGGGGAAACAGCAACCAGGATGTGGAAGCAGGTGACCCCTGTTCCCTGTGGCCTGTGTCCTGGTGGCAAGAAACTGTCGGAGCCGGCATTGTGTCGAACGAATTTGAAGGTGCTCCTTGCGATCTGGAGGACAGGAGCTGAGGTCCTGCAAACCACCAGGCAGGGGATGTGGGGGTCATGGCTGAGAAAGGGTCCAGAGCAGGGAGGTGGGTCAGGGCTGCCCACCCCAGGGGCCACTGGGACTCTTAGATAAAGCATGGAGGGCTGGGGGAGGGGGGTCGAGGTGGATTCGTGTCCTTTTGTGCAACCTGGAATTTTCTTCCTCTTGCTTTTCTCCACCGGCCTCCCCAAATCCTGTGCCTACTTCTTTTTTTTTTTTAAAGATAAAAGCCATGCTTCGCTTTTTTCTTCTTTTCCTAACATAATTTATGCTCACTGTAGACACTTGATCTCTTTTAATTTGAAGGAACCAGATGCCTGCAGAAGTCTGCTAGGTGTGTGGAGATCCCGATGCTTTGTCTTCCCGTGGTCTAGCCCCACCCCGGCCCGCCCCACCCCGCCCTGCCCCACCCCACCCTGTCCCTCCCAGGCCTGGCAGACCTGGTCTTCCATCTTAACAGCCTACACAGGGATGTCGGCATTCCTGTTCAAGAGGCCAGAGCCATGTGATAATAAGAAAGTTGTGATTCCTGCTACTTAGGAAGCTGAGGTCTGAGGATCGAATTTTGAAGCTAGCCTGGGCAGGAAACTCCTTGAGACTCTCATCTCCAACGAACCCGCAAAATGCTGCAAGTGGAGGTGTGGCTCAAGTGGTGGAGCACCAGCCTTGAACCACAAAGCTCAGGGACAGTGCCTGGGGCCCTGAGTTCAAGCTCCAGGCCCAGCACACAAAGATAGGCCACTAGATATGTCCACTGAATGTTGGAGCCTGGTGGAACAGAACCGGCCAAGACGGGACTGCATGGGAGAGCAGCCAGCACCATTCCTGGCACAGGGCCTCTGTCTGTGGAAATGCGTCTCCTCGCCATGCTGTGCCCTGAGTGAGGCAGGGGCCAGGAGGGCCCAGGGGAGGCGCACTGAGACGCAGCTCCCATCCTCCCTGTCTCCGCCCTCCCTTCATCCCACTTTGCTGAGTTCCTGCATTTCCCACTGAATTTTTCATGTGGAGGAAGCGCAGGCTTGGCTGGGCTCCGCTTTGATGAATCTTTGATGCTGATGCTGGGGAAGGGGAGGGGGAAAGAAGAGGAAGGAGGGGGAGGAGGAGAAGGAAGGATGGGGGGGGGACGGAGGGCACTGTGAGCAAGGATCCCTCACAGAGGGTGCTCAGACTTGCAACCTGTCAGGCCTTGTGTTCGTGTGTGTGTGTGTGTGTGTGTGTGTGTGTGTGTGTGTTATGTAGTGTAATGTGTTTTATGCGCATGTATGTATCTTGGGTGTGTGTTGTGTATGTGGTGTGCAGTGGGTGGTGTGGGTATATGTGTGTTACCTGTGTTGTGGGGCAGAGGGAAAGACTAGAACGAGGCCCTGGGGTGACTAGCTGTCTCTCTTGCACATGTCCTCTGGGAAGAGGATTAGGGCGTGTTCTTCCTGTCCGCCTTCCTTCCACCAGCAAACTTGGAGGTGGACAGAACTTCTGGTTTCTTCACCATTTGAGCCCCAAGTTCCGGCAGCTGAAGATTCCCAGGTGATCCCTCAGGTGATCTCTCATCTCCCAGGTGATTGGTTGGGTCCTTTCTGGGGAGGGAGGAGATCAGGGAAGAAAACAGCAGCCGCTGATAGCAAGGCATGTTGTGTCCTTAGGGCTGCCCGAGGGAGCCCGTGCTAGCATTGATGAGCACTGAGTACAAGCCAGACACTGTTGTGTACAACACCCCTGTGAAATACAGATTGAGGTTCCAAGCCAGCCCAGACAGGAAAAGTCCAGGAGACTCTCATCTCCAAATTAACCACCAAAAAGCCAGAAGCAGAGCTGTGGCTAAAGCAATAGAATGCCAACCTTGAGTAAGAAGCTAAAGGTACACCGAGTACCCAAGCCCTGAGTTCAAACCCCGCGACTGGCACAAAAGTACATAAATGCATACATACATAGATATATAAATCAAATGACTAGGACAGAAGTGGTGAGCGCTGACACATGTGAGCCGGGGGAAGCCGAGGCAGGACAGAGTACCGCAGGACACACAGGGTCCCCCGCAGAGTGTAGCTGGAAGAACTTTGAGGACAACTCTGAAGCAAGCTCCTAGGACGCTGTCTTTACACCTGTGGTCAGAGAACCTTTGCAGCTGGCGTGCGACTGGGGCATCCCAGGCTGGCAGAGGGGAAGCAGGAGCCGGGGCCCTCGTGGGTCTTAAATGCCACACAATGGAGCTGATTAAAACTAACTCCATGCCATCATACATACTGCCATCCATGCCCCTGCCCACGTCAGACATAACCAATCTATGGTGGCTACTGCTGATCAGTCACACGGCTCCATCCTCGCTGACCAGGATATGGCTTTGCTGGTGTTGCTAAGAGAGAACTAACTAGAACTGATGTCACTTATTACGGCAGTGCTGGAGCTTGAACTCAGGGCCTCAATCTTGTGAGGCAGACGTTCTGCCACTTGAGCCTCTCTTGCCAGCCCTTTTGTGCCTTGATTATTTTGAAGATAGGGTCTCACTTTAGGCCTGGGCCAGCCTAAACTTCAATCTGCCAAACCCTCGAGTCTCTGTTGCTAGAATGATGGGCTTGCACCAACTTGATCTCAAGACAAAGTCCTCATGGTCTTGAGAACTCGGATGTCTGAGCTGGCCTCGAACTGTGATCCTCCAGTCTCTGCCTCCAAGGAGCTATCTTAGCCCTCTCTGGATCTCCTCCTCACGGCAGGCAGTGGAATTCTCTGTCAGCTGTTGTTTCTGGATTGGCTGGGTCCAAGGCACCATCTTGGGCCAAGAGCTACTTGAGAGCTTGCCCTGAAGTACTTCTAGTTTGGGAAGGACCGGTGGGTAGAGCCTCCTCAGATGCTAAGAAGAGCCCAGTTGTGTGCTGCCCTTATACAAGACACTGCCCAGGGCGCAGCATGTGTGCGGGGATCAAATCCTGGCTCTGCCACTTACCTCCCAGGGGTGGAGGAAGGGAGCTTGGCTTTCTCCTGTGTTATATGAGGTTATAACCTTCATTCCTCTTAGGTTTGTGATCCTAAAAGGAACAGTGGCACTTGGCAGCCCTTGTGAAGGTTAATTGTGTGCATGCATGTGCATGTGTGTGCCTGTGTGTGCATGCATGTGCATGTGTGTGCCTGTGTGTGTGTGTGTACATGAACGCGCCAGTACTGGGGCTTGAACTCAGGACCTGGGCATGATCCTTTAGCTTTTTTCATTCAGAGCTGGTGCTCTACCACTTGAACCACGGCTCCACTTCTGGGGCTTTTTGCCAGTTACTTGGAGATCAGAGTCTGAAGGACTTTCCTGCGCCAGCTAGCTTCAAACGGCAGTCCTCAAATCTCAGCCTCCTAGGTAGCTGGGATTACAGGCGGGAGCTACCTGTACCTCACCAGGTTAACCGTCTTCAACAGGGCTATAAATGGGAAGGTGCGCCTCCAAGCCTCGGTGGGCAGCACAGAAAGGCCAGGCTGTGGCTGCTCTGGTTTGCCCAGGGCTCCCCTCCTGGCTTTTGGGGTCCACAGAGGCTGCAGGGACCCCAGCATTCACCATGTTACTCCCTGGGGGGAGAATTGCTGCTGAACTGAAACTGGCTTGCTGTCCCCCCAGCAACAGGACTCCCGTGGATGACCTCCAGCCTGGCGAGATGGGAGATTAATCTCTCCTTTAATCCTATACTTAAAAAGGACAAAGTTTCACTCTTCCGTGGAGACGAGGAGATTACAACCTGCCACTGATTTCCTGTTTGCCATCTGTGGATTTCCGTATTCCCAACTGTCTTGAATGGGATAGGGGAGAGCGGGGAGAGGAGGGGGACAGAGACCTAATCTCTTCTCTGGCCTTGTTTATTCTGTCTTCCAAAAAGAATCAGGCTGGTACCCTGCCCTGCTGCTTGGTGATGTAGCACAGAGTGAGATCTGTCTCCCCCCCCCCCCCACACACACACAGATTCCAGCCTCTCCCTAGTTTTAGGGGATTAAGGGGTCACTCAAAGGGTGAGTAATCTGCCATCTCCTGGGGCTGGGGAAGCAGAGGCAGGCCCCTGTTAGAACACCAGGTTCTCTGAGACCAGCATCCCAGCACCCCCCTCTTTCCAGGGTGTGTGAGTGTGGAGGGGAAGGGGTACAGGGGTCACGACCCGGCTCTCAAGCCTTTGGGCTTAGCCACGGGAGACCCAGCTCCAGTGGCCGCCGCCACTGCCACCACCGGCAGGAAGTTCTAAGCCATTTGCTCTGCTGTGTCCCCAGCCCCTGTCTGTCCCTGGTCATGTCTGGGCATGCGTCTCCCCTGTGGGTCAGAGGGCAGGAACGAAGTGCACCTGCAGACTTAGATTCGCGCATGCGCAGCCAGTGACTCAGATGGAGAGCTTGGAGGTGTCTGCCCCAGCCCCCCACAGAAAGGAGAAGCTCTCCCTCTGCCCCTGCCCCCCCATAGCTCACTCTTTGGGGGTTCTACCCTGTGCTCTGTGGAGCTTTCCTCCCGCTCTCCTGCTCCAAATGAGATGAGGCTGAGGCCTTCCCCTGGGCCCCACCTCCATGCTGTGAGTGTCCTGTGCGTGTGTCCTGTGTGTTATATGTATGTCCTGTGTGTACATCCCGTGTGTCATGTGTGTCTGTTGCATGGAGAGATGAGGATCCGACCTCTGGACCTCACGGCGATGCTGGGTCGGCCCTGTAGTTTGAGGTGATGGTCACCAGGGGGCAGGCTTGCATGCTGCTGGCTAAGTCTGCCATCAGGATGTTCTGGGAGTCTTGGGCCTGGTGTGTGGGGGTTGGGGGGTGCTGTAGAGGATGCTGGAGGATGTCTGAGGAGGGGGTGTCTGAGGCGGGGTACGGAGGACGGGGCTGTGTTGCTTCTGTGTGGGTCTGCAGCCTCAGCTCTGGAAGGCCTGCTCTCTTCCCCTTCATTTGCATCTTGCTCAGTGTCTTGCAGGACTTCTGACCCCTGGCAGGTTCCCGGTCCCCGCGTAGGAAACTGGGGCCAGGTGCTACAGAGACACGGGTCAGGGTGGAGGAGTCGGCCCCAGCTCCAGCTGCCTCTCATCCTGGTGGGATGGGGTGACCCGGTCCCTCACAGGGGTGTACCAGGAGCTGGGGAGCCTCTCGAAATGCCCAGCCCTGTTCTGAGGGGCTCATGATGGAGACAGAGACAGGACAAGGACGCAGTGGCCAGAGGCCCTGCATGGTCTGCGCCGTCCCCGGGGAGCAAGCCTAGGGCACCGGGGAGGCCAAGTCAGCCCCGGCTCCCATCACTGATGAGACAAACTCAGGGCTCACAGACCCCGGCTGACCTGAGCAGAGAGGAGTCACCTGATGGATGGGGCCGGGCCTTGTGGAGGTAGGCCTGGGAGTGGCTTCTGGAAGTTTCCATGCTGTTCCCTTCAAGCTCTGTTGGACAGAATAGGCAAACAGCCAGGCAGAGCCTAGGCTTGATCTGGGCACTGGAGTGGCAACCAGAGTAAGCAGTCCACTTGCTCCTGGCTGCCCAGCCTTCTCCAAGAGCTCAGAGAGGCAGAGGAGCTGGTGTCCCTCCTTCCCTCCCTC
>NW_012267231.1:13842413-13873377 GCF_000151885.1 Dipodomys ordii | reverse complement strand
CCTTCCTTCCTTCCTTCCTTCCTTCCGTCCTTCCTTCCTTCCGTCCTTCCTTCCTTCCTTCCTTCCCCTCTTTCTTTCTCTCCTCTCCCTCCCTGCCTCCCTGCCCCCAGCCCTGCATCTTCCTGCAAGCTCTTCTCTGGCCCCTGGCCGCAGTGGGGGGCCGGGTTACTGGGGCCCCTGAGGGCTCCCAGCTGTGCCCAGACTCTGGATGGGTCTCTGGGTTCTTTTGGGCTCTTTCTTGGCACAGCCTCCCATCCCCCATCCAGGGTCGCCCCCTCGGCAGAGAGGACTTCTCACCCCAAATCCACTGAGTCCACTGCAGACTGGGGGGCTGTCCTGATGCCAGAGGGGGGGGCTCAGGATGGAGCCTTGTGCTCTGGTTAGGCGCTGGCTGGGCCTGGCCTGGGCGTGGTGGTGGTGGTGGTGAAGGTGGTGGTGGGTCCCAGTGTGTCTTCGCTCTAACTTGAGCAAGGAGGGGAACAGAAGCCAGGGAGATGGGGCACACGTGGACGCTGAGCTCCTTGTAGACAGCGGACAGCACCAAGTGTCCCACATCCTTAACCTTGACCTTGAGCACGGCCACACTGCGGAACCTCCAGCCTTTCTCATACCCGAGCCCCACCATCACCTCCTGGAGTTGAAAAAGGAAGAAGAGAACACGCTGACTCACCTCCAGTGTGGCGTGGCGGGGGCCGAGTAGGGGCTGGGCACCCCAGCCTCTTCCTCCTTCTCTAGTCTGGGCTCTGGGCTTCTTCCCCTTCTGCGGTCACCCCGGGGACTCCAGCTGCTGACCTCCAACCTCCAGGTTAAAATGTTCTCATCCTCAGCCACAGAGGCTCCCGCGGGCCGGGCAAGCCCAGCTGCCCAGTGTTGGGGCCTGGTCCCCAAGGCAGAAGGGGCCCCCTCTCTGAGGAGGAGGTGGCTTTTTCTGCATGGACCGAGCTCTCCTGGGGTGCAGGAAGACTGGAGGGGGCAGGCCTTGAACCTCCTCCCCGGAGCCCAGTAATGGTGGGGGAGGGACATACAATAGTTATGAATTCGTGGAGTGCCCCTTTGCCTCCCCCCGCCATGTTTTCTGAGCAATATGTTTTCATGATGTGTGATTTGCCATCGGGGCCCCCTGACATAGAAAGGCACCACCGTCCCTCAGCTCTGTTATACATAAATGTGTCCTAAGCGGGGAGGTGACAGAGGACAGGTGTTGGGGGCACGTGGCTGCCATGAGGGGCTGGAGAGGGAGGTGGCTCAGACATTCAAGAAGAAGGCCCAGGCTGCTCCTGGCTGAAGCTGATAGAAAAATCCAGAAAATCTTGCAGAGGAGAGGCAAGGTGGTTATGTTCACTGCTGACTCCCCACTGCTGACCCCTACTGCTGACCTCACTGCTGACCCCCCACTGCTGACCCCTACTGCTGACTCCCACTGCAAATCCCCTCAGTGTTGATCCCCACTGCTGACTTCACTGCTGACTCCCCACTGCTGACCCCCACTGCTGACCCCTCACTGCTGACCCCTCATGCTGACCCCTCATGCTGACCCCTCACTGCTGACCCCCCCACTGCTGACCTTACTGCTGATCCCACTGCTGACCTCACTGCTGACCCCCACTGCTGACCCCCACTGCTGACCCCTCACTGCTGACCCCACTGCTGACCCCCCACTGCTGACCCCCACTGCTGATCCCACTGCTGATCCCACTGCTGACCTCACTGCTGACCCCACTGCTGACCCCCACTGCTGACCCCTCACTGCTGACCCCCCACTGCTGACCCCTCTGCTGACCCCTCACTGCTGACCCCCTCTGCTGACCCCCACTGCTGATCCCACTGCTGACCCCCCACTGCTGACCCCACTGCTGACCCCCCACTGCTGACCCCCACTGCTGATCCCACTGCTGACCTCACTGCTGACCCCACTGCTGACCCCCACTGCTGACCCCTCACTGCTGACCTCACTGCTGACCCCTACTGCTGACTCCCCTCTGCTGACCCCTTACCACTGACCCTCACTGCTGACCCCTCACTGCTGACCCCTTACTGCTGATCCCCTCTGCTGACCCCTCAATGCTGACCTTCACTGCTGATCCCCTCACTGCTGACCCCTCACCATTGTTGACCCCCTCTGCTGACCCCTCACTGCTGATCCCCTCTGCTGACCCCTCCCTGCTGACCCCCCACTGCTGACCTCCTCAAGCTGTTGCTCTCACTGGCATGGGGACCTTGGTGTCCCCTCCCTGGGGGCTGCCAGGGGCCACTTTGAGGCCTTAGTGACTCCCTGTCCAGGCTGGAGCTCTGGGCCCTTCAGGAGTCTCGTAGGCTTGGAGGGCGGCAGACCCGGGTATCCGTTTCTTTGCGCCGCTGCTCTCCATGACACATGATGCAGTCTTAGCACCAGGCGGGGGCTGAGTGCCATGGCTCGTGTCTATAATCACCAGCTACTCAGCAGGCTGAGTTCTGAGGAACCAGTTCAAAGCCAGCCTGGGCAAAAAAGTCCATGAGACTCTTATCTCTCGTGAACCCCCAGAAAACCAGAAGTGGAACTGTGGCCCAAGCAGCAGAGCGCTAGCCTTGAGTGAAAAAAAGCTCAGGGACAGAGCCTAGGTCCTGAGTTCAAGGTGTAGGACTGGCACAAAACCAAAAATAAAAACAAAATCCAGCCTGGGCTTCATTTTGAATTCCTACTAAGCATTGGTGAGTCACATGGCCCTGTAGCCTCTGCTCCTCAGCTGTAAGATGGGGGTCCAGCTGGGGTAGAATTGGACACTCAGAGGATGGGGATTGCCCAGAAGCAGGGGGTGGGGGCTCCCTGGAGGATGGCAATCCCCCATTCCCAAGGGCTTTTCCTGCCGGGGGTTCAGGATAACCGTGGCTCCATGGCTCAGTGGTTCTGTGGCTCTGTGGTGATGCGTGGTTACATTGGAACCTTGGTGTCGGCACCAGGCAGGTTCAGGCCTCAACCCTGGGCCAGATCTGAGTCCTCTCGTCCTATCAGGAGGGGGCCTGGCCAGCCCCCACCTCCCACTCTCTGGTCCCCAGAGGATGTCGGTCCCTCGGCCATGGACACCGTGGCCGGGCTCATGTATTTCTCTTTCCTGAGTCCGAGGTTGGCTCCGTGGTTAAGGCACAGCCCACTGTGAAGGGAAGCGCGTGGAGTGGCAGGCCATCCACGCAGCCAGACCCCTGCAGGCCTGCATGAACTAGCTGGAGCTGCAGCTGCTCCCCGCTCTAGGCCCCAAAGCCAAGTCTCTGAGATCCTTCAACCATCGCCACGCACGACCGGTGCGCGTTGGAGGTAATTGCCCAAATCCAAAGGACGAGCAGAAAGGACTTGTTGATTTTGGACCCGATCTGGCTGCCCCTCACCCCAGAGGCCAGGGCTGACCTGAGCTTCTGGCAGAGTCAGACCATGCCGGTAAGGACGTGACCAGCTGGAGTGAGCCTTGAACTAGGGCCATGGTGGCCAGAACCTGAGCATTTGCCTGACTTTTCTGCCAGCTGACTGGAAGCCGGCTTGCTTTAGAGAATAACCCAGAGAACAAAATGAGGAACTGGAACGCCTATAAAAAGAAGTTGGCTCTTTCTTGCAGCCAAAGAGTCCCGGATGATAATGGTCTGTGAAGCTGGCCTCCCTTCCTCCTCCTTCCTTCTCTCCCTCCCTCTTCCTTCTTTCTGTCCCCTTCCCTCCACTTCTCCCTCCTCCTCCCTCTTTCCTCCCTCTACTCCATTCTCTTCTCCTATCTCCCCCCATCTTCATGGGGGGGGTGGTCCCACCTCATAAGGATCCCATTTCTCCATCTGTCATTGGAGGGGCATGGCTTCCACACACATGCCCCTGCTTGGAATTTTTTAACTCAGGGTCTTAAACTCAGGGCCTGGAAACTGTCCCTGAGCATCTTCACTCAAGGCCAGTGCTCTACCGCCTGAGCTACAGCGCCACTCTGGGGTTCTTGGTGGCTCATTGGTGATCAGGGTCCCACTGCGGGCTTTGGGGTGGGTTTGCATAAAGCGCAGCCGCTTGGCAGTACTGGGGTCAGCTTTCCCAGCCCATCACCTCCCCAGGCCCCTGGACCCCTGCACCTGTTTTAACAGGAGACCACACACAGTTTGAAAACTCTACTCCAGCCAGCTTGCAGCTCAGGAAAGAAATCTGCCCCTGCTGAGATCAAATTGCCCCATGCCCTCGGCCTTCTCTCAGAGGACCTGATTCTTGTCCTGTGGGAGGTCGGGGGCAAATTCATCAAGGGGAAGATGCCAGCCCATAACAACAACTACAACAACACCAACAATGACAGGACATCGAATTTGCTCCCGCTGAAGTTTCTCGAGCCTCTGGCAAGGGGCCACGAATGTACTTAGGCAGCAAATCACCAGAAAGAAAGAAAGGAGGGAGGGGGGGGGAGAGAAAAAAAGCAAAAAGCAAAAAGATATAATCTGACAGATTTTTCACAGGCTTAAATATTCATGAATTAAAGGAATTGGCAGAATTTTCTACATTATTAGCTTTCATCATGGTTGCGAGAGCAGTTGGTATCCTGGCTCCTCTTCAAGATCCATTAATCTCGTCTATCACCAGAGCAGCCATTTTAAAATGAGCTTTGCTTTTTTTTTTTTTTTTAATGGAGGGCTGCAGGTGGGAGGGGAGGAGGAAGCGGCCGCACCACACTGACCTCTCTACTGGTAGATGGACAGCCGGGCCTGGGCTGGAGATCAGGGATCAGAGTCACCCAGAGCAGGACCTGGGAACGATTCAGGCACCCCTGGCCACGGAGGTGCGGGCCTCACCACATTTCCCATGTGGCAGCCAACATCTGCCCCAGGGCCCTGGCATCTGCACTGAAGGCTGGTGGAGTGGTTAAGTGGTTTACTGGCTGCCACCTTTAAGGGGCTAAGGTGGCCTTTAGGTGACCTAAAGACCCTGAAGTGGGGGCTTCTGGGAGAGAAAGACATTTGGACCAAATAACACAGGCCCTCTACCAGATGGTACTCAAGGTTTGGTCCACCAGAAACGCTGGCTATTTATGGAAGAGGGCAGGCTCTCTGCTGGGGACCGTGCTTAGCATCAAGGAACTTGGAAGGCACGCGCACGCACGCCCGTGCATGCACACGCACAAGGTAACCGTTACAGGAATAAGTCACTGAGTGCGCGATTGGGTCTCCTGTCCATGATCGTACCAGCATGGAACAGCAGGGCCTGGATTCGGATCCAAGTCTTTTTGTCCCCAAATGTAGCAAGAATATGCTGTGTTGGCTGCTGTCCTGGAGCTCTGGGGATTGTCTTGCCAAATCCATCCAGAATTTTCCAAGAGAAAGCTACTTTCAAAGCAGGGGGCAAAGTTGTAAGTCAGAGAATCCAGAAACTAGAGGCGCAGGTAACTTTTCTTTTCTTCTTTTCTTTTTTGTGGGTCGGTGGTGGGGCTTGAACTCGGGGATTGGGTACTTTCCCTGAGTTCTTTTGCTTTAACCTAGTGCTCTACCACATTGAGCCACAGCACCACTTCTGGTTTTTGAGTGGTTAATTGGAGGTAAGAGTCTCAAGGGGACTTTTCTGCTCCAGCTAGCTTCGAACCACAATCCTTAGATCTCAGCCTCTTGAGTAGCTAGGATTACAGGTGTGAGCCACCAGCGCCCGGCTGTCACTAGTCTTTTCTTCCTTGATTTCTTCTATCCTTTCAGTCAGCCCCTTCCTTTTCTTCCACCCATCTTCCTTTCCCTGTTTTGAAATGTTGATTATTCTCTTGATTCAGGCATGCCAAGGCCATCAGATTGGACACTGACCACCTCTGAAGAGCTAGGGAGTTTTATTCTTGCCCTGTCCAACACCTGATCCTCTCCCTCAGAAGTGGAGAGAGGGGGAAACAAAGAGCCTTTTCTGTGGTTTCTGTGGAGAAGAATGGGCAGGGGAGGGAAGCAGGCTCGCGATGAGGAGCTTGAGCACAGGATCTGTCCTTAGACATCTGGTGCTTGGTTTTGGTGGCAGACTGCAAAATGGAGGCCCTGAGCGTGGGCACCCAACGCAAGAGGGGTGGTGGTGGCTGGTCAGGGCTGGTCAGTTTGCATTTGATTATGATTCTTTGTTTTTCTTATAAGGGGCTTGAACTCAGGGCCTTATGCTGTCTTTTTCTTTTTCTGCTCATGGTGAGCACTCTACCACTTGAGCCATACATCCACTTCTGGCTTTTTGCTGGTTCATTAGGGAAAAGAGTCTCATAGATTTTTTTCGGCCCAGGCTAGCTTTGGAACTGTGATCCTCAGGTCTCAGCCTCCTGTGTAGCTCGGATGACAGGTGTAACCACGAAACCCTTTGCTTCTTTTGTTCTTCCTCCACTTTTTGCGCAGACGTGTGGAAGACATGGGTGAAACTGATGGTCTTGGACGCTGAGCCAGGCCCTCACTCGATACCAAAACACCAGACCATGGCCTTGAACTCCCAACTCCCCCAACTGTGAGAAAAGAAATCCCTGTTCTTTATAAGTGATTCAGTCCCTACTGTTGATGATATTGGCACAGAGGAGAGGAGACATGTATGCATGGACTGGAGCATCCTGTCCTTTTTGTAGAAGTGGCTGGCTGCGGGCAGGACAGTCTCTCCAGGGTGCATGAGACCCTCAGATGTCCTTACGTTGGACAAAATACAATGGCTTAGTTAGTCCCAGCCTTGCTGTCCACCTGCCCAGGGACTTAGTGAGTTCCTTCTCTGCTGGGTGCCAGGCAAGGTGTAGGGTTTCTGTGGGCCTCTACCTGACATGAGCTTGGCATGTTCCCACAAATCTGCTCCCAGGAGCCGGAACACAGTCAGGCCTCAACCTAGGGCAGAAGACCTGTGCCACACAGACACATCGACAAACCCCAGACAGCCAGATGGGTGCAAGTCACCTGCCTGGGTGAGGCCAGCCCTGACTTCAGTCACTACTGTCTCTCCCTTTGAGTCTGTCTGTCTGTCTGTCTGTGCCCATCAGGAGTCTCCGCAGTGGAGGACTGATGTCTTTCTGCAGGCAGAGTGTTTGGGTCACGTCTCTCACGTTTATCACCGACAATAATGATGATTCGTCATCATAATAATTAATAATTATTTACGCTCGCATGGTGTTGATGGGGGGAAAGCATCCACTCTGCTGCCAAGTGCTGAAAACAGCTTCTCATTAGAGCTGGGATTTACAGAGCACGCAGAGTTGGAGGGGGGTACCCTGGCCGTCAGCACAGCCAGAAGTGTGCCATGTTCTGTCTTTACGATGCTCTGTGGAGGAGCCCCATGATCCCTCCCTCTCCTGGCCCCTGGCTACATACAGCCTTTCAGTTCCGGTTTTCTTTCACCCCTAGCCTGACCCTCTAGGCCTGTGGATCCCAGAGCCCAGAGGATCAGAGAGAAACACCAGTGGGTGAGAGGACAGGAGGCCAGAAGTGCAGGCAGTGTGTGTGTGTGTGTGTGTGTGCACATGTGTGCATATGTGCATGCATGTATGTGTGTGTGTGTGTACATACCACATCTGTGTCCTGGCCAGGAGGAGCACTGAAAGGCAGAATTTCTGGCTCAGCTCCAGGCACCTTGCCCCCCAGAGCCTGAGCACAGCCTGACATGAATCTGAGCCCTCCAGGGGGTATGAGGAGGGGGAGGGGAGGGTGCTGGGAAGGGCCTTGGCAGCTCCCACCCAGCTGCTGCCTCCAACCTTGGCCCATGGCAGTTGCTCCTGAGATCCCATAGCTGGAGAGGAGAAGGTGGTGGGATACAAGGGAACGTGCCCTTTGACCTGGGGTTCTTGGCTCCTCCCCTCCTCTGGGGAGGGGCCTGCCTGTCTTGGTGTCCATTTTCCTCATGGAGGAAGCACTGGGGCCTATGTAGCAGGGCTTTTGGCCAATGGGTGGGGAGTGAGGACAGACACCCCTCCCCCCAATCTACTGGGCAGATCCCCCCCTGTCACCCTGCGTGGAGTTGCAGGCGCAGGTCATGCTTTCCTGCTCCATGTCTCATGGTTTCAGCCAGTTTAGTTTCTCTGGAGATGGACCAGGGAGGTCACGGGCACCGATGTGACAGCTCAGCAGAGTGGCAGGCCGGGCTTGGCCAGACTTCTTCCTGTGGTGGCCGATGTGGCCTCCAGAATGAGGACAGAAATGAGTCACAAGGAAGGACAGCAACCAGGCACCCCACTGGGCTCTGCTCTAGGGTCTGGGTCCTGCTGGGGCTGAGGCAGGAGCCGAGGCCGGGTGGCAATCTCCCTGCCAATCAACTGGGTCATGTCTGGTGGTGTGAGGGGCAGGGGGCAGGACTTCCAACCCCCTCCTGCGGTGCTCTGCACTGATGTGAAGGTGCTGCAGCCCAGTGCTTAGCCTCTGGCTATGGAAGAGGAGACAGGGAGATGGCTCTTTAGCAGCATGGGTAGAGCCCTCAGGGGTGGAGTCAAGATGGAAACACTGAGAAGCCATTGATGGGGGAGACCCCCGCCCCAGCCACAGGTCCAGCACAGAGCTGGCCCTGGATCTGTCCTGGGAGCGTGGAATATCTGCCATGGCCCCAAGGATTGTGACTAGCTACGACACACAGCCATCAAGCCCCTGGCTGAGGGACCGTCTGTCTCTGCTTCCCACCTCGGGTACGGGGTGTGTTGAAGGGCAGTGAGGTCTGGTGGGAAGAAAATTAGCTTTGGAATCAGACTGACTGGGAAATCAAAGCTTGGTTCTTCCCTGAAGACCTGGGGCAACCTTGAGGAAGTCGCTGAGCCTCACTGTACCCCATTTTCTTCCTCTCTGGAGTGTATGCATAGCTCTCCAGCAGAGAAGTAGTGATAAAAACACAAGCCATGATGGCGTAGTTGAGTAGGAACTCAACTCAATCCAAGCTGAGCATTCTTCTCCCTCCTGGAAGTGCACATCTTGACCCCACCCACCACCAACATCGCCCTCTCTACTTTCTCCTGGGCAGAGGCCCTGCTCTGTCTAGAAAAGATCAGCAAAAGTTTCCCACCCTCTGCCCATTGTCTGTGTCATTACCTCTCATCTTGCTCATTGTCTCTGCCCAAACAGCCATGGATGACAAGAGGACAGGAGAATGACTATGGCTGTGTTTGACTAAAACTTTATTTAGGGACCAGGAGACGTGGCCCAAGGAGGGAGTTCCTGCTTGGCAAGTCGGATCCTGGAATTTCATCCTCAGTATCACCCGAAGACAAAACAGACTAGAATAAAACACGAAGAAGACTTTGTTGATAAAAGTAGGTAAGCTAGGGGCTGGTGGCTCCCATCTGCCATCCAACTACTTCTCAGGAGGCTGAAATATGAGGATCGTGGTTTGAAGCCAGGCCTGGGAAGAAAAAAAAAATCCCATGAGACTCATATCTCCAATTAACCACCAAAAAGCTAGAAATGGAAAGGTGGCTCAAATGGTCAAGTACTCTTTCTTTCCTATTGTGTCAGTACTGGGGACTTGAACTCAGGGCTTAGAAACTGTCCCTTAGCTCTCTCCCTCAAGGCTGGCACTCGATTCGGTCTTATCTTTTAGAAGCAACCAGTCAATAATAATAACTCTTGATGCTGTCTTATTCCTTGGCCATCGTTTTTGTTTTTCCTTCTCACTTCGTCTTTTATTTCCTTAAAGCACTGGGTGCACAGTTGTTTTATGGCTTGCGTGGCGATTGCCATAGTTGAGGATGTTGAAGCTTGGTGCCGATCGTTTTCCAAGCAGAGCTGATTCATCCTTCTGGAGGACGTAGGACAATGTCAGGAAACACTTTGAGTTGCTGTGACTGGGGAGGAGCTCCAGGAGGTGGAGGTCAGGGCGGCTGCTGGATGTCCTACAATCTCCGGGGCTTCCACCACCATCGGAGGAGGTTATTAAGAAATCACTGCTTTGTGTCCCTGTTCCCTGCTAGCTCGCGGTGACTCACTGGCTTCCGTCCTGTGTTTTTCCCAGTTTCTCTTCTGTTAGATCCGTGTCTGCAGGGGCCATGTATTTGCACCTGCAGCAGCCAGGGGGCGCTGCCATCCTGGGACAGCTTGTTTGGGCATCTGAGGTGCTTGATTTTTTACCTCTAGGGACAAGGTGGATTCAAACCCCAGACTCAACTGGTTGTGCGAAATTTTGTGCCATGCATGGACTTGGCTATCCAGGACCTGACTTCTGCCTGTGCTGATTTTGGATGTCTGAGATGGACAGATGCCGTGGCCTGTCACCCAGAACACTGTGTGTGCGTGTTTGTGAGCCTGCTGCTGCATTCATCTGTCTAGTTACCTAGAAATGAAGAGAACACGGAAAAATGCAGCGCTGGCAGGTTCTCTAGACCTGATATAATTGGCCCAGAGATGGGACACCCAGCCAGGCCTTGGGGACACCCCAGATGCTCGCTTCTTAACTCCGGGCCATGGGAGAAACTATAACAACACAGAACAGACTAAAAAGCAGGCCTGACATGCTGACATTGTATCATCAGAAGTAGCTTCTGGATGCTGGGGATGTAACTCAGTGTGAAACACTTGAGTATGGTGTACAAGGCCGTGAGCCCCAGAACCCACAAAACAATTTTATTTTAAATCTCTTAAAAAGGTCAGGCCTCCTTAACAATCCTCCCTTTATCTACATTTGTAAAACCCCCAAAGCTCTCAAAACCCCAAGTCCCTGTCATCTGATAGGGTCTCATTTGGCAAATGCTCTTCTCACCTGACTTGACTTTGAATTCAGCGGAAACACTTAAGCAAGGCACCAGTGGCTCACATCTGTAATCCAAGCTACTTAGGAGAGCTGAGGATCACAGGTTCGAAAGCCAGCCCAGGCAGGGGAGTCTGTGAGACTCTGATCTCCAATTAATCACCATGCCTGGCTGATAATTATAAATCTTTTTTTTTAAACTTTGGCCAACCTAAGAGGCAAAAAATAAAATCTCAATATGGTAACCCAGTACTTCCGAGAGTGGGCGTGAAGCCAGGCCCTGCCTGCCTTCATTCATTGCACACGCGTGTCTCATCACTAACAAGTTGTCACTCTGTCGTCTCTGCCTGGGTCTGAGGCTACTTCTGATCCTTTCCTTGCTAACTGTGGGAGCTCCTTACAAACAAGCCACTGGATTGGCCACTTTCTTCACCGAGGTGGGGCTTTACATCCAAAAGGCAGATCGCAGGTACAGCGTGGGAGAAGTCTGACAAATGTCTACACTCATGTCACCACCACCCGAATCCAGACAGAAAACATCTCCATTCTTCCAGAAGGTTCCCTTGGGTTTCTTCCCTGGCAGTAATCCCCAAGGGTGGCCCTGGCTTTGACGGCCATCACTGGGGAGCAGATCTGTCTTTATAGAACCGGGTTGCACAGATAAGTAGGTCCCTGTCAGCTTTCTCTGACTCCACATATTGTTTTTGAGATTCCTCCATGTCATTACACGGAGCTGTAGCTGATTTCTCTCCATGGGGAGCAGGGGCCCATTAGAGGGGTAGAAAGTCAGCCCCGGGGTTGGGAAATACCTGAAGAAACTTGAATCTGCAACCGAGTATGCCTAGGCCATCTGTGGCCGTGATTTGCTAAGTGAGGCTGGGTGTGTGCACTGGGCCAGGTATGCTGAGCTAGGTCAACTCAGCAGAAGACACTGGAAGGTTCCATGTAAACCTAGTGCCTTCTATGTGGAGACCGGAGCCCCTGTGGGTCTGGACTGAGGCCTGGTTCTGGTAGGAAGTCTCTGTGGACATAGGAACAGTTATTCACATTCTTAATTTTTGTGTTTTGTTTCTTGTTTTGTCTTTGGTTCTGACCTTGGGGCTTGAATTCAGGACCTGGGGTGCTGTCTCTGAGAATTTTTTTTTAACTCAAGGCTGGCACTCTACCACCTGAGCCACACTTCCATGTCTGGCTTTTTGGTGGCTTATTGGAGATAAGAGTCTCACAGATTTTCCTGCCTGGGCTGGCTTTAAACCATGATCCTCAGATCTCGGCTTCCTGAGTAGCTGGGATTATAGGTATGAGCCATCAGTGCCTGGCTTGCTCTATGCTTTGTGTGTTCAGCCCTCAGTCATTTGCACTTGGCAGCTGCCGTGAACCTAAGACTCATGGAGTCGCTGCTGGATTAGCCTGTGGGAGCCTAGCGTCTGGGCCACAGCTCAGGGGCAATATTTAAGCAATATTTGACACAACTCTCGGGGGGATTGCATGGGGTTGCTACACGCTGTGACACGCTCACCTCTGCTGCCCGTGCTGTGTGGTGATCAGGTGTCCTTTGTTCCCTGTCACCTCAGGCTCCTCGGGGAGGTCCTGGGGACTGTGTGTTACACAGGGAAGTCTGGCTTTTTTTCTTTTTTTTTGAAAAATGACTTTCAAAAAGTTCTTCTCATTTCTTTTTCTTTTTTACATTCTGCTCCTTGTTCTTTCTAGACCTGAACTTACTGAGAAAGGCTTTAAGGGCTCGCTGGCACATATAAGGAGAGGCGATCCCCCCCATGTCACGTGACAGAACCAGATGCAGGCGTGCATGTGCCTGTGTGCACACGTGAACACACAAAGACACATCTGCACGCACGCACACGACACACAAGCATGCATGCATGTACACCTGCACATGTGTTCACAGACCTGCAAACATGGAGGGCCACACGTGTGTGCATGTACCACACAGAGGCATGTAGACACGCATACATGTACACACACAAACACATGTGTGCACACATGTAGAAACATAGGCAGAATGAATCAGAAGTTCGTGGCAAGAGTAGCGAATTTAACATTTCTCCGAATAGGATCTTAAATGTGATTTTTGCGTTTTGAGTCATTTACGTATAATTTGTACCTGCTTTACATGTTCAAAAAAATTAAATCATATTAAATGAAAAATAGGCAAGGGGAGGGGCTGGGAAGGTGGCTCAGTGGTAGAGCGCTTGCCTTGCATGCATGAGGCCCTGGGTTCGATTCCTCAGCACCACATAAGCAAAAAAAGCCAGAAGTGATGCTATGGCTCAAGTGGTAGAGCTCTATCCTTGAGCTGAAGGGCTGAAGGACAGCGCCCAGGCCCAGAGTTCAGGCCCCATGACCGACAAAAAAAAAAAAAAAAAGAAAAGGGGAAATCTTCCAAGCTGTACATTATAGGAATAATTAAACTGAGCTGTAAATCAGTGAGCCTAACCACAGAGACAAAAAAAAAAAAAGTCTTGTTTAATCTTGGGAAGAAAAACCAACCCTGGGAGAGGGGTGAGGGGGTTCCCAGGGACAAACAAAAGTCCTCATCTTTCCTTGGCAGGTTCATGGTTAGGAGTGATAATTACACTACCATTTCGAAGGTAGTTCATTAATCTATATCATCAAATTAAAAAAAAACATAGCAAAATAGGAAGCCAGGTGCTGGGGCTCACGGCTGCAGTCCTAGCTACTCTGGAGACTAAGATCTGAGGATCGCGGTTCAAACCCAATTGGGCAGGAAAGTCCTGAGACTTTCATCTCCAATGAAGCAGCAAAAAGCCGGAAGTGGCTCTGTGGCTCAAAGTGGTAGAGCATTAGCCATGAGTGGAAAAAACTCAGGGACAGCACCCAGACCCTGAGTTCAAGCCCCAGGACTAACAACAAAAAAAGGGAAGGGTACACATTAGTAAGCTTATAACAGACTTCCCCTAGGCTGAGGGGGACAGGGTAGCAGGTGTCTAGGGCCCCTCCTCGGCCTGACTCTGCAGTGCTGAGTTACCCCGGGGCCCTGGGCCTCCCTGTGTGCTGGAGGAGCGGCTGTCCGTGGTGACAAGCCTCAGAGATCCACATACTGCAGGCCGGCTGGCGGCTGGCGGCTGGTGCTGGGGCCGCTGGGGAACTTTCCCACGTCTTCTTCCTTTCACTCTTCAGCTTCCTTGGGCAGTCAGCAGGGTGTATGGGGGGGGGGGAGGGAGTGCTCCAGAGAGCATCCCTCTCTCCGACGGGGTAAGAGGTGAGTGGGAGGATGGGGGTCCCCAGTCCTGGCTGAGTGTGCTCAATCTTTGCTGATGTTCAGTCTTGCCTTGCATTCTCGGCTGGACAAGGAGCACAGAAATGTCTAGAAATATAAGGCGACACGGTCGAAGGGGGTAGAGAGGGCGCTGCTGAGCCCCTAAAGTTCATTGTCTGTCTGGGGAAAATGAGGATCTGAGAGAAGGGCTGTGTGCAAGATCCCAGAGTACAAAGGCTGGCTCAGAACTCGCAGAGGCTTCATCAATGTGCCTGAAGCAGATTGGCCTGGACACTGGGTGCCGGTGGGGTGGAGGCCCCTGTCCTTGCCTCTGGGGATTGGTTCTAGATCTCCAGATCTCCCCTCCAGATCTTACCTCCTGCTACTATCACAAACATCCCTGGAGCTGGCTCATTAAAAGGGAAAGAAATGTATCTCTGTTCTTGCAGGTCTGCAAGCACAGGAGGAGGGTGCCGGTGTGCAGAGGGCTGGCAGAGAGACAGAACACAGTCTATGTTCAAGCTTTGTTCTCAAACTTGTTCTGTGTGTCTGCTTTAGGGTTCCTGCTTTGTGTGTGTGTGTGTGTGTGTGTGTGTGCGCACGCGTGTGTGCATGCGCCAGCCCTGAGCCTTGAACTTACAGCCTGGACAAACTGCCTCTTCGCTTTTTCTTAGCTCTACCACTTGAGCCACAGCTCCACTTCCGGCTTCTTGATAGTTCCTGGGACAGCTGCCCTGTGCCTGCCAGCCAGACCCACTCCTGTGTCCCACAGGCCCCTTTTTCTCGTTCCTAATTTGTTTCCCAAATGCTCAGCCTTCAAACAATGAGCACATGCTCTTAGAGGAAAATCGTTTCTGGAGGAAAATACTTTAAATATAACTATGACTCAGATACCCATTTAGTAAATAAACTAGCCGGGGTAGCTGGCGCCACGCTGAATAGAACATGTCACGTTCTGTTTGTGGATGGGATGGACAGACTTGGCAGTGGGAGGAAATTGGAGAGAGAAATAAGGGAAGAGACCACCCACTTCCTTTGCTTACCTGAGGTCACCCAGCCCCACCGGGGAGGGGACCTGCCACACTGGCTTTGACCTGAACTGAGGGTTTGGGGAGAGCAGGGAGCAGGTGAAGGCGGTACAGAGATGACCCAGGCCCATGTGCCTTCCACACCCAACCCTTCCTAGATCTTCTGCCCTGTCTGAGCATCTCTGTCCCACCTGGGCCTCCGCTGGGCGGCCATGTTCCCTCCTCATGGTATTCCCAGGCCAGTGTTTCCTCCTCTGATTGGATGGCTGTGGCAAGAAATCTATCCGTGAAATGTCCCTCCGTTGCATCTCATGTGGCCTGCATGGTGGTTTCCTAGGGGAGGAAAAAGCTTTTCCTCCCTGCACCCCCTGCCCTCTGCTGCCCCCCCCACCACACCCACTGTGCAGCCATCCAGAGCTGTCCCACCCTGAAACCCAGAAAGTCTAGCCCCACGCCTGAGCTCCTGTCCTTACCTACCCTGGGCTCCTGTTCCCACCTGGGCCTCCTTTTCCTGAGTTTTTCTGCTTCTCCTCCTTGGTTCCTTGGATTGAGTATGCAGCCCTGCCTGCGCACACCAGCACCTCTTGGCTTTTCTCCACTCACTAACACTCAGGACTCATTGACTGAAGGAAGTGGAGGCCAGAACAGCGCCTCCTATAGGAAGATGTGGACACCACATCCCTGGCTGTGAGCTCGCTGCATGCCTGTGTATTGGATGAGGTGGGTTGGGGCTGAACAGGAGAATCAAATGTTGCTCTTGACCCCTAGAACTAGAGGTCAGCCAACCCCTGGGTGACCCCTAATTGATCAATCAGATTAGCCTGAATGGTTCAGGCAGGAAGCAGAAGCCGATGACCATTGGGAAGATTAGATTCAAGGATTCCATTTGATCTTTATAAATGGCCCTGCCAGGGAGGGAGAGGTCCCCAATTGTCCAGCCCAGGCAGCAGGTTTTGCCAGGCCCATCGCCTTTCCCACCTGACCTGGGCAGCAGCAGAGGGATTGCTCTGGGGACTCAGGCCTAAACACCCCTGGTCCCCAGGCAGGGCCAGCGTGGGCTGCCCGCACGGCTTCATGGGTCACACTTGGGCTCTGGGCACCCCCTTCCTCCTCCGCTGTACCTCGGCTGGGGGGTGGCAAGGGAGGGGTGCAGTTGGTTTTGATCCATGCTCACATCTTCCAGAGCAGCCAAGAGGACATTGATTCAGGATCAAAAGAGGCGAAGGAGGAGGCCTGGGCGGACTCAGGGTAGCAGGGGTGGGCGGGTGGATGCGCGATAAGAAACGGTATCAGAAAGAATGAAAAAGAATCGCTAAGCCTTAAAAGTCAGATCCTGCCCTCTGATGGCGAGAGAGGCGTGGGCTGGAAAATCTTTCATGTAAAACTGAAATGGAATGAGGAATGAGGAGACGCCATCTTGGGGCCTTGGATGTGCCTTTCAGGGCAGAATTAAATTAAAGACGTATTGATTTCCCTGCCGATAAGAAACTTGGCACGGGGGAAGGGTGGCAGGCTGGCGAAGCAGCTGAATCCTTGTCCCCGCCCAGCCGAGGTCCCTCCGCCGCGTGCCTGTCGCCATGGAGTCCTGGCAGTTTTATAATTGGCCCAATGGGTCATGATTCAAAAACCAGAAGAGCCAATTAGCAGGCGTCCCCTCTGACCTCCAGATTGGGGGCTGGTAGGAAAGGAGGTGATGATTTGACCCAGAGGGAAAGGAAAACAAAATGGAAAATAAAAATAGAAAATATCAAGAACAGAGACCTAAATCCTTTTGGCTCCCTGATTAATAACCCTGTCAGGGCCGATCACAGGCTCTAAACAGCGATGCTGGTTGTAGCTGAATTTTTTATACTTTCTATTAATCTTTAATGATACCTTGGTCACCAAGTCTCTTTCATCTTGTCAGATAAATGTATGGTTAACAGGATAATGAGATTTCTAAAGCCCCATTTCGGCTCCCAGCCATCCAGAGCATGCGCCGACCCCTGACCCCTGGCAGACAACGGCACCAGGGTTGCTGGTAATTGGTAGGTGTGCGGGGAATGTATTGGTAGCTGAAGGATGGTTTAAACTTTGATTTGAGGTCACAGAGGTCAGCAAGCTCTAGAAGCCAGGCCCGGTTTTATTACCAGCTGCAACTGATGGGGATATAATTAGATTTAGCCATTGCTTTATTAATAAGTAATCACTTCCCATCCCTCCGTGGTGGGTGGGCAAATGTATTCCCTGGATAATTTGAGGACACTGGTCCTGGCTTTATTAATACGAATATATCATGTGTGTTTGGCCAGCGGGCAGACCCCCATCTGGATTTCCGGGCTTGTGGGGGGGAGCTTTGTTATTTGGACTCATTTATGGTGTGGAATAAATGGGCTGTGCATTTTGAAAGCTACCTCATGACCGCAAGCTGTCTATGGTCACAAGGGATCTCTATTGGAGCTTGTTTTAATGTCTTATGAATAAAATATATACAAAATATTTCATCATCCATCTACCTACCAGTTTATCCATCCATCCATCCATTCAGCCACCAATCCATCTACCCACTCATCTATTCATCTACCCTTCACCTACCTGTTTATTTACTCATAGGTCTGCCTAACCATCTACCCACCTTACAATCTATCCACCCACCACCCACCCATCCAGACAGCCATCCATTCATCTATTCATCTACTTGTTCGTTCACTCATGGGTCTACCCAACTAGCTACTCACCTTGCCATCCATCCATCCATCCATCCATTCATCCATCCATCCATCCCTCCATCCACCCATTCATCCAGCCATCCATACTCTGTATCTATCCATCCATGTGTGCATGACTTGCTAATGCTCCTTAGACCCCTAGATGCAGGGAGTATAACTGTCACCGAGTCAAATCTCAGAGATTTACAAGCAAAGAAGTAGCTGAAGTTTTGGCAGGGTGACCTGGGGTTGCAGGGGACACATTTATGAAGTGTTACACCCTGCATGGCAAGTGCTGAGCAGCGGACTTGACACATCAAAATATTCACCCACGGATAACAGCTGGGCGCATTATTCTTATTCCTCCAAGAAGGGCTGGGCTCAGAAAAGAGGTGGATTTGAAGGATGGACAGAGAAGTTCCTTAATTGCTTTAAAAAGTTCAGTTTCTCGCCTACATCTCAGAATGGAAAGCTAGTTAAGTATGGATGTGGGTGGGAGGAGGTGGGAGAGGAGGGCCGAAGGAAGAGAAATAAAATGTAAGAGAAAGAGAATTTTTAAAAAGAAGATCACTCACTAGTCCTAAGCTCAATATTATTAATTCATCAACTGTTTGTCAAATGCTGGCTGGCTCTGTGTATTGGTGTGTGTGTGTGTATGTGTGTGTGTGTGTGTGTGTGTGTGTATGAGAGAGAGAGACAGAGACAGAGAGACAGAGAGAGAGAGTGCCAGACCTGGGGCTTGAACTCAGGGCCTAGGTGCTGTCCTTGAGCTTCTGTTCTTATGGCTGGCACTCGTTTTTGCTGGTTAATTGGAGATCAGAGTTTCACGGACTTTTCTGTCTGGGGTTGGCTTTGAACTGTGATCCTCAGATCTCAGCTTCCTGAGTAGCTAGGATTGTTGCAGAAAGATAACAGGAGGACACCAAGGCACGCTGGGAGAGTCGGAGAACTCAGGCCTATTATGCAGGTGGGCCCAGCTGAGTTCCTGCTCCAAGCTCTATGCCCAGCTGAAGGAGCCCCGCCTTTTAATCTCAACGGTTAGTTTCTTGAACATGATTTGAAAGCTGCTTCTGGCAACATCAGGTTGCTCTGGTTCTTATAGCAGCCGGTTTTCCTCACCAGTATTTCAGGCATGAACCACCAGCCCCTAGCTACATTCTGATTTCTAAAATGTCCAAATTTGGGAAGGAACGTTTCATAATGGATAAAATAATCGTACTTTAAACCTCCTCCAACCGGATTGTTCTTTGAATCCAGGTGGTTCCCCAAAGGTATTCCACATGAACAATTCTGTAAATGTCTTCCAGAGCAGAGAGCTTAGAGTCCCCAGAGTCTCTGGTGGCATCTATGTGGGGTGGGCAGCAGGGGGTGAGGCCTGATGCCCACTATTGCCCGGGTAGGCCCTGCCCATCTCTCCTTCTGTAGAACTAGATCCCCTCTGCCTACTCCCTACTCTTCTTTCTGAGCAGAGACCTGAGCCTCCTCTGGGCACAGACATGGTAGAGAAAGCCCTGTTGCTGGGGGCTCAGCCCCCAAATCTATGGTCTCAAGCAAGTCTAACTCCCTGCCATAGCTACCACAAAGACAAGCAATGGCCTCAATCCATGGTGTGGCCCTAAGCCTGGCACTGAGCAATGCCAGTGGCTGCCAGTACTGTCCTAAATTCACTGGCACCTCCATGGGTGGAGGCTAACATTGCTGGCTAGGGAGGTCCCTACAGGTGCTCCTCCTGGCTGGGGAGGGAGCCAGCCCCAGGGAGCCCGTGATGGCCTGTGACAGCCAGAACTCAAGGCTCAAACTTTCACAGACCCTAAGATTCCCTCGACTCCACTTGCCGTGTTCCTCCGGCGTTGCTAGCCTTTGCTTAGTCTGAGAACACATCTCGGGCGTGGGAGTTAAGAACGGACTCTGGAACTGGTCTGCTTGCCTTGTAATTTCCAGCTCTGCCGGTCCTTGGCGCCGTGCCTCTGTTTCCCCACCTGTGAGTCGAAAAGAGTCATGGAACAGCCACCTCCCAAAGATCTTTGTGAGGATTTGCAGCCAGTTCATGAGGAGGGGTATTCCCCTTCCACAAGTCCTGGGTACCCCCACTCTTCCGCCCACACCAGCTTCAGAGATGACTGAGTCACAGCCCAGCCACTACCCACATGAACCAACTTCCAGATCAGCTTATTACCAAGAACACCGTATAAATGTTCTTTATGCTCAATAAACAGTTGCTCGGCGCTGCAAAATGAAATATTCCTTTCATTATGAAACGGAGACGCCATTTATCCCGTGTCTTCGGTGGTATAAATAGACTGTACAGCAGTCGGCAGGGATAATGGTACTGTTTATTTTCACTAGCTGGGGACGGGCTGACACAGTGTGTACGCCGGGGAGGGAGTGAGCCTCCTGGCAGGCAATGCGAAAAGCCATCCTTGCCGCCAGGAACAAGGTGCTGAGCATCTGTTGTCTGGCTGTACTCGCTGGGCCCCGGTTGGCGACAGAGATGCTGCAACTCCACCTGGCACTTGGAAGCCAGCGCTGAGCTGCCAGGGGAGGGGTGGGGGGGATCCCCCTCCTGAGGGGAGGGGGACCCTCAGACATCTCCTGCCTCCTCCTAAGATCACCCTGGCCCTTCTGCCTTTGCGCAGCTACAGAGTTTCTTGCAAGGCTGGTCCCCAAGTCACAGAAGGAACTGCAGGTGGAGCCTGATTGTCTGGTCCATGTCAGGTTTGAGCTTTGGGGTCCTAGGCAATCTCAAGTCTCTGACGGGAGAGCAAGGCCTGCTTTGCCCATTCTATTATTAAATGAGGGTGTGGGGGGGGGGGAGGGACAGGGGAGGAGATGCCGCAGGTGTTTCCAATGTTCCTCTTTAGCCCAGGCTTCCCTGGCAAGAGGAGCAGCTGATAGTCAGGGCCTGAGACCTTGTGTGGTGTGGGGTCCGGGGACTGGAAGAGCTCAAGATACAGGGTTCAGGTTGGGTGAGGGCTCTGCCAGCTGGGTAAGGCTTCAGGCATTGAGCTGTGACCACTCGGGACACACCAACGAACAGGACTGAGGAAGAGATGTCAGGGGACACTTGGAGTAATGGTGGCAGAGGCACATTTACTGGCCATGTTCCTGGGCCCCCATCCTGTTTCCCCATCCTCCAGATTCCTCTCTTCTGTCTCCCTCCCCCCACCATCCTCCAGGTCCCCATGCTCCCAGGCCTCCCGCCTAAGCAGGACCCGGCGTCTGGACGCCGAAGTCCTCATCTTTCGCGGTCCCCGTAGACCCCCAGGTCAGCCAGCTCCTGCCCCCAGAGCCTCCCTGCGGTGGCCGAGGCCTGCGCTATGGTCGGGTGGAAGCTGCAATGAAGTGAGAGGTCCCCAGGCGCGAACCCGGGTCGACACGGCCGGCCCACACCGCCATGCCTGCCTGGTTGCAAGTGCTGCTTGGAGCAGCCCCGGCCTTCTCGCACCGCCCACTTCACCTCTTCCAGTGCCTGCGATTGGCTGAAGCAGCCGGAAGTTAGCGCACGGGCGCCTGGGAAATGTAGTTTCTGGGGGGAGCTCCTGGGCCAGAGCCCAGGCAGGCGGGACTGTGGCTCCTGTAGGGCTGTGCTCGCTTTGCTCCTGTCCCCTGAAGGGAAGGCGACCCCGAGGCCTCCAGCGGTTGCTTCTTCGCTTTGAGGGGCGCTGCAGGTCCAAGTTCAGGACCTGGTGGTCGGGACTGGTGGGAGCTACGGACACACCAGTGGGAGTTGTGGGATAGGGGCACCCGAAGCCACGTGGGCCCGGGAGCTGCGGGTGCCCGCAGGTGTGGGCCGGGTCTGCAGGTGTGTCTGCAGGTGCGGGCCTGAGGTGTGGCAAACACCCTTGAGCACTGAAGAACCCGTCCTTCCACTCTGTCTGGCTAGTCATAGGACAAGCCCAGATCCAGAGATGAGGTTTGCTTTTTCAGCTCTGCATCTCTCCAGCCCCTTGGTAGATCAAAGACCCCTCTTGGTTTGATTCTTGGTGAATCTGTCTGGAAAGCACAAGGGATGCATGTCAAAAGACCAATGCTTGTGGATTCCAGGACACCATCATATTCTGGGCCTCTGCTAAGTCTGCCCTATGTGCTCCTCACGTGGTCCTGTCTCAGTCTTGGTGCTACTCAAGATCCTGTGGGAGCTCCAGCCCCATCCACACACTGGCTGGCACAGGACAGAAGCAGCAGAGAGCCTCCTGACGGGTTCACCCTGTCCCTACCTTTGGGTTTCCTGGCGCACTGGCCTGGCTGCAGGCAAGACTGGGAAATGCAATCTTACAGAAAACTCGATTCCACGCCTGCGTGGTTACAAGGAGTCCTTGACAGAGCTGGGCTTGCAGGCAGCATTGGTTAACAGCTCATTGGCATTAGTTGTCATGAAGTCACGTGACAAACAAACCTGGTGTGAAAGGCTCACCCTGGACCCCAGGTGGATGATATGGAGCGTTGGAGCTGAGAGGCCCTGTAGGGTTAGGAAGGAGAGCTCTGGGAAGTTTCTGGGGAGGCAGGAAAGTTCTAGAGCTTCGTGTGTGGGTGGTAGCTGCAGGGCGGAAGAGGCATCTACTTAACATTTATGCCTTCCCATGCATACATGCTCCGCTCCAGTAATTTTCAAAAGCATGTTCATTCCCACATTTGTCTGTCTTCTAGGAATTAATGAGAACACACACTGCTAATTCATCTCTGTTCACTTTGTGGGAGCCTTGGAGCTGTTACCCATGTAGCTCCACCCCATCTTGAGCCCCGGCTTGGGACCTCTTTCCTGTCAGAACTGAACATGGCATCTCTGTCTCCCCTCCAGATACCCCCAGTCTGCATCCCTGGAGGGCGTGGCAGACCTGCTCTGTGACCCCATACCTCACCTTTAGTACAGGGCCTGGTACATGTTTGTGGACTGCATGGACAGCTTTTTACCCACCACCCATGCGTTACACAAGCCCACCTTTTCACCACCCTCCTTTATAGCTGGCTCTGTGGTCTGGAGGTGGAGAGATAAAGACATTAAGATCCCTGTACAGACAGCAGAAGACTTCAGGATAGGAAGGCAGAAGAATGAGGAGATTGATTTTTGTGATGAAGCAATCCCCAGAGGCTTCCTGGAGATGGTGGCACTGAACTCGCTGAAAGGTGAATGAGAATTTGCATGTGGATGGCCATGGTTGGCAGAGGAAGAGACAGAAGGTAATGGTGCAGGGTCGAGGGCTGAATGCCTGTCTCAGCCCTAGGCGGTGGCCAAGTCTTCCTATTGAATGTGAATTCTGGGGACCAGAGAGCTGGCCTTCCCTCCTTCCCTCTCTCCCTCCCCTCCTCTCTCCCTTCCCCTCTGCTTCTCACAAAATAGTCCCAAAATGACACCGCGAGCAGCTGCCGAAGGAATTCTGCCAATTAATGGGTCTCTGAAATTAAACCGCCTACACAGTCTGGCCGAGCCTTCTCCAGGGGGGATTTGGGCAATTGTCTTCATGATAATCAGGCTTGACTCGCCTTCACACGCATTAATGAAAAAGCCAAGGTGTCGGGAGAGATGGCCTTTCGTGGGGAATATCGACAATATCGTAATGAGGGGGACGGAGCACGGTCTGCTGCGCATCCCTCCCGGAGCCCGCGCTGGCTGAGCTGCAGGCGGCCCGGCTGACAGCAAAGCTGCATCCATACCCGGATGTAACCAGGCAGGCCGGGGAAAGCAACGCCAAGCAAAGGACTGGACACGCCGGGGAAGAGCAATCGGGAGGACTTCCCGGAGGAATGAGTGAGTGGTAGCTGAGGGATGGATGAGCCAATGAGACAGGAGCACGGGAAAGGGTCAGACCACCACACACACACACACACACACACACACACACACACTTGTCTGTGGCTCAGCCCTCAGGCCTACACCTGCAAGCCCCCGGGCCGCCCTGCTGGCTGGCAACGCCATCCAGTGGATGGGCATCTATCTCTACAGGCAGGAAAGTGACCCCCAGTTTCCCTACTTCTCCCAGCTGGGGGAGTTAGAAGCCAGGGGGCTCCTCAGTCACCTCCTGATGCCCCCTACCAGGTTTGGGGGCTACTGAGGAGAGATGGCAGTGTTTCCTGGTAGGCCTGCCCACAGCGTCCTCCCTCACCCTCTCTCCCTCCACCCCCCCCCACACACAAGTTGTCCCTTGCTGCTTTATTGGCTCTTGCCCCAGCTATACCAGGAGCTCTTTTAAAGCTGGGCCCCATGTCTCTTCCCCCTCTCCCTCTCCTTCTCCCTCCCCCCACCTGAAGATTCTTCGCAGGGTAATTCGTTTTGGAACTGGGACACTTGCTTCAACTTCCAAACAATGCCCTGTGCCAAGTGGGTGCTATATATACCCCACCGGCGTCTATACTGCGCGTCTGCGTCTTCGTTTCTTCTTCTGAAAACAAAACAGAAAAATGCTTGCTTGTTTCTCTCTTCTGCGGGTGACTTGGGGGAAGGTGTTTGGTTTGTTTCCATGGGAGTGATTTTAAACGAAACACACACACACACACACACACACACACACACACACACACGTCTGCCTCAGCCACCATCCATCCCGCAGGCTTTGGGGACATCTGTAAGGACAGAGGTCAGAGCAGGCTACCAGTGCCACAGTCACACCCATGGGGTCTGAAGCAAATCCCCCCCCCATCTCCTTAACCACCTGTCACTGAGAAGGTACCAGAAGACTGAAGCATCACCTCATTTAACTGCTTGCCATTTAAAGTGCAGGGTAGATACCTTAGCAACCCCATTTCCTGTTGGGGAAACCAAGACAGCCAAGATCACCTATGTGAAGTCACCCATTATTTTTTTTTCCTATACCTCCTCCCATGACCATGATGTCTGCTGGTGTGGCAGAGGCCAGGGTGGAGTGGGGAGATGCCAGGAGGTGGCCTATGTTCTTAACATCCTTGCTCAGTCTTGTGACAGGCAGAGACAGCCTTGAGCAGAGATGACCAGAACCCAGAAATTCTCATTTCCCAGCTGCTCAAAGACTACATCTCCCAGGATGCCTTGCATTGTTATGCACCAAGTGACTGGGTCTCACCAATGGCTTAGTCAGGGACTACATCTCCCAGGTGGCTTTGCAATATTACAGGCCAGGTGACTCATTCTCACCAATAGGGGTGAGCCAACCAGGATTTCAGGCAGCCACGGTGCCTTTGCTTCACCTTCTTCCCCTAACTACCCTGAATACCAAGGAGTCTGAGGCCTAAGAGGGAGGCAGAGCCCCAATATGGGAGCCTGGGTCCCAGAATCACCTTGTAGAAGTGAGCAGACCACTGTATAGGCACACCCTCTTGGAATATGATCCAGGGCTAGGGAAGTGCTAGGATTCCTGAAGACTCCATCCTTACCTCCATTTGACCTGGGCACACCTGGCCAAGGAGACCCCATGCTCAGTCCTAGAACTCACCCACCAAGCCCCTACACCATCCGTGCCAGCAGGGCTTCCACAGTCTCTACCTTGTGCAGTACAGTTTGAACTCAGAGCTTGGGCACTGTCCCTGAGCTGTTTTCATGCAAGGCCAGCACTCTGCCACTTGAGCCACTGCTCCATTTCTGACTCTTTGGTGGTTCATTGGAGATGAGAATCTCTCTGACTTTCTTTCCCGGGCTTGTCGGGAAGTACAATCCTCAGATCTCAGCCTTCTGAGTAGCTGGGGTTACAGGTGCTTGGTGCTTGTCCTCATTTTACAGGACTGGAGAGCTCATGATGGACAGGCCTGTGGCCCTCCCACCTCTGCCCCTCCCCCCAGGAGGACACATGTCTAGGAGTTTGTGCCTCCCCACCCTCCTCCACCCCCAAGCTGCTACCTAGCCCAGCCCCTTCCTCCCTTAGACCCTAAAGGAAGAGGCAGGGTTGACAGGAGAGAACCACCCAGAAGGAACCTAGACACTTTGGCCAGCCCCAGGGCCCCAGGAGCTCTGACAGCCCAGGTACTGGGAAACCTCAAGGTCTGAGACATAAAGGCAGGAAACGCAGCGTTTTATTAGCGCTCGAGATGTTTATTTCCTATGTTCACAACAATAAACTGGTTTACAGCTGTGAGCTTCATTGCTTCCCCAGTGGACGGGGCTCTACCTTCCAACCTCCATTCATAACTCTGGAGGCTGGGAGCACAGAGAGGCCAGACCGGTGGCGTGGCTGACACAGGTGGCCCCTCCCCCTGGCACGGGGGAGCGAGGGCTGGGCCCCTTGGATGACAGAAGCCACTTGCTGTAATGACAGCCATGTGCAGGGGATGCCTGGGGTACTGAGCCTGCTGCCCGGTGGGTGAGTATCTCCTGTAGTCCAGGAATTTCTGAGTGCTAGCCTGGCCTTGTGATCTCAAAGGTGAGCAGCATGGGGGCCTCGGGGACCTCTGGGGATTTCCCCAGGCTAGCTTAGAAGAGGGGCAAGCCTCCTCCCTTCCCCAGCTCGCCCCCTGCCTCTGTGGGTCCCTCTCCCCCTTTCTTGCGATGCCAAGTAGTATGGACTTGGGGGAATGCATTGGTGGCGGCTCACGGACCTTGTGTTGTCCGTGGACAGAGTCGGGGCTGGGCCCAAACACAGAGACAGGAGACGTGGCGCGGGCACGTGAGGATGGGAAACTGACTTGCCTATGTTGGATTTTATCTTTTCTTCCCTCAAAATAACTGTGCCCTGGCGGCTGCCCCTTCCTGGCTCTCGTGGCTCCTTCCTGCCTGGCTCACTCGGCTCATAAAGAGCTGCGAGGTGCGTCATCTTTGCACAGGTTTTGCAGAGTCGAGGCGTTTTTCTCTGAGCAGGGATGGGATGGGGGCAGGGCGGTAGGAGGAGGGATGAGGGGCTGCAGGCTGCTGGACCTCAGCTGGGTGGCTTAGGGATGGGGCTTGAATGCCAGAAGTGCTGGGTGGAGGACCACCGTGTGTGTGTGTGTGTGTGTGTGTGTGTGTGTGTGTGTGTGTGTGTGTGCGTGCGCACGCACGCGCGCGTGCCAGAACTAGGGCTTGAACTCAGGGCCTGGGCACTGTCCCTTAGCTTTTTTTGCTCAAGGCCGCACTCTTCCAGCATTTTGCTGATTAATTGGAGATGAGTCTCACAGACTTTTCTGCCCAGGCTTTGAACCACGATCCTCAGATCTCAGCCTCCTGAGCAGCTGGGATGCAGATATGAACCACGGGCCACTGACTTGTCATATACCTCTGTCACTGACATCGGCCTGCACAGTGAGATGCAGGATGTGGAGAGCGGTTGCCTTTCTGGGAGACAGAGAACCCCACTTCCCAGTGATCAAGGCCCAGGGCAGGTCCTCAGATTCCCGCCGCCCCCCCCCCGCCCGCCCCCAGGAGGAAATAAGGACAGGGCCTCCATGAAGGATGACCCAACACTGCATGACAAGCACCCGGCTTTGGGGTAGGTGGAGAGGAGAGAAGGGAAGGATGTGACTGTGCACCCCAGATTTGATTAGGACTCAGTTTCCAAAACAGACTCAAGTATGTTCCCAAGTGGAGAGAGAGCAAGACAGACAGACAGATAGAGAGACAGAGAGGACTAGACTGCTGGCCCCAGAGGGAGAGAGAGAAGGATGGGGAGGGAGAGAGAGGGAAAAAAAGGGGGAGGGAGGGAGGGAGGACACAGGGAGACAGGAGACATGGGGACAGAGCTCTAGCATTCTCTAGGGAGCAGGTGAAGACCTTGGCAGGCCATTGCTGTTGTTCTAATTCTTGTTCCACCAGAAACAGGGGTTTAATTAAATACTGATTTGTCTTTAACAATTTGGGTCTACCCTTTGAACGGTGAGAGTTCACAGCAACGTGCCAGGAAATAGGAAGGAAGGCACCTTCGGAGGTACAGAAGAAACCAACCAGTGACCACCCGGGCCCTGGGGTCTGAGCCTGGGCCTCGCCAGTCCTTGTCTACCTAGCGAAGGCCAGGCTCAGTAAATCACATTTCCTCCAGCTTCAGACTTGTGGGGCTGTTTCCTTGACAATGAATGGCTAATTTAGAAGTCTCTGAACAGATGGGAGACGGGACGGGACAAGCAAGGCCTGGCCAGGTGCCAGGTAGAAGTGGGCACGGGTATGCATGGGGCGGGATCCCAGGGCCAGGGCGGGAGAGGATTGAGGGAACTGGCCCAGGTCTACCTGGAAGACAGGTAGAAGACAGGCCCGGGCGGGCTCCTTACAGCCTGTCACTGAAGCTGTCCCTGAAGCTCCTGGAGCCGGGATTGGGGTGGTTACACCTCACCGGGGCTGTGGGGCAGATACAAGGCTTCTAGAAGCCAGGCAGGGCTGGCAGACACAGCCCCTGGTGCTCCTTCCCGGGGCACCTGCTCTTGGTTTGTGATCTCAGCTGTCAGGGAGTTCTTGTGCATGGTCCCAGCAGCCTCTACTCCAGCCCTGGCCTGTGTCACTAGGATGCATGTGTTCTGCTGTGCCAATCCCCACCCAAGCCCTGCCCCTGCTCTGTCCAGTCTGGCCAGACGGGGCCTCTATCCACCCCCTCATCTCCCCCTGCCGCCAGCCCTGCATTCCCCATCAGCAGCTGAAATGCCCTTCCGTCTCCATGCCTGCCTCCTGCGAGTAAACACTCCGTGTCTCACCCAGATCAGATCAGGCCAGGCCTCCCTTCCCGGCGCCTCTGCTGCCGGCCTTCCCTCCTAGCCAGGGGCCGCACGTGACTAAAGCTGCTCCTTGACTTCTGGCAGTGCTGCGTCCAATAAACCCGTTGTAAGCACAAAGTACCGTAAGTCAAAAGTGCATGAGCTACACTTAACCCCACACATAGCACAGCTCTGGGCGAGCCTGTGATTCACCCCCAGCACCCAGCATTGTGGCAGAGAACTGCGAGAGAGTACTGTGAGAGAGTACCGTGAGGAAGTACCATAACAGAGTACCATGGGAGAGTACTGTGAGAAAGTACTGGGAGCTAGTACCATGAGAGTTATGGTGAGAGAGTACTGCAGAAGAATACCATGAGTGAGTGAGTATTATAAGAGAGTACTGTGCAAGAGTACCATAAGAGGGTACTGATTACTGTGAGTACCATGAGGGAGTACTGTGAGAAAGTACCATGGGAGAGTACCATGGGAAAGCACTGTGAGAGATGTACCATGCATGAGTACCATTACCGCTCTGTGCTTGGTTCCAACTTCCTCTGTGCCCCGGCAGAGTCTCCCCTGGTCTGGAATCAGACAGTGTAGGGCCAGGCCCAGATCCCTCATTTGTTCCTCCAGTGGTTTGTGGTTTCCTTGTTCTCTGTGGCCACGTGGCTGTGAGCTCCTGGCATGGGGCATGTTATGCTCATCTGTGTACACCACAGCTAACGCGCCCCACACAGTAAACACCCAATTAATCTTTGTAATCCAATGCAACGAAACAATCTCAAATGAGTAATCAGATCAGAAAAAATAAACCCAAGTACCAGGGTTTTTTTTGGGGGGTGGGGTGGGGAGGCCTTGTGGGTGGCCCAGAATCAATGGATGGCCACAGCCTCACCTGCAGTAGGTTGGGGTGACACTGGCCGGGAACCTGGTCTCTTCCTTGCTTTGTTTGGTAAATTCCTTCACAGGGCGGAGGCCCTGGGAGGCGGGGAAGGGTGCGGGAAGACGCTGGAATCCGAGAGGAAGCCGGGCTTGTTAGTTGAACATATTGCTTGTGTGTGTGGAAAATGTCCCTGGCAGTCGGAGCTCTGGATGAATATGCATCAGCCGCCCCGCTGCCGTGCGCCCGCGTGCGCCACGCCGCATTCCGAGACTTGGCACGGCGGGTAATTATCTCCACATTATGTGCCTTGTCTCTTTCTCTTCTTAATTAAGTAACTAATCTGGTGGAGGAGAGCACTGTTTGTGTTTGTTTGGCAGGTGCAGCCTCGTGACAGTTGTCTGGAGAAATTTCTTGGAAATTTATGAGACTTTCAAAAAAAATTTAAAAAAAGGAAAGAAAGATAAAGAAAAGAAACCAACTGCTCGGAGCGGAGAGAAGTCTCATAGACTTGCTTGCCTGGGCTGGTTTTGAACCTTGATCCTCAGATCTCAGCCTCCTGAGTAGCTAGGATGACAGGTGCCCAACTCTACTTCTATATTTAAGCATTTCTCTTCCCTTCAGTCTTTTAAAGCTGTCTGGAAAGACATGGACGAATCAAGTGAAGAGCTGACTGATTCTTAAGTACCAGTCCTTTGGCTTGTGGGCAAATCCAGGGACATAAAAGGTGCTTGGCTGGCTGGGCTGGGTGAAGTTCATGTCCTGCCCAGCGACCCAGGAAGGGCCAGGTATTAAGATGTGGTCCAATCCTCGCTCCAGGACCATGGGCTGGCAGTCAGGAGGGTGGATGAGGGGCTGTGACATCTTTTGTGGTCCAGGAGTTCATTGTAAGAGAGAGGGCCAGAAAGCTGGGTGCTGGTGGCTCACACCTGTAATTGTAGCTCCTCAGGAGGCTAGATCTGAGGATGGAGGCTCAAGCCAGCCCAGGTAAGAAAGCCCATTAGACTCTTTGCTCCAGTTAACATCAGAAAAACCAGAAGTGGTGCTGTGGCTCACAGTGGTAGAGCTCTAGCCTTGAGTGGGAAAAGCTCAGGGACAGTGTCCAGGCCCTGAGTTCAAGCCCCACGACCAACTAGGGGATAGTGAGGCGTCACAGATCTCTGGAGGGCCAATGAAGGGGCTGCCAGGGTGCCATGTTCTGGACGGAGCACCATGGGAATACAAGATGGATGGAAGCTGGGGGTGGGGTGCTAGTTACTGAAACACAGTTGCAGCAAGCACCTTGAACTGGAGTGATTTGTGGGTAACAAGATGGCTGCGGCGGCCCCCTCCTCTGGGAGAGCCGTATCTCCCTCCTCCAGGTCTTTGAAGGCTGGGTGAAGCGACCTGCACACCCCAGCACCCTACCCTCTACTCCTCTGGCCTGTTGCTCAAAGCTGGCTTCCTGTGTCATTGCTCGTCCGGATCCATAAATATTGGTGCCCTCAGCACCAGCTCCCTGATGCGTGATAGGAGACCACCTGGATGTGCGGTGCGGTTGAGCCCCTGATTTATTTCTGGGGTTACAGATGAGTGAGAATCCTTAATGGAAGTGCCCTCTGCGGTGACCCAGGAAGTGTGGGAAAGGCTGAGTTAAATCCTTTCCTCCTGACTCGCCTCTTTCTCTTTCTTTCTTCCTTTCTTTCCTTCCTTCTTTTTTTCTCTCTCTCTCTTCTCTCTCTCCGGCCATCCTTTCTTCATTCTGTTCCTCTTTTCTTCCTTTTTCCTTCCTCCTTTCTTCTTCTTCTTCTTCCTTTCTTCTCTTTTCTGGCTTCCTCCCTCTATTATTATCTTCCTTCTTCCTCTTCTACCTTTTTTCCTTTCTTCCTTTTCCTCCCACCCTCTGGCATCCTTCTCTCCTCCTTTTTCCCTCCCTCCCTCCCTCCTTCCCTCCCTCCCTTCCTCCCT
>NW_012267231.1:13830893-13842183 GCF_000151885.1 Dipodomys ordii | reverse complement strand
CCTTCCTTCCTTCCTTCCTTTTTCCTTCCTTCTTTTCCTTCCTTCCTTTCCTCCTTCCTTTATTTGGTGAGGATGAAGAGAGGGCAAGAATTTGCCAAAGGTCTTTTCCACAGCATGGCCTCTGGGGTGGAGACAGCTCGCAGTGCACCGAAGTGGAAGGAACTTCACTTAGAGACGGAACTTTAATTCTGTGCCTGGACTTAACCACTGGACAGCGAGCCATGTGGCCATGGGAAGGTCACTTTCCATGTCCTGGTTTTGTCTCTCAATTGGCAAAGTAAGGCTTCACTCTTCATTCCTTCCAGGCTTCAGAGGAAATGTGTGTGTGTGTGTGTGTGTGTGTGTGTGTGTGTGTGTGGCCCATGGAGAAGATGCTGTTGGTGCCTCGTTGTCATGGAAACCATTCAGCATTCCGTCACTCACCTGGGTGTACTTGTTCAAGAGAGGGTTTCCTAGGACACCCACCCAGGGTGGGACGTTTCTAGAGACGTGGTTGGAGTCAGTTGGGTTGTTGTGGGGTGAGCACCTGGCCAGCCATAAAGGAAAGGTGAGCAAGCCTTTGACCTTGAATGTCTGTCTGATCCCTAGCTGTGTGGTCTTGAGGTCCTGCTCTGGGGTAAGCGTCTTCATGCTAGCAGTCGCAGTGGAAGCCACCGCTTCCCCATGAAAATGAGAAGGAAGGGCTTGGCCTCTCTGGGGTTGACAGAAGCAGCATTCTGAAAGAGTTTGACTTCGACTCCTCTTACCACAGCGCAGCAGCCCAATAACCCACGGGGCTTTGTGTGTGGAGAGCCCCCTGAGCCAATGCCCAGGACCAGAACGAGGGCACAGTGTGCTTCTGGCTGGTCTGGAGAACGTTCTAGAACCTTCCGTACCCTGGTGCTAACAACTAGCCACATTGAAGCCTTTCTTACTTCTGGATAGACAGTTCCAAAAGAGAGTTATCTTCTTTGTTTTGTTTTGCATTTGACCCCCTCCCCACTCGCCCCACACACACCATTTTTTTCTAGTATGTTCTACTTTGGGAACACACTAGAATCTGAGTTGAAAGACCCAGACTTCATCCTTAAGTCTACCACCAATTTGTCATCTGACATAGCTCCAAACACCTGCTCTGGCCCTTGGGCCCCATCTGACCTGTTCAGTGCTTCTTTGGGTCATCCACGGTGAATTGTGGGGGGCTGGAAGGAAGGTTGGGGGGACCTAAGAGTTGTTGATTTCCAAGATCTGCCGCAGAAGGTCTGATCCGGGGCGTTAAGCAGGACCAAAATTTAGTATTTTCAACTAATTTCTCTGTCTGATCTTTTTATCTCTTTGTCTCTCTTTCTCTCTGTCTCATTCTCTCTCATACAAACACACACACACACACACACACACACACACACACAGAGGCTACTATGTCCAACTTTTCTTGGTTGAGTTGGGAGTCTCACAAAGTTTTTGCTCCAGCTAGCTACAAATCACAAGTCGCCTAATTCCGGCCCCCTGAGTAGCTGGGATTATAGGCATGAACCACTGTAGACAGCTGAGAATCTACATTTTTAATGGGAACTCATGTGATCTTGAAACTTCTGGCCCAAGGACCATGATGACAAGAGATTTTTCACGAAAGATTACTCAACAAAGGAGTAGTCAATTAAAACCTTGATATCAGTTAGCAGCATTGAAAACAAGGAACTATTCTAATACACACACACACACACACACACACACACACACACACACACACACACACCAAACCAAACCAAAACCCACTAATTTTAACTAATAAAAAAAAACTGGAATCGACAAAACCTGTCTTGGTAAGAAATGCCTGCTATTCCATCCAAACAAACACAGAGGATAAACAGTTCGAATTGGCCTCCCAAGAAAATACAGAACAGTCAGCCACCGGCTCATACCTGTCATCCTAGCTACTGAGGAGACTGAGATCTAAGAATCTGGGTTCAAAGCCAGCCCCAGCAAAGTGGGGTGGGGCAGGAAAGTCCATGAGATTCTTATCTCCAATTAACCAGCAAAAGCTGAAAGTGGAGATGTGGTTCAAGTGGTAGAGTGAAAAACCAAGGGAGAATGTAAGAAAGAGTTTAAGCCCTACTACTGGTACAAAAAAGCGCATACACTTTAATTAGCATGTCAATGACCTTTGACTAAGTAGGGTGTTCTAAAGGGCTGGAGGGGTATTTTGATACTTTCTTCTCTCCTTGGATTCTGAAGTACTTTTTCTAGCTCTGTCTTCCTCCGGCTTGCTCGTCTGTTTTCCAAAGCAAACAGGGACGTCTCTCATCATACATACACAGATTCTGAAGCGGCACACGGGCCGGTGATGCCAATCTCCTCACCAAAGGCGTCGCTTTTGTTTTGTTTTTCCCTTTCAAGAAACTGACATCTCCGCGCCTCCTATCCATCTTAGTTTAAACAAATGTTTTGATTACATCCAAGCACAAAAGCTGTTGGGACCGAACCGAGGCGTTCACTATTAGTTTTAGATAATTTGTTCTAATATTGTCTGGCATTGCGCGTTTAGACACCCATGCAGAGTTGCTTACTTTCCTTGTTTCATTAATCTTTATTTGTTTAATCATCTGTTTAATCTTTGGTTTAAGTGGGGAGATTACATGAAGATGTCTTAATGTGGGCATCATCCAGGCATTCTGCGGCGGTGCCCAGGATTCCTTTTTGACTATTTATTATATTCTTCTATAAGCTTTTTCGGAGCCACTTGATAGGATGCTTTGGGGGATTCACTCAGTTAGTAGTTCTTCACCACTGAACATGATGTATTCTTTTTTAGATGTTATTTAAATAAGCAATATTTGTGGAATCGTTCGACTTCTATTCTGGGCTCGTGGTTCCTTCTTTCCCAACCAAATGCAATATTTAAGTTGGCTGGGAGATCGGTCTTGGAGAAATTTGGGAAAAGGAGGCCGGGGAGATGAGGAAGGTTTCCGTCTGCTTGGAGTCCACGTTTGTCCTTGTTTAAAAGCGGGAGCAGCAGAGCCGGGGGGCTGGCTGCACGCGGTCCCCGTGGGGATGTCCTGAGTCCTGCATCTGTCTCCCCCAATGTTTATCAGCATTGATTGCCCGGTACCTGTGGGGCCTGGAAGCCAGCTGAGGCCCCATGGGAGACTCTCATGCATTTTGGAAAGTCGTGACCATGGATGTGGTAACAGCGCTGGGGCCAGGCAGCATGCACAGCACACAGAGTGACCGTCTCTGATGAGTTCACACACTTAAGGCCATTGTGAATGGCAGGTAGACAAAGCCAGCCCACTGTGGGCGGAGACCCTGCTCCACCCTGAGCCCCCACCTCCAAACCTCACCCTTATCAGCCTCCATGCCCACCTTCCCGATCCTCTCTCCATCTTCAAGACCCCCCGCCCATCCCCCAGGGTCCCTAGGGTCTTGTGCCTGGGTTTGAGGCAGAATAAAGGCTGAAATTCCAGGAAAGAATCACGTGACTCAACCCTCACATTCTGCACATTTGACTCCTTATTAAAAAGTAGCACGTGTGAGAATAAAGATGGTGGCCCTCATCTTGTTCACTCTAAGTCCGTGGCTCAGAAGCTCCTTGAGTCTGGCTGGACCAGAGTGTGCGTGGGGTGCTGGCCTCCTACTGTGTCTGTAGGGTGACTGGGGGGGGGTGGGGAGAACCCCCAAGCCAGGGCTCATGTTCCACCCTCACTGGGCTTGACCTTAGCAAGCTGTCTAACTTGGCAGGCTGGCTTTGACTCAGCTGGCTGGGTGATAACAGACCTCAGCCCTCAGCCCATGGCTTGTTGGAATCACACAGGACAAAACTGATAACCTGTGCCTGCCCTGCCCAGCCCCAGTGAGCACGCACGCCAGACCAGATGTCAGGGCCCATAAACCACTAGGTCTGGAGACTCTTCACACCTTCCTGCTCCTCGTTCACAGTGTTCCCATGGGCATATTCCTGGATGACTGATCCAGGCAGGTCAGGAGGAGTCTGGGGTACTCCTATCCCCAATGGGGGACCATCCAGGGTATTGGTGGAGGGCACCACTGCTGTGGCATGCTTAGCAGAGCCATGCAACCATCCCCCCCTTCCAGGCTCCCGGCTCCGTGCTCAGAGAGCAGGATGGGTATGGGGAACAATTGTCCTGTCTAGCAGATCTGCTGCTGGGCTGAGCTGTATGGCCAGCAAAACCAGGGACAGGGGAGGCTCAGCTTGTGTGCAAATAGCACCAGTCTTCTCCATTAACAGAGGGGGCGCTGGGCTGATGGATTTGCCACCCTTATGGGGCTGAGGGTCTGGATATCTTGTATTGGAGATCTTCCACACCCAAGACAAACATGGGGGCCTGGTGCCCTGACCGCAGGTGCCTTGAGTCTGCTCTTGGCAGCCTGGCCTGAGGCTGAGATCTTTGCCCTCCATGGCCACAGGCTCTGGTCTCATCAATTCTCCTTTCCAGGTCCCAAAGGCACAGAGTGAGTGGGTCATAAAGGTCACACCAGTGGGATCTGATAGTGGTGGTGTTTGGGCAATTTTGTTCCCAGACCTATGTGAGGTCCCTGGAGGGCAACACTGAGTAGAGGGACTCACAGCCTAAGGTGGCTCTGCGAATGAATGGGAAGATCATGTGTGGACAAACACCAGGCCAGTGGACAAGGCCTCTGCCTGCCAAACTGGGGACTGCGATCATGAGCAGCAGCAGACAGGAGATCTCGGGACAAGAGTAGGGGAACTGATTTTGTGGTGACATTTTCAAGATAAAATTAAGCCAGGCACTGGTGGCTCACGCCTATAATACTAGCTTCTCAGGAGGCTGAGATATGAGGATAGCAGTTTGAAGCCAGCCCAGACAAGAAATTCAGGAGTCTTTTTTTTTTTTTTTTTTTTTGTCAGTTATAGGGCTTGAACTCTGGGCCCAGGAGCTGTCCCTCTGCTCTTCAGCTCAAGGTGAGTGCTCTACCACTTGAGCCACAGCATCACTTCCGGTTTTCTGATGGTTCATTGGAGATGAGAGTCTCAGGGACTTTCCTGCCTGGGCTGGCTTTGCCTCAGATCTCAGCCTCCTGAATAGCTAGGATTACAGGCATGAGCCACTGGCGCCCAGCTATGAGACTCTTATCTCCAATGAACTGCCAGAAAACCAGAAATGACTCTGTGGCTCAAAGTGGCAAAGTGCTAGCCTTGAACAAGAGGAGCTCAGGGACAGTGCCCAAGCCCTACAGCCAAAAAAGAAGAAAATGAAAAAGAAAAGAAAGAAAAAAAAGATAAGATCATACTTGTGGAAAAAAATAAAATGGCATTGTCGAGCATGGGATTCAGTCCTTCTCAAATTCTTCATTTCTGTAGTCAATACTCTCTTCCAAACCAACCAAACAACCAAACAAACAAACCACCCTGGGATGAGCAATTTTGTGGATATGTGCCCATACACTCTTTTGTGTATGCATTTATTAACATGTGCATTTGTCACAAGTATAAAATTACACTATGTATCTAGTAGCTTCCCTCTCTCCATTTAATAAACAGCACCGAAATTAATCTTACATGGAAGACAAGGTGTGGCTATTACACATTTTACTTGATTACCTCCCTATATTATTCTGTCTCCACTTTTCTTCTTTTTTTAAACCAGGCAGACCCAGCTGCTACCTTTTGTGTTCAACCTTTGAGCCCTCACTTATTTTTTTCCTAGAGTGTAAACCATGAGCAATAAATTCAACAAGTCCAAGGTTTAAACCCTTGCAGATTTCTAGGAAAACCTCTCTATCAGTCTGGCTAGTATCTGGAAATCTACTGAGTGGGGGTGTCTCTCTGTTTTTTGTTTGTTTTGGTGCAAGTCCTGTGGCTTAAACTCAGGGCCTTGAATTCTCCATTAGCTTTTCCACTCAAGGCTGGCCTTCTACCACTTGAGCCATAGCTCCACTTCCAGCTTTTTGCTGGTTGATTGGAGATAACAGTCTCACAGGCTTAACTACCCTGGCTGGCTTTGAATCACAATCCTCAGATTTCAGCCTGCCTCTTGAGTAACTAGGATTGTGGACATGAGGTACCCAGGAAAGGAATCATCTTGACATGTGAAGACTGGAGGCCAAACAGATCAAGTAGTCAAAAGGGCAAACCCCAGGTCAGTCATCGCTGAATGGAATCCTTGCTTCTGCTTTTCCTGAATGGCGACCCAGCCCAGGCCACACAATAGGTCACGGGTGCTCCAGACCCACAGCTGAGGTTGGGGAATGGGTAGTAGAACTGGCCATAAAGCCTCGGGGTAGCCTAGTTCCAAAGCCAGGGCACCTGCCAGCCACCCTCTGAACTTCCAGTAGAAGCCCAGCATTACCAGGTGCTGATGGCTTCTCTCTGAATCCACCCGGCCCTCTCTGATCAAAGGGTTCAAGGACCTTTCCATCTCGGGAAGGCATTTCCCATAAACCCGAAGCCAGAGATGGGAAGGGCCTGCCAGTGGCACTGGATGTCTTAGGCCGGGAGACAGATGGGCGGCAGAGGCAGCCGCAGACAATGTAGGTCCCTCCCCAGCCCAGCCAGACTGCCCAGGGCTCAGCTGGAGATGAATTTCCCTGGGTTTTCTACTTGGCGGGACCCAATAGGGGCTGCTACAATATTTTACCAGCTCTTCTGTTTGTCGGTTCCACTGATCATCAGCCTCAATCACGGGTGCGATATTTTATGAATTAATAAAAACGATCGCAGGGCAGTCTGGGGAGAGCCAGGGAAGAAACACGTGTGGTAGCATTTTAATGAGCACCGTGGGGAATTTCAAACCTTTCCTTGCTTTAAAAAAATTATTTTATTTATTTATTTATTTTTAAATCTTCTCTTCTTCTCTTTTGGTCTGCTCCCCTCCCCTTCAGCAAAATCCCAAGATTGAGCTGCTTTAAAAGGACTGTCACTGGAATGAAGCGTCTTACCTCTGCCTCTAGTTTGGTGCTCAACATGGCTCTCGTCCTGTCCCAGCGCACCTGCTCCCTGTCCTAATTGAACACAGGATCTGACGATTTGTCATGCTTAGCCCCGGCCCCCCTTTCCTGGCACCCCACCCCCAGCTTGCCTGGAACCAGACGTGTGTGTGTGTGCACGTGTGTGTGTGTGTGTGTGTGTGTGATGACAGATCTCG
The DNA here is from genome assembly GCF_000151885.1 of Dipodomys ordii. Lineage (NCBI taxonomy): Eukaryota > Metazoa > Chordata > Mammalia > Rodentia > Heteromyidae > Dipodomys > Dipodomys ordii. The sequence goes on along the minus strand of NW_012267231.1, from coordinate 13,835,080 downwards.
TACTCATTACTGAATAATTCATTGTTGCGTTAATGTCTTCCGATATCATCTCTTATCCCCACCCCCCCTCCTCTCCCTCTCTCTCTCCTCTAGCTCGCTGGGGAAAGCTTGATTATGCCCGCCGCTCTGACGACAGAGTATACAGATAAAAGATAATTGCTTGGCTTGACTCTGCCATTGATATGAAAATAAGATTTAAATTATTCACTCCAGTTTAAAGGTTAGTTGAAGGTTATTAGAGGGGATGAAGGGAAAAAGAATCACTCTTCATAACGTGTGTGTGTGCGGTGGGGGGGGCGGGGAGGATTTGAGATAAGACCGGGTTGAAAGGGGTCTAATTTGCACTGGAGGCTGAGCTTCTCCTTGTGAATACACGGAGCGTCCCTCCAGAGATTTTAATCTAGGAGAAGTCAATTATTTATAAGCAAATTATGGCCGACTTTTCATACACATAAAACACTGCATCATAAATAAAGGACAAAATGAACTCTGGTCCCTTTCAGCCACGCCTCTCTTCCCTCCTTTCCCAATTTTTTCCTTGATCTCAAAGCTCAGGAATTAAATGAATGGGGTGCTTTAACCAAGCTGACAATCTTAGTGGGGGCTCTTTTTTGTAAATAAATAAATAAAGATGGCAATGATCGTAATAACAGTAAAGGTAATTTGGCTTTGGGGGTCTCTACCTAGGGCCTGACCCTCAGTGTGGTAGGCAGCTGGGCTGTGGGACTCCGTCCTGAGTCCCTGTACCTGTCTTCTGCACCTGCAGAATCTCCGATGGTTGTGATGGCTTTGCATAGGAGACTGCTGCAGAGCCTGCTGCTTCCAGGTCCCAGGCAGGCCCCCTCTCATCATCCTAAGGATAGATAATGGGTTCATTGTCCTAAGGATGGATGAAAAATGGCCTTCCATGCTCCTGGAAGTTGGGCGCCATTTTGGAGATTCCCTGGTGACTGCCACGCCCCAGGCATTAATCATGGGCAACCTTTTTGTTTTGTTTTACCAGTCATGGGACTTGAACTCAGGGCCTGGGTGCTGTCCCTGAGCTTTTGTGCTCAAGGCTAGAGCTTTACCACTTCCAAGCCACAATGCCACTTCCGGTTTTCTGGTGACTCACTGGAGATGACAGGTCGTGTGGAGTTTTCTGCCTGGGCTGGCTTTGAACCTTGACCTTCCAATCTCAGCCTCCCAAATAGCTAGGATTACTGGCATGAGCCACCAGTGCCCGGTTGTTTTTTTATGAAGGTAAAGAGCAACAGAAAGCTAGTGAACAGCACTGAGCCTCGAGTCCTCTAGGTGCTCAGAACATACCCCTCCTCTGTCCTGCTAGTTTCCCTAGGCCCCAGGACATGGAATTGTTTTGTAGCCATGGGTTGGGGGCATGGGCTGGGGAGGGATCTGGCCAGGCAGCTGCCCTCTGCCTGCCTGTCAGCCTCTGTCAGCTCTCCAAGGGATCCTATAAGGGCAGCAGCCTGCCAGGATTTGCCAACATGGCAGGCCTGGCACAGGCATGAAGCTGAGCTGAGCCATAGTGGCACATGAGAAAGAGAAGCGATGGGAAAACAGGCACCAGCACCGGGCAGCTTGGGTACAGGTCACCCCTCCAGCCTAGGCCTGAAGCTGCACCCCCAGAAATGCTTTTGCAGACAAAGCTGTGGGAGGGAGGGGAGACGAGATACAGGGTGAGATTAAAACAGGATGCAAAGCAGCCTGGGTGTAGTTTTTCTCTTCTTGGCACTGAGACTTCAAGAGTTCAAGTTGAATGACTTGCCTAAAGCCACACAGCAAATAAATGGCAGAGTGGAGACCCAAACCCAGCCATCCTGATACCGGCTAAGGATGTCCCAGGGTTGTTTTCTCCATCTGATATTAGAGACCCACAAACAAGAATGCTTTACCTGGCAGTCTGGTGGCTGGGCTGGGGCAGGGCCAGGCTGGTCTCTTCCTCTGCACCACAAATCCTAGAACACAAATTTAGTACAATATTCCTCCTGGGAGATTCTCAAGAGCAGAGGCCCCGTCTTGAGTCATTACATGAAAAGAAACCCGCCAGAGGGGGCGAGGGATGCTCTGGGAATGGTCAGAGGAAAGGAACAGAGCCAGAGAGATCAGTAGAACTGCTGGTGGCCACGAGCTAGGCCACATTTGGGGTGAGCTCTGGGGTTTATGGAGAGGTTTGGTGCTCAGTGGAGGCCCCTGCTGGTCTCAGAGAGGAAGGACCAAGGGTTGAGTCAGCCAAGGCTCAAGCCTGTATTCTCATCTACTCAAGAGGCTGAGATCTGAGAAGCATGGTTCAAAGCCACCCTGAGAAACTCTGTGAAACTCTTATTGCACAAAAGCTGCAAGTGGAGGTGTGGCTCAAGTAGTATAGTGCCAACCTTGAGTAAGAAAAAAAAAACTGAGGGATAGCGCTTGGGCCCTGAGTTCAAATCCCAGTATTGACACACACACACTCCCTACAAAAACAAAAAAGAGGAAAAAAAAAAAAGGAAAAGGAAAGAAAATAGAATCGAAGGATTGGTTTACAAGAGCAGAGATCTAATACAATCCTGTCTAGGCCCGGACCAGGGGAAAAGGATGGGTTAAGTATTTCTAAAGATGAGAGGCTGGGATTCGCTGAAGGAACCAATGTACAGAAGGAAGTCCCAAAATAAATACAGGAAGAAAGATGGCCTGAAGTCTGCGGAGGAGAGCCCGGGGGAGGGGAGGGATGAGAGGACACAGGCTGAGTTCCATGGATGGCCAGCCGCAGAGGCCCAGAGACAACGCATCTCCACACCAAGGTTCAGGGAGGAAACTTGGCCTATAGAGCCAGCTCCAGCCCTTGCTCTAGGGCTCTGACAGACAGCAGGTTCGCCATGCACTGGCTGGGGTGCTGTGGGAAGGAAACAGGTGTCCACAGACCCCTCGGGGTCCCTTTCCCATTGGGGTGGGGAGGAAAGCGCCCTTGATTAAGCAAGGCCCAAGGATTGTGTGCCCTTCTCTGGGTTCAGGGAGGCCCTGTGAGAGGCAAGACAGCATCAGTGGGCTCCACAGGCCACAGGCCACTGCAGACACCCGTCCAATCGGTGTCTAAGAATCTCTTCCGAAACCACAGCCGGAGGACAGTGGGATCCTGAAGTCCATTCTTCCATTTTATGGATGGGCAAACAGGCCAGGTGGGGAAAGCAGCAAATCTGTCTACTTCCCAATACACAGCCTTGTGGAGGACTCCACAGGGAGTCCTGGGCCTGCAACCCTTCCTCTGGTCCCAGGTCCCTTTTTCTTCCCAGTATGCTTTGCAGCCCACTTATCTCCTCCCCTCCTGCACTGCAGAGTTTAAGTGGATGCCACTGCAAGCCTCTGCTGCACCCTACTCCTACTCACGTAGATGCACAGCTGCCCACAGGGACCTGGGGTCTGTGAGGACCCTGGTGGAGGCCCCGCATGGGCTCTACCTGACTGAGCCCACATTGGTCCTTGTCCATGTGTACTGGAGCATACACGTACACAATCTTTCTCTTTCTCTGGCAGGAGTGAGCAGGGAGACCTGGGTGCTGCAGAGGGGGGCGCTGGGGATCTACCCTGCCCAGCCCGGCTGTGATCTGGCTGGAAACAGCATGGCCCCACAGTTGCCGTTGATGAGGACAAGATGGCGAGTGGCCAATGGCTTATGAGCCGCGGAGCCGGGGCAGAGTCATCTGCTCCCCGGCGTCCATTTGCCCTAATGGGCTCCATGAGTCTCCAGTGCTAATTGATTGGGCATGTAGGGAAGAAAAACGAAATCTGCCTGCAAGGTGATTTTATGGCTGAGCTCGTCGCAGAGGTAATTTGCTGGAAGTGTGCTGCCTGCTCGGTTATATGAGATTGCTGTGCACCTCTGTGCATCCCTGGCCCTGGTCCTGCAGGACAGGATGTTGGCTGCCGGCCTGCCCCTGCCCGCTGGGTGCCAGCCTCGCCAGCCCCAAGCTGCCTCCGGCAGTGCTGACGACGAGTGCCTTACACTTTCGAAACAGCTCAGCTCCTCCTGTTCAAAAACTGCCTCTAAGTGCAGAACAGTTATTTCTCTATCAGCTGTCTCTATCAGCGATCCAGTGTCCCAGAGATCCAGTGCCCCAGAGAGCCAGTGCCACAGAGATCCAGTGCCCCAGAGACCCAGTACCACAGAGATCCAGTACCACAGAGATCCAGTGCCCCAGAGACCCAGTGCC
>NW_012267231.1:13782200-13830553 GCF_000151885.1 Dipodomys ordii | reverse complement strand
CCACAGAGATCCAGTACCACAGAGATCCAGTGCCCCAGAGACCCAGTGCCACAGAGATCCAGTGCCCCAGAGACCCAGTACCACAGAGATCCAGTGCCACAGAGATCCAGTACCACAGAGATCCAGTGCCACAGAGACCCAGTGCCACAGAGATCCAGTGCCCCAGAGACCCAGTACCACAGAGATCCAGTACCACAGAGATCCAGTGCCACAGAGACCCAGTGCCACAGAGATCCAGTGCCCCAGAGACCCAGTACCACAGAGATCCAGTGCCACAGAGACCCAGTGTCACAGAGATCCAGTGTTACAGACCCAGTGTCACAGAGATCCAGTGTTACAGACCCAGTGCCACAGAGACCCAGTGCCACAGAGATCCAGTGTTACAGAGATCCAGTATTACAGAGACCCAGTACTTCAGAGATCCAGTGTTACAGAGATCCAGTATTACAGAGACCCAGTACCACAGAGATCCAGTGTTACAGAGATCCAGTACCACAGAGATCCAGTGCCACAGAGACCCAGTGCCACAGAGACCCAGTGTCACAGAGATCCAGTGTCGTAGAGATCTAGTGTCACAGAGACCCAGTGCCACAAAGACCCAGTGTCACAGAGACCTAGTGTCACAGAGATCTAGTGCCACAGAGACCCAATGTTACAGAGATCCAGTGTCACAGAGATCCAGTGTCACAGAGACCCAGTGTCACAGAGATCCAGTGTCCCAGAGACCCAGTGTTACAACACTTGGGCAGAAAGGAAACACAGGGAGGCAGAAGCTTTTTTTTTTTGTTGGTCATGGGGCCTGAACTCTGGGCCTGGGCACTGTCCCTCAGCTCTTCAGCTCAAGGCTAGAGCTCTACCACTTGAGCCACTGCACCACTTCTGGTTTTCTAAGTGGCTTATTGGAGATAAGAGTCTCATGGACTTTGCTGCCCGGGCTGGCTTTGAACCACAGTCCTCAGATCTCAGCCTCCTGAGTAGCTAGGATGACGGGCGTGAGCCACCGGCACCTAGCTAGGAGCTCATTTTTAAGAGAGAATATTTTGCCTGCAAGAGTGATTCACAGAGAGGCTGGAAAGAGGCCTAGGAGCCTCCCTCCCTCCTTTGCTCCCTCCTCTCCCCTGAGTCCAATCCTCAGTACTTGGTTCTTGGCCCAAATAATCAACATAGCCAAATAAAAGGCAGCAACCCAGAGGGCACGCCCCATGTGCATGGTACCAGTGTCATCTCCCAGGGACCTGTAGGGAAACTGAGGCATGCAATGGATGAGACAACTCTTCCAAGCCTGCAGAAGATATGCTCTAACTTGTTGGTTTGCAGAGCTGAGATAAATGCCAACACCTTGACATCTGGGCCAGAGGTGTGAGGCTGTGGCCTTGAGGGCTTGCTAGCTTGCTTCTGGTACTGGTGCCTGGGCTCATGGAGGCCGCAGCCTCCCCAGGGCTTCACGTGGACAAACCGAAGCACCTCTGCTCCATCAGACACCAGTCACAATTGCCACGGCTGGCCTAGGCCCTTGCTTCACCTTGGTGACCCTCCACCAGGCCACAGGCTGAAGGAATGGAGGCAGGACTTTTCTGGAGACAGATTCAACCCCTTACCACTGGAAAGTGGCAGATCCAGAGTTCTCACCCAGTTCTGTCATAAGCCACCATGGAAGGAGTCTAACCCTGGCTGGAGCCAGACAGCTAGGAAGGTGGAGCCTGGGGATGCAGAGCAGCCTCCCAGAGGGCACTGGGTGCTAGAAGGACTGGGAATGAGTTCCATTGTGCCCAGGGATACATGGGTGCAAGTGGCCCTGGAAGCACTAAAAAATGGCCTGGTCCTGATTGGTTTTTTCTTTTGAGAGTAGTATCACTGTACAGTCCAGGCTGCATGATCCTGCTTCAACCTCCTGAGTATCTAGGACTACAGGCTATGCTACCATGCCCTGTGTGATCACTCACACACACACACACACATTCACAGACACATACATACACACACACACAGACACACACGCATGCACACATGGCACGCATGCACACAAGCACACACACCTGTATCAAGTGGGGTGTGAATTTAGGTCCTTGTGTTTTCTAGATAGGTTGTTGTTCTACCACAGAGCCACACCTCTAGCCACTTCTTTCTCGCTGGTTATTTTTGAGATTGGGTCTCACTTCCTGTTCAAGCACACCCCTGGACTGCAATTTACCCATTCATGTGTCAGCAGGCCCAGCTTTGTGGCAGAGGGAGGCTCAGGAACACATTTGCCCGAGCAGGCCTCAAACTCTGATCCTCCTTTGCCTGGGCCACCAAAATTGCTAGGATTACAGATGTGAACTGCTGACACACAGATGCTCAATTGTTTTTTGGTGTGTGTGCATGTGTGTGCGTGTGTGTGTGTGTGTATGTGTGTGTGTGTGCCAGTCTTGGGGCTTCAACTCAGGGCCTGGACACTGTCCCTAGTGTTCTTTTGCTCAAGGCTAGCACTCTGCCACTTGAGCCACAGCAGCACTTCTGGCTTTTCTGTTTATGTGGTTACTGAGGAATAGAACCCAGGGCTTCATGCATGCTAAGCAAGCATTCTACCACTAAGCCACATTCCCAGCCTGATTGATTGTTTTTAGTTGGTGAAATATACATTACATATGGTACAACTCTGTGTGTGGGTGGTGGTGGTATGTCATTCCAGCCTTGGGGTCAGAGTTCAGAGGTTGTGAAGTTTGGAGCTAGGCTGGGCAAATGTTAGAGAGACCTTAACTGAAACACAAAATAAAGTGGTCTTTTTTGCATTCGGGACATCCATCCACCCAGTGGCAGGCCCAGCATTTCATCGATTTTGCTGCTGAGTGCTGTCCCATCATGCCTGCATTCCATGTGGTGTGGACGCAGCCCTTCAAGTGGATGGCCCCTTGGGTTCAACTTTTCTCCCTGTGGTTCACAATGCTTCTCTGATTGCTCCTGCACAAGTTCTCATGGGCATCTGTGGCCGGGTCTGTGTCTCTAGCATGGAATACTTGGGTCAACGGTCTGTGGAGCAGCCGGGCTGTCTCCTGCAAAGGTCAGGGAATCCTGATCGAGGTGATTCACAGATCCAGGGCCACAGGAAGATGAGGGTTATGCATGCATGGAGTCAGGACTTTCTGAGATTTACCCTGCTCACACAAACAAAAGGCTTGCTGGGAACTCAAGGTAGCCAGGGCGGGGTTAAGTGTCAGGGAGGCATTTCAAGAGTTTCAGTGTTAGAATGCCCTCACCTCTGCCCAACTCCAGGCTGGGCCCAATATCACTGGTAGGTACGGGCTGCTTTCCCTGATGTCTACTGCCTGCTCCCAGCTCTCCCACACTCTTGCGGATGAATAATGGAGGGGACCTGGGACCCCAGCCCTCTCTCTGCTGGCTCCCAGCCACCGGCATATTTGATCCTGGATGGTGTAATTTTTCACTAAAATGTGAATGTATTTGCGAATTGATAGAAAATAGTTTTCTCGCTCTGCAGATAGAATATGGGGCCGCTCCATCCTGGCTGCTATTCTGATTGTGACTTAAATGGATGAGGCCATCAATAATTATTTTATTGAACACAGGAAAAAAAAAATGATGCCTGGCTAAAGTAATTTCCCCGACAGAGCCAGCTTGCTGCAGCGAGGGCGGTCTACCTTTGCAGCCTGAGCCAGCTGCCAAAGCTATATCCACTCCCTCCTCAGCCGTGTGTGTGTGTGTGTGTGTGTGTGTGTGTGCGCGCGCGCACCAGTCCTGGGGCCTGAACTCAGGGCCTGAGTGTGGTTCCTCCAGCCTAGCTTTTTGCTGGTTATTTTGGAGACTCTCAGACTTTCCAGCCGAGGTTGGCCTCGAACTGTGATTCCCCAGATCTCAGCCTCCAGAGTAGCTAGATTACAGGTGTGAGCTACCGAGCACCTGACTCCCAATTGTCTCCCTGACCATCAGGTGCCTTTGTGTGAATTATACCCAATGGCCAGGGAGGAGCCAAGAGGCTCCTGGGACATCTGCTGTTTTCAGTTCAGAGACCATCCCCCCCTCTCCTTCCCCAAGCCGGGGCCTTGAGTACAAACAACTGAGCAGGTTCACTAGTGGGCACCCCATTATAGGGGTGGGGATACATACTGAGACTCTCTGCTTTAAAGAAAACAGGCTTCACTAGAGGCCTAGTTGGTGGATGGAGGGTCCTTGTAGGACCCCTGGCATGGATATGGGAGCACGCACGTGTGCACACGCACACACACACACGCACACGAGCACACATGCACGTGCACACAAGCATGCACACACATGCACAAGCACATGCCCCCGTGCCAGGTGCTCAGTCCTATGTGATAAATAGGACTCGTTTAGGCAGAGCCGGGGCCCCTCAGGTCAGCTGCGTTTGTATGAACTGTTTAACTGTCACCGTTTCAACATCAATCACACAGCGCTGTCCTGCCGTGTCCTGCTGGGGTTTGAGGCCCAGGTTCCTGGTTTAAATGGGGCCCAATCCAGGCCCCTCCCCCCTGCACTGGGGGCTGGGGGAGGGCTGTGTCTTCCTTCTGCCTCTGTCCCATGAACAGCTGTGTTTTCCTTCCCCCTCTCTGAGCCATGCACCCCAGACCAGAGCTAACTGTGCACGTTTGTTTATCCCTGAGCCAAACCCAAACCTGAATGCTGACCAAATCAGTGCTCACAACCAAAGAAGCAGAGGAAGTGGCGGAGAAGACCCCCCCCCCAACCCCGTATGGAGCCGGTGTGCACAGGAAGACAGCCCACAGTTTCCCAAACCGTTACACCAAACAAACCAGGGACACCAAGCACCCTCAAGCAGGGCACCGGGGGCTCACGCCTGTCATCCCAGCTACGCAGAAGGCTGAGGTCTGAGGACCACAGTTCAAAGCCAGCCCAGGCAGGAAAGTCTGTAAGACTCTTATCTCCAATTAAGCACCAAAAAGCTGAGCTGTGGCTCAACTAATAAGAGTGCCAGCCTTGAGAGGAAAAGCTAAAGGACAGCACCCAGGTCCTGAGTTCAAACCCTAGGTCTGGCACGTGCACACATAATCACACACACACACGCACATACACACACAACACACGCAGGAACAAAAGGAAGAAAGGAAGAAAAAGAAAGAAAAGAAGGAAAGAAGGAGGAGAGGGAGAAAGGGAGGAAAGAAGGAAGGAAGGAAGGGAGGAAAGAAGGAAGGAAGGAAGGAAGGAAGGAAGGAGGAAGGAGGAAGGAGCAAGGGAAAGATGGAGGGAAGGAAGGAAGAAAGAAGAAAGGAAGGTAGGCAGGCAGACATTGCTGTGTTGGTCATTGTTTACAGCATGGAGATGCATAGCCTCTTGCCTGTAGCTCTGTTAGGGCATTGCTTTGGGGGGCAGGGAGGCTTTAGAACAGTGTCTCCCCCTGACCTGAGCCCTTGTCCTCTCTGAGTCTCCAGAAGGACTGAAGGGGAAATGCAGCTGAAGACTTACACTGCAGACACCGTCAGACAAGGAAGGAACACCCAACATCCGGGTCCCTTCCAGCAGGCGATGATCCCCCCCTCCCTCCCCGGCCTGCCCCCCATGCAGGGGCTCAGCTCTCTCAGGTTCAGGCTCTGCAGTGCAGCCTTTCTCGAGCATCTTAACCGATGCCACATGCACAATGCCAAGTGGACTGGTGAAAATGGAGCCCGGATGCTTTCATCTGGCCCTGGAAAAATAAGCCATCAAAGCTGCCCTCCGCCCCTGCCTTGTTCCCCCTCCTGCAGGCTGGGGGTCACAGGCCCAGGCCGAGGCCACAGGAGGCCATAAAACCTCCTGCTTCACCAAACAGTGGCTCTCTAGACAAACTACAAGCAAACAGCTGTGACTCAGGGTCTCCACGCTCTCTCCCTCTTTACCTGTGTCAACACTTTCCTTTCTAAAGCAGCAGCCCAGGTGGGGGGTGGATGTGGGCAACCGTTGGGTGGGGAGAGAGAGAGAGAGAAAGAGAGAGAGGGGAGCCCAGCCCTTATCAGCTCTGGGGTCTTTGCATATGTAACTGCTGTCATATAATTAACAGTGAAGATCATTTACATTGTCGCTTAGCTAATTTTCATAATGTTTTCTTTATTATCAGAGGAAGAAATTAACCCAAGAATTTATTTACATAGCAGTCTCAAACAGTAACAGCTTGCTAATTGCCTGTTAGGTGGTTAATAATCTTCCAGCAGATGCTGGTGCTCATGTGGGCTCCGGCGTTTCAAAGGTGATCTCGCCGCACGCTTGTGTTTTTGGCAGCTTAATTAGTGCAATAATTATGTACTTGTTGCTCCTTCTTTCCAGCAAATACTGTCAAATGCTTAAAAGATTAAAGTGAGTTATACCCTGAGAACTCACAGGCTTGAGAATGCCCGTTCGTGCTGACTTGTATACTAGTGGTGGGGGGGAAAGCAAAAATAGGCAAATCAGGCTCCGGTGGCTCATGCCTGTCATCCTAGCTACTCAGGAGGCTGAGATCTGAGGATCATGGTGTGAAGCCAGCTAGGACAGGAAAGTCCATGAGACTCTTATTATCTCCAGTGAACCACCCACCAACCAGAAGTGATGCTGTGGCTCAAAGTGGTAGAGCGCTAGCCTTGAGAGAAAGAGCTCAGGGACAGCGCCCTGAGTTCAAGTTCCACAACTGACCAACTAAATAAGCAAGCAGAATTGAAGAGAGGGGTTCGACTGAGATCTAGCGTTCAAGACATAGCTCCCTCTGCTCAAATCCTCCTCTTCATCTTGCTAGATGGGAGGCTGTTGGACTTTAGTCTCACCTTTTGGTGCCTCAGTGTTCTTGTTAAATGGAGATACACTTGTTGCTAGGATTTATTATGCAGGCAGTATGAAGAGGCTCTGCCAGGTGTGTGGCAAGAATTTCCTTGTGATGAGGGCTGGGATTATTATTATTATTATGTGTCAGTACTGGCATTTGAACTAAGGGCCTCAAAGCTTAGGCAATCATTTGCCTAACTCTTTGGCAATGGCTGGTCTGTGATCCCAGAGGGAAGAAGTCAGGTGTGTCTTTGGTGACCACACACAAGCAGAACTTAGCCTCGTGTGGGGACATAGAATGTCCAGAACTTTAATTTAGCGGTCACGAGCTCAATAAGGAATTTCCCTAAGTGTGGCTTATATACTAGAGGAACGTAAACACATTTAATACACACAGGATCCAGTGACAATTAAAGATGTTACACACACACACACACACACACACACACACACAGAGGCTAGCTTTTACTTTTGAGGCACAATTTAGTCTTTTTTGGCTAGGTAAAATAATGGATGTATAGTGCTGAGAAACACCAAAACTTTCAGTCTCTAACAAGTTTAGGGGACAGTGCTGGTGAGCCCAACTAGACTTTATGTTGTTGTCGTTGTCGGTCGTGGGGCTTGAACTCAGGGCTCTTCAGCTCAAGGCAAGCACTGTTGGAGCCACAGCACTCAAAGTGGCTAATTGTAGATAAGAATCTCATGGACTTTCCTGCCTGGGCTGGCTTTGAAGCATGATCCTCAGATCTCAGCCTCTTGAGTAGCTAGGATTATAGGTGTGAGCCACAGGAGCCTGGTTAGACTTGTTTCTTATTGCACAAGTAAATGCACTGAATATACACAAGGTGTTTTTAAAGCCTTCACCCTATGTTAGTAGGACAAAGGAAGGAAGGGAAAAGAGAAAAGTGCTCCAGCCAGGCTGACTAGGTTAGTTGCTGGCATCAACTGATCTCCAAGCTTCCCTTGGGGTCTCCCTTTCTTGCTTCATTCCATGTAATAAGCAATGACTACTGATATCAAACTTCAGCTCACCACACCCCTTTGGAGACCACTGCCCCGGGGGTTGGCTCTGTGAATGTGACCCCTAACCAGTTCCCCAGGTGCTGTGACACTGGTGATCTAAGGGACCGCATTTCAGAGCGACTGCTCTTTAGGGACTGAGAGTCGATGTAGGTGGCAGGATTTTCATGGAGTTGACATGAAAAGCATGGAAGAGGCCAGAAGAACCGATGGTTAGATTTCAGCCTGTTTGGTAAACACTTCCTCCTTTCCTCTTGATCTTTCCCCTGGGGGACCCTGGGGGGCCCTAACAAACCCCCCATACCTAGTAAGGGGTAGGTAGCACAGTCCTGTCCCCTAGCAACTTCCAATCCAGAACCCCAGCCAGACACATGACACTCACTGGTCTAATCAGGAGACCTGCCCCAGGCGGTTACATGACATCTACTAGTCTAATCAGGAAACTGAATCCAACCCATCACATGACATCCATTAGTCCAATCAAAAACTGACTCCCCCACAGCCAGTCACATGAGACCACTGGTCCAATCAGAAGCTGACCCCCAGCCAGTCACATGATACCTACTGCCCAATCAGGAAACTGAATCCAGCTAGTCATATGACTTGGTAGGACTTTTGAAAGGGTTCTTAGGAAACAAGATAGTTTTTTTTTGTTCTACTGGACCAGTGTCTGGCTGTGGGCTTCTCACCAGAGTGAGAAAGAGCCGTAAGGTCTTAGCCTACAAGAGAAAAAGCAGAGGCAAGGGCTCTGCTCTGTGATTCTGGATCCAGCCAGGCCTGATGCTAGCACCTGCTGAACTTGTCAGTTAACCAGCCTCCCTTCCAGCATCAGGTGTATTTCAGATTGAGACTTTTCTAAAAACGAATAGAAAGCTTCCTACCATCACATGGGACTTCAGGAATATCCAGGGGCAGGGAGGTCTCCATGGACAGTCAGAGATGGGAGGGAGGGGTATGAACAAGGCTGTTCTGCATAGATTGGCAGTTCCTAGAAGAAGCTTCCAGAAGAAAGGAGCCCAAGAGGAAAAGGAACGTCTTGCCATCCCAAGGGAAAGCACTCTGCCTTCCACGGTCCACGTTCCCAGAAGAGGTCACCCGACGCCAAGGTTCCCAGGGCCCTGGAATCCAGACTTCCCTCCCCGACGGGCAGCTAAGATGAGGTCATGGCTGGGCAGGGTCGTCCATACTCTTGCTAAACTGTGGCTTTCAGTAGCAATTGCTGTCTTGCTTAATCTCAGAATTATCTGATTGTCACAGCGAGCTCTTCACATTAGGCAGCGGGCCAACAAGTTACTTAACCTATAATTGCCCTTTAATGAAGACTATCTTCAAAACGGAATTGTCACAGGAAACTTATAAACACACAGGGAGCTCCAAGACCGGCCTGGCCCCAGACATCGCAGCCAGGCCGTTGACTCCACACTGGCGTCAGCCACATTTGTCTGAGTTGTTGGGGATCCGACTCCCCACGGCAGAGGGGCCTGGTGCTTGCAACCTCGCCAGAAGCCACTTGAGTCGTCTTACGAGCAAGCTTGAGGGGTCGGGGCTTGGATGTGCTCATTTCCCTTTGCTGAGCCTCCTCTGCATGGCTTCAACTTGAACTTGGCAAAACCTGAGGGATCTCTGTTTCCAGCAAAGCAGCAGCATCATGGTGGACAGGCAGTCAGGGGCGATCACCGTATGTAAAACGTAAGCAAAGAAGGCTGAGTCCTCAGGTGGCAGCAGTCCCGACTGGGCTCTAGCTGGCCAGGGGTCTGACCTTCAGAACTGGCCCAGGGCAGGCTGCTAGAGCCTCAGGCCATGTGTCACATTCAAGGCATTGCTTCTTTGGTCTAGATCGTTGGATAGGTGTTTTATGTAGTGTATCTTGTTGAGCTGTCAGAACAAGTCTACGAGCTCAGTCACATTACCCTAGAATGTAATGCCCAGAGAGGTTAGTTAAGCCATTTGCCAATGCCACACAGCTTGTGATGTGGAAGGCAGGCTTTGAACTTGGATTTGTCCTGCCTATGTTAAGGCCAGTCAGTGGCTCATATCCACCCCGGCAGCTCCCAGATCCATATAGGCTGGTTTAAAGCTGAGGAAAGATGTGGACAGAAGAGGTTCTGGGTACATGGGTAAAAATACTCTGAAGCCTGAGATTTGTAGACGGTGGGGTGAAAATGAAGAGGGAAACACCTGCCCACAGACAATGGGGGGTGAACATCCCAGAGACCTGATCATTTTATTACTAAAATGTGTGGGGGGGGGAGGGGGGCATCTGTGTTCATTGTCCTCTAGCTTCCTAGCACCATTGACAGCTTCCATTGTCTTCTAGAAACATCAGTGAGACCGGAGCTAGTTCGCCTCTCTTTCCATTGCTCTGATTCCTCTGGGTCTCAGGACTATGAACTGGAAGCAACTTTAGGTCCTGCCTGAGGTCTTCTCTTTTACTCTTCTCACCTTCTGGAATTTTCAAAACAGTTAAGTCAATTTTAACCCTTCCATTTGGACAGGACACCTTGGAGAAGAAAACGGGGAAGAATTCCTGCCTGTTTTGAAGATGCTTATTTTATTAGTAAGTGGTATTACTATTACACATGCTTGAAGTTGCCACATGTAGCAAGAGTGAAGAAGCTAAGTTTTCCCTGGTCCTGTCAGAGGAGCTTGGATTTGATTCACTCACCCATAGAAGAAGTATTTTTAAGCCAAGTGCTAGTGATTCTCTCCTGTAATCCCAGCTCCTTGGGAGACTGAGAACTGAGGATCACAATTTGAATCTGGCCCAGACAGGAAAGTCCATGAGACTCTTATCTCCAATTAACCAGGAAAAAGCTGTGGCTTTAGTGGTAGAGCACCAACCTTGAGCTAAGAACACACAAACACACACACACACACACACACACACACACACACACACACAGGAAAATAACTAAGGAAGTGAAAAATTCCAGGGCCTGGAGGTCACGGAGCTGAGCTGCTTCCCAGTCAGTAGTCAGCACTCTCAGAAGATCGGGAACCCCCGGGGGCCTGGCCTGGCCCCAGCTGGCAGAACTTAAGAAGATGCTTAAGAAGACTCTCCAGATGTCTCCTGAAGCCCACATGAGCTCTCTGACACTCTCCTCTTCTCCGAGTCTCTGCATCTCTGCGTGTGCTTTATTGAAAGCCTCCCCTCTCCCCCTTTGCCCCTTTGCCTTTCAGAGAAAAAACAAACAAACAAAAAAAAACCAATATGCATTTGCCTGGGACCTGGTATGACAGCCCCCCCCCACTCCCGTCATGGAGGAGAAATTGTGGGGCCAGCTTGAGCAGCAAGTCTCTGGATGAATGTTTTCTTGTGGTCTTTCTGGCCAAAGGGTGGGAGGAGGCCATTCTACTTGGAAAAGACACACAAGTGTCTCCTAGCAATGATGCCTGGACCACTGCATTTGGAGGCCTTTTCAATCCAGGGTTTTGAGATCCCAGACCCAGAATCCAGGAGTCAGGCCACAGGTCTGACCACTTGCCCCCATAAGCCAACTAAAGAGACAGTGGAGGGCAGAGAAAGGAGATTTATTCCATGTCAGCCATGGGAAGATGGCGCTTCAGTACATCCTTGGCACGCAGATGTATGCTCTAGGTTTCATAGACAGAGGATTGGTTTGGGGGAGGAGGAAGGGGAAGAGGAGGGAGCGAGCTTTGGCACCTGTCTGGTGGAGTGCTGACGTGTCTCCGCAGTCAGAGGGGTGGCGGTGGCTGTCTGATCTTGATGAGGCCTTGTGATCGGGAGTCATCGATGCTCCTCTCACAGTGGTCAGGTCTCCCGCCCGGGCTGAGCAGAAAAGTTTGCTCAGGAGAGAAGGACCGGCGCAAAGGGCGCAGAAGGAAACCGAAGGTTGAAACGGCAAGCTTTCTCCTGCTTTTACTCATTTCATGGCCCCAGTAATGAATCGGTGCTTTTCAGCAGGAAAAAAAAAGCTTCAAAGCACCCATGACTTACTCCTCCTGCCTACTAATAAATACCACCTTTATATCAGCAACCAGATGGACCAGAGGTGCCCACAGGACAAGGGAGGGGAAGACAAGAGGTGGGGCGGGTTGGGTCCAAGGGGGCTGGATGCATAAGGGGAGAAGGGAGGGGCAAACACTCCAGGCATTTAAAAGATCAGCAATGGCTTCTTCCTTCCATAGAGGGCTCTAGTGGGTTTTGTTTTTGTTTTGTTTTGGTGGTTTGTACTGGGGCTCCAACTCGGGGCCTGGAACTGATCCACAGCTTTTTTTTTTTTTTTTTTTTTTGCTCAAGGATGGCACTCTACCACTTGAGCCACAGCAGTACTTCCAGCTTTGTGATAGTTAATTGGAGATAAAGTGGGCTTTTCTGCCCAGGTAGGTTTCAAACTGTGATCCTCAGATCTCAGCCCCTTGAGTAGCTAGGATTGCAAGTGGGAGCCACCAGTGCCTGGTTTGAGTTTTGGTGTCTTTTTCAAATGTGGGCATTGCTCGTGATAGGAGGACCATCGTCTACTAAATAAGGGCATAGAGATTGGGGTCTGCAGCACTAGTAAAGGTCTAAACGAGAATTCAGCCAGATCCTGGGACCTGCAGCTCCACTCCAGTGGCTAGCCACATGTCCAGGGCCTCTGTTCTGCCTATATTTGCACAGGGTCAAGTTCAGCACAGCCACAAAGCCCCCAGGGAGGCAGCTGGCAAGGCATTATCACCAGTAATGTGAGGAAGCTTAGCTTCCAGCCCTGGTCTTTTTAAGAAATGTTCACACCAAAAAAAAAACCCACAAAAAACCTCAACACACACACACACACACACACACACACACACACACACACGATATTGATGGAAAGAAGTGGGATTCGTAATTAAAGGTCATTTAAACTTTCCTTTTTGGCTTTTAAACACAGAGTAGTTATATTTAATTCTGGTTGACCAGAGTCAGGGGGACATTTGTGTGAAGCCCACGGCTCTTGGAGGAGAGTCTGACTTTGAAAGATCCCTGCATCTCTCCTCTCTCCCCTCTTTCAACCCCCTTCCCCCCCCCCCCCCCCCCCCCCCCCCCCCCCGCTGCCAGTTCTGTTTTGATTGTGTTGCTGGAATTCAGTACTTGACTTTGATGCAGGAGAAGCCAAGCATGCTCCTAAAGTTAGACGGAAAGGGGTTGAGCTTGGCAGGAACTGGACCACAGCCTCAGAGCCGTGTGCTGCAGGCCTGGCCCATGGCCTTGCGGTCAGCAGTGTGTCATTATGTTCTCTGCAGAGACCTGTTGGTTACGCTGGTTGGCTTCCTGCCTCTGCACAGGCAGGGACAGAGTGACACTGGGAAGTTAAGATCGTCCCTGCCCTGGCCATGGGGTGGGGGTGGGAGGGGGGATGAAGACCTGGAGAGACTCCAGCGTGCACCCTCATAAATTTTCTATGAGAGGAAATGCCTCCTCTCCTGAAAACACATCGTAAAGATACCTGTGGATTAATTCCCCCCAGATGCCCACACCTGCAGCCTCTGAGAGCAGAGCTCTTCCTTCCTGTAGGAAAAGCTTTCCAGGTTGCTGCCCGGGATGGTGCCCAGGACTGGCCAGGCTGCTCTGCTTACACCCCGGACACACCCCTTGAGAGCAGCCAATCAGAACATTCCATTTTATCTACCCTCAGTGATTGGACCCATTGAGGACACATGGCCAAAGCCAGGCCAATCAGAAACCTTCCTTCCTCAGCTCTGGGTTTGCTGAGTTGGACAGGGGCTTTCCATATCCACCAAGCTTGTGAAAGGGAGATAATCAGTCTGAAAGATGGAGACAGACAGACAGAGACAGAGGGACAGAGATAGAGACAGATATGCTACTTCCATGAGCCAACCGATGTACCCTTTCCTTCTCTCCCTCCTTCCCTCTTTCCTTCCTTCTTTCCTTTATTCTACCCACCCCTCCTAAAAACAAATCAGTTAGACCGATGGAGCCTGGTGTTAGATGAAGAACATTAAGCTGGCATTTTATCTCTACCTTGGTATAAGCCAGTGTGTGACCCTAGACCAGTCCACTTACCTCTCAAACTTGTTTCCTTATCTGTAAACTGGGAGACAGAGCCAGCTTCATGATCCCCAAGATACTTTCAAATAGGAACACTCTGTGATTCCATTGGCCTGGCACTGTACCAGGAATTTCTCAGCGATGGAGAGACTGAAGAGACCAATAGTACAACAAGCAACAAAACCTTTATATCTCGTCTTCAATTCATTTGATTAAGGCCAAGAGGAATGGAATCTACCGAGTGCCTCTTACTGGAGTAGGTTCTGAAGAGTGGCCAGGCTTCTGTGGAGCCTGGGACCAAAGCCAACCAATCACCAACACGTGGACCAAGGCCTGAGTGTTCTGATTGGCCAGGCTTGGATTATACACCCATCCTTACAGCTAGATAGAGTACTTTCTGCCCAAAGGAATGTGTAAACTGGTGGTTGCAAGAGAAAATGCATTTACTATCAAAAAATACCGATGGACTGGAGCAGAGTGGCTCATGTCTGTAATCCCAGCTACTCAGGAGGCTGAAATCTGAGAATTGTGGTTCCAAGCCAGCCTTGGCAGGAAAGTCCATGAGACTCTTATCTTCAATGAACCACCAACAAGCCGGAAGTGAAGCTGTGGCTTAAGTGATAGAGTGCCAGCCTTGAATGAAAAAGCTAAGGGAGAACTCGAGGCCCTGAGTTCAAGCCCCAGAAACATATGAATGATCGGAAATTGGGCTGGCAGCTCCAGCAATGTGACATGTCCCATGTTCCATCCTCACCTTGCATGGAAAGTTCTGGTGCCTGCTCTAAACCCGTGCAAGAGTCCTGAAGGGAGGAGATGAGTGGAGATGGCTGGATGGGACAGAGAGGCGGGGCTGGGGGGGGGATGGAGGGGGCAGCTCTCAGCTTTCTTCAATTAATACTTCTTGGATCGTCTGAGCAACAGGGCAGGAATTTGTTAAACTACATAAACATCATTGTGACCCGTAAAACTCAATGAATCTCAGCCTGTTTACACGGGCCGCTTTCATGTTTGCACAGTGTAATTTAATGTGTCGATTTGCTCTCAAATAAAAAACATCTGCCCCTCTGACATGCCAGAGAAACTGGAGACCTGATGTTCAAAACAAGCTAAAAGCCCCAATCAGAGACGAGGTTCCGATGGCAGAGAATGACGAGAGACTCAGAACAGTGTTCTGCATTGCTGGGAT
Organism: Dipodomys ordii; assembly: GCF_000151885.1. Taxonomy (NCBI): domain Eukaryota; kingdom Metazoa; phylum Chordata; class Mammalia; order Rodentia; family Heteromyidae; genus Dipodomys; species Dipodomys ordii. The sequence goes on along the minus strand of NW_012267231.1, from coordinate 13,815,611 downwards.
CGATGCCCAGGGCCTGGGACGAAGCTTGCTGTGAGCAATTCCGTGAGAGGTGTAGATACCATCCTAATTAAAATTAAGAAAAGCCTAGAAGAGCCTATGCCATTTGGGGTGGGGTGGGGGTGGGGGTCAGTTGTGAGGCTTGAACTCAGGGCCTGGGTGCTGTCCCTGAGCTCTATCACTCAAGACTAGTGCTCTACCACTTGGAGCTACAGCTCTACTCTGGGGTTTGAGTGGTTCATTAGAGATTAAGAGTCTCATGGGGACTTTCCTATCTGGGCTGGCTTCCAACTGTGATCCTCAGATCTCAGCCCCTTGAGTGGCTAGGATTACAGGCATGAGCCAACTGGCACCTGGCTTGCCCGCCATCCTAACTGGCACCTGTTATATGAGCAGACTTCTGGAGTTTGTCCCTGCCCATACTGGTGTTCATGTTATAGGATTTCTTTTTCTTTTTTTTTTTTAAACAATCCTATTGTTTTGTCATGGCGAAGAGCAAGAAGGAAATGATACATTTTTAGAAGTACACAGATGATCTCTACATCTAAAGCTTCCTTGGGGATGGGCCTCCACACTGGGCCTCTGCGCTTGACCTCCACAGCCTCTGGATTCCCAACTTGGTGGGGCCTGGAGGGAGGGAGGGAGGAAGGAAGAAAGAAAGAGAAGAAGGGGAGGGAGGGAGAAGGGGAGGGAAGGAGACCGAGTACTTTTCCAGTGAGGTCATATCTACCCACCCATCGTAGTTCAAGCTTCACCAGAGCACAGTGTGGCTGATCCCTGGCTTGGTGGCACAGGCCTGATCTTCACAGAGCAGATGAACAGAGGCAGCGGCGGGGGACAAAGCATCCATCCGCCCCACTGGAAGGCACCCCAGCCTGCTTTGCTGGCTGAGGAACATGGGGAGCCCAGTGTTAGTGCATGTAGTTCTGTCATAAGGGTGCCTCGAAACAGGGCATTGGGAGATGGTATTGGCTGGGCTGCGTGCAAATAAGGAATGACTCCCCCTTCCCCACCCTGTGCTCCCCTGGACACCCTGCTTCTCCTCCCCAGAAAAAACAAACAGAACCGAAGTAAATAAGTTCTGGGGAGGACTGCAGACTTCACAGCCGAAGTAACATGGGGTTTCATAGGAAGAATAGAAGTTGGCTGTCCAGTAGGTTAAGAACAGAGATTCTTGGTGCTCTCCTAAAGCCCATGTGTCTATTCATTCATTCAGTCTTCACAACAGCCTCCTGAGGCACCCTATTGTCACACATGGAAGTGGAAATGCAAAGAAACTTTCTGGACTAAAAGTATAACAGTGTAAGAGGAGCTCCTGCAGGAAGGAGGCAGAGAGACAGAGAAATAGAGAGATGAGTCAGCCCAGACCCCTGGGTTCCAGATAAAATACCATTGTGGTGGAGGAACCAAAGGGAAGCATGTGATTGGCCGACACTGGAAGTCTAGCTAACCATGGCAATGTGGAAAGAGGTAGAAAGCTGGGAAATGCCCAGAAGCAGACTGTATAGGACATCATTTCTTTTTTCTTTAAACACCCGGGAACATAAGCAAGACACCTGGTAAAGGGTCCCAGGGTTCTCTGGAGGATGAATGACACCCCCCCATACCTCCTCCTCCGCCCCCCCCCCGGGAAACTGCTCTCCTTCAGTGACACTCCATGGGGCTGGCCAAGAGATGGGCAGGCGGAGCCTAGGGTGGAGCAAAGCACCATGGGAAATAGCCTCTAACAGGTTGGATGGCCTTGTTGGGTTTGAGAAAGGGTCCCACAAGGGATCCAATGGAGAGATGGCAGGTAGGCCAGGTCAGGAACAGGCCCAGCTCTCTCCTGACATGTGACCCTGAACTTGAGTCTCCACCTTGTTCTCTACCCTCCTCGCCTGGAAAGTCTGGATTTTATGAGCCCAGGGATGCATGCTGAGTTCTCAGTACCCATCACTCCATGGTAAATAAAGAAGATAGTTTGCCCTCCCCTGTCAGCCAAGGCTAACACAGCCTAGTGTTTATGGGGGATTTTTTTTTCTAGATTTCTTTCCTCCTCCGTCTGCCTTGCTCTGGGGCAATTGAGTTTTGGAAACTGCACTCAGGACCTTTGATGGGTGGATGGGTGATAGCAATCTCGTCTGCTTGCCTTTGACCTTGCGTGCTCGCATTCCCTGTAGCCCCGATCATCTCGAATCTTGAATTTCTCGTCCTCCCCTCCAGCTCTGAGTCATCGACGGATGTGATGCGTATGCTTTGTGTGGCTCCATCCCAATCTGTTGGCTATTAAAAGGTCACTGGGTAGATTAAAAATACAAAAAACAAAACAAAAAACACCAAAGACACGCATAGAAACCTCTGGGTAGATCAGACTGAGTGGGCAGGGATTTTATCTTGTGTGAAATGATGTAAGATTTAATCCTTTCCTGGACATAACCCCTTATGTCTGCCTCTTCCTCCCAGAGTAACTCTCTGCCACAAAACGTGGCATCTTCTAAATCTCCTGCCTTCCAGGATGACCTGGCTGCCTTCCAAGATCAGTCATAACCTTTCCCTTCCTTTATCTCTAGCTGATGCTGTCTGCCCCGGGTATAGCCAAAGGGTCAGCTCTCACTCAGGAATGCCCAAATTGCAGGACTAAGGCACCAAGTGGACAGGAACCTTTGAGTCTGAGCCACTGCCAGGCCGGAGCTGTGGCACCAGTGGCTACCTGAGCTCCAAAGACGTACCAGGTCCCTGAGCAGGGGACGAGTGTGGCTGGCAGACATGACTGGAAGCCAGCACAGAAAGACTCGAGGAACTTACGATTGCAGGGAGAGGTAAGGAGGAGAATTCTCTAAGCGGCTTCCATTCAAAGTAGTTTCAGGTTTGAAAAACACCATTTTCTGCTTCTCCAGAGAATTTGGCAACCCTCTTCTGACCAAACCGCCCCCCCCCCGAATATGGTGCTTTCTCCAAACCGCCCCCTGTCCACCTCTGGCCTGAATACCACTGTGTACAGACATCTGGCCAAGGGACTCACCTCCAGGACAGCCTGCAGGCTCAGGGAATCAGGCCATCTCTTCTTTGATGTCATTGGTAAGAGAACCTCGTCATTTTACCTTTGTAGAGGAAAGGATGGTGGTCATGATGATGGTGGTGATGGTGGTGATAATAATGATGGTGATGATGGTGGTGATAATGATGATGGTGATGATGGTGGTGATGATGATGGTGATGGTGATGATCGCAGTTACCTTCACTGAAAGCCAACTGTCCAATCTCTGGCCGGCAAGCCTTGTAAGGCCCTCAAAATCTTTTGTCACAGGACAGGACAAGCATGCTATGCTTTTCATCAGCTATCTTCAGGTTATCTGCTCATAGTAATCATTTTTTTTTTGTGCTGGGGCTTGCACTCAGGACCTGGACGCTGTCCCTGAGCTTCCAAGCACAAGCCTAGTACTCTACCACTTGGGTCACCCCTTCCTTTCTGGCTGTTTAGTGGTTAATTGGAGATAAGAATCTCACAGACTCTTCTTGCCTTAGCTGGCTTTGAACCGTGACCCTCAGATCTCAGTCTGCTGAGAAGCTGGGATTGCAGAAGTGAGCCACTGGTGTCTGGCTACACTAATGATGTTATATGGCTTGGGAATGATGTTATAAATATTCAAATGGTCCGTGGCAGAAACAAACAAACAAAATATGCACAGAAGGTTTCCCTTCTCCCAAGAAACTATCTCTAATCTCCTCAAAAGCATCAAAAGGCAGACTTCCGCTCCACTCCCCTGTTACCAAGAAAGCAGACCGGAAGTCTCTGTTTATATGAAAACAATTGGCCTAGGGTCTGTGAAAAAAAGCAGAGTTAAGAATTTGAGACCTGGTCTTTCGTGCCAAAGTCCCCTTGTAGCGACCGTTCTGTTTCTGTGACTACTGGAGACGGCTCACTGTTCATCTCTTGTGAACTAGGTCGGGGAGACAGGAGACCCCAGATCAGTGGGATTCTGAGGTCACTAAACTAAGAGTGGGGACCAGGGTGGTGAGCTCTCTGGAGTGGCACCCAGTGTGGGACAGATACAGCAGCTGATCCAGACTACAGCAATTTCCTCCATCCCTAGCTGACAGCAATCCAGCTTGGAGACAGCCTGGGGCACCCAGGAGAGGGAGATGCCTGAGGAGAGAGCGGTCCTGCCACGCAGACACACTGTGAATTGAAGAGCTGAGGCCCGGGGCTCCCCTTTCCCTGCGTCCCTGCGCGAACTCTCCCCCCTTCCTCGGCAGCCGCTCCCCCATGCGTGAATGAGGGCGGTGAGCTGAATCTGAAGCTCACACGTGGAAGGTGACCAACGTCACCTCTCTTGCTCACTCTCTTGCTCTCTCTTTTTCTCTCGCAACGGTAGGATCCCCACCATGACACTCAACCTCATCCATAGACCCAGAAACAACAGAGCCAAGTAATGGTGGACTGAAGCGTGTGGAACCTGTGAGCCGAAATTTGCCTTTTCTCCTCGGGCTCTAGGGCATGTATCTCCGTGACAGAGAGCCCAGAGACAGGGGGAGGACACTGTAATAGTTCAGGGAGACCGTTTGTCCTGTCAGGCTCGGGGCACATCCTCAGAACTCACCCATGTTTGCTCTTCCTTCCTTCCTTCCTTCTTTTCTTTCTCTTGTTGGTCATGGGGCTTGAACTTTAGGCCTGTCCCTCAGCTAGTCAGCTCAAGGCCAGCTCTCTACCACTTGAGCCACGGCGCCACTTCTGACTTTCTGGTGGCTTATTGGAGATAAGAGTTTCATAGCCTTTCCTGCCAGGGTTGACTTTGAACCTTGATCCTCAGATCTCAGCCTCCGGAGTAGCTAGGATGACAGGTGTGGCTCTTTCTTTCTTACTGCGCTCTGGCGGCCACTGCTGGGGGTCTGTGGTGGCTGTTTCACAAAGCAGAGTATCTTACATGGGACCTTGATGTCCCTTCGCCAGCCTGGAAAATGACCCACAGAAGCGGATCTGGGAGCCCCCTGAGCCAAGCCAGGACCAGAGCCCTCCACGCCAGAGTGACTTCCCGTTCCCACCATACCCTTGTCACACTTGTAACCAGTGTCTCCACCGCTGGGCTCCTTGGAGACCCGCAGTCCTGATTCTAGGAGAGCTGCTAGGCCTGAGACTCTGCATTCGCAGAAACTCCCTGGATGTTGGGGCTGCTGCTCTAGGGGCTCACTCCGTCTGAGGGGTCCCCTCCAGCTCACAGGGGAGCTGTGGAGAAACAAACAAGCAGCCTGGAACCCTTAGCCACCGTCCGATGGGTGAGGGGGCCCTGTGCAGAGAGAAGCTCCCAATCTCCCCGGAGTCAGGGTGTTATGAATACAGGCCCTGGAAGGGAGAATGTTCTGGAATTATCAGCAGGGAGTGAACTGCAGGTAATTTTGTTTAAAAAGAAAAATGAAGAAGAGGAAAGAAAAGAAAAGAGAGAACACACATATCAATCAGAGAAGGGCAGAAATAGCCCATGGTCCCCATATTGCCTCCAGGGCCAAGATCTCCTCCCCTCCCAGCCTCCCTCCCCTCCCAATGGTTACCCCCAGGCTGTCAAACTCAGCCCTCCACTTCCAACAGCTGCCAATCAAGTCACAGGAGGGAGGGGGAGGGCTATAAGAAAGGCTTCACAAGCACCCCCCCCCCATCTTTATCTCATTACTTTGGGACCTGGCCTGTGAACCCTGAAGAAAATGACTATAACTTTCTCTGGGAAGCTTCCGTAGAATAGCGGAAACAGCTTGTGTACCTTGTCCGGGAGAGTTCGACAAGACTAAGTGACAGAACCTGGAGGCCGCGGGGAAATAAGAGAGGTAGAGAATGTATTTCACATTTAGGGTGAACCAGGCAGTGTCCCGCCTCTTGATGGCTGCTGTCTCCTTTGGGAGGAGACACAGCTTCAGGTGTAGCCCCCACTTTACAGACCATAAGACTGAGACTCGGAGAAACTGTTGGGTCTTTACCCTCTCCTGCTCGTACCCAATCCGCTTCTTGCCCTGGCCAAAGCCTGGAGATGAGGCGGCATGCCATGACGCGTGCTCACGTTTCACGCGCAGTGTCTCGAACCCTCTTTTCCACTCGTGTTCCCAGAAAGCCTCAATCTAAACTCATATCTTCCCCCACCACACACCAGAGACTTTTACTTCTCCCAGTGGGGAAGGGAGAAAGGTCCCTGAAGTCCAGACTTGACTTCTGTCAGAAAAAAAACAAAACAAAACCCACGGAATGCAGATACCAGCCAAACGGTGAGCAAAGAGTGAAGAAAAAGAAAGTTCTGGAAGCCAGTGATGCCAAGGCAAGCTCAAGCTCCAAAGCAATCGTTGTAGGAAGAGTCCAGGGCGATGCCCCACGGCCCAGGGAGAGATGGTGGCCAAATTCCAGAAGGAAAATTGGGATGTGCATTGATCTAAGCCTGGTTAGGCAACTTGTGCCCATTTTGAATGTTCAATGAGTGAAATTAACATAAAGCTAGGTAAGGAAAACCGAAAGCCAGGATCAACTCCAGAGAAAACAAAGAAAGGAAAGGGAAAAGAAAGCTGGCTGACTCTTCAAATCAGTGGTGTGTGTCCTGCTCCATCCTTCCGCCACCCCCCACTCCCCCCCACACCCCCTACACCCCCTACCACAAGCGAGCGAAACTCCTTGGCATCTCCAGCTCCCATTCTGGCTCTGAACTGATCGCTCCCCTCTCTACTCCTGTCCCGTACCCCCAAGCACAGGACTGCAGTGCTGTTCAGAAGAGGGTGGATCTGATGTAGAGGGGAGACAGTGAGATGTTGGCAGCCATTCTAAATCAGGGCCCACAATCCATCTGGTGTCCAGGAGAAGAGGCTGGGGGTGTCAGGGAGAGAAGGCAGGGAGGGCCCCCGGGTCAAGAGCATGTCAAAGGAGAAAACCAAAGCCAAGGGGGGTGGGAAGAAAGAGGAAACCAGGCAGGCTCAACCCACAGCAGGAAGTATGGGGTGAGGCATGAAAAGCGGAAGTGGTCGCCTGGGCAGCGAAGATCAGGTGAGGGATGACTCATGGTCCAGGGTGGGGGGCAGAGGCCAGGACTGGCCAGGCTGAAGGAAGTTCCCCAGGGTGACAATGAGCCACCGGCCCCGACCCCGCTGAGTTGAAGAGTAAAAGGAGGTTGAGGAAGTAGAGGCCATGAAAACAGAGCTGAAGAAGAGAGGGGGCAGGCTTGTGGCCAAAGGAGGTTTAGAGGCTGCAGAGGAGGAACCAAGGGCCAGGACCCAGGCTGGCTTCAAACCACGATCCTCCAACCTCAGCCTCCTGCATAACTAGCATTACAGGCAAGGCTAGGTGAAATCCTCTTGAGCAAGTGCAGGCCAGAGCCTCCTAGACAGGTCACACGAGCACAGAGCAAGGTCAGATGCTGTTTCCTGGCTTAAGCTCTAGGCCAACAGTTGCTGTGACTCAAGGCCTAACAGTGGTGGCACTTACACACACACAGACACACAGACACACACACACACACACACACACACACACGCCAGTCCATCTTCCTCTCCCTGCACACAAGGCTGCAATGGAATCTGCTTGTCCCGAGGCAGGCGTAATTGGATGGCGGAGGGCATTAAGTCCTTGATTAAACTGGTTGTTCATTTGGAAGGACAATTAACCCAGCTAATATTCCGGGTCAGCCCAGCAGGTCCGACCCGTGCGGAGCGCAGATTGAGCACATAATGAAGTGGGTGCGGGGCTCTGGGGCCCTGCCTGAGGCCGCTGCGGTTCTCTGAGCTTGGGGAGGAAATGGGGTGGGGGGGAGGAGGGGCCCCTTTGTGCTGTTCAGCAATACATAGAGAGCAGAAGGCTGTCCCTGTGATCATCAGGTGCCAAGCAGCGTCATGGCCATGTGGGTTTGCCTTCCCCAAACTCACATTCCAGCTAGTGGGGGGGGCCTGACTTCTTGTGCCCTTCCAGATCAGATTAGGATGCACCCCCTGGAATCTCAGCCCCTCAGCTTTCCCAAGGCTAGATGACATGCACTTATTTTGCTGATCCCAGCAAAGTTCTCCCTCTCTGGGGGAGCGGGGTAGGGGCACTATCTCTTCTGGGGTGAAAATGGCTGGTGTATTGTTGTTATTTTTCCTCAAGAACTTTGTGAACGTTGAGCCAGTGGAGGTGTGTGTGTGTGTGTGTGTGTGTATGTGTTGTGTGTGTGCGTGTGTCTCTGTGTACATGTGTTCCATTTTTTTCCTTCCTTCGGTGTCTGTGAAGTCAATCCTCAGGTGGCCCGGGAGGGGTGCAGGTCTGGCTGTCTCCAGGAACTTCTCCAGCCAGAGACGAGGTCTCCGTAGCAGTGGACCCATCTTCCCTGGGAGGAGTTCACGCTTCTGGTCCTCCCCACCTCTCAGGACGGTCCCCACCTGCAGGAGGGATCCGCTGAGTCAGTGGGCTCATCATTTAACACATGTCCACCTGGGGCTACTGCTCCATGGGTGTTCAATAAACACCTGCAGGATGAATAAATGACAGGACACACAGTTGATCTGCGCCTCACTGAAGGAGAGAGCAGGGGTTTGGGTGACTGGGCTGGCCTGGAACCGACATCCCCCTGGTTTCCACCAACTGAGTAGCTGAGATTACAGACATGCACCATGGCACTCAGCCTTCAACAGCTCCATTCCTCTCCTTGAGACGATGCGGTCTAGGATACTGGAGGTCCATGCCCCGCTGTACCTCGGTGACCCGGAGCACACGTGGGACGCTTGAGCCCATGTCCTATTTTCCCTTGATGGAGGGGACTGTGTCCAGAGCTGCCCCGAGACACCTGCACCCAGCACACAGAGGAGGAGCAGCCCGGGTGATCATAGAAGGCCGTTCTGGCAGTGGAGCCGTTTCCCTCTCTTGCCCCAAGCCCTGAGGAGTAGACGGGGAGGAAATGACCGAGCTTCGGAGCGTAGAATAAATATTCTTGAGATGGAGCACGTTATAAATAAGCAAGCAGCAATATCCGGTGTTATGAATATATAATTTCCATCTTTAATAGCTGACTGGGCCCTGGGGACTGGCTGAGAATCTACTCTCCAGTCCTGATATTTTATATTTTAGATAGGCTCCCCCAACTCTGTTTCTTAGCCTTTGGACAAAGAAGTCTCCAGGGGAAAGAATGAGAATGAAAAGCTTCAGGGTTGGGGGGTGGCGGGGCTGATGTGCCACAGGCAGAGGCCTTATTTTCCAAGAATCCCAAGGGGCCCAGCTTCATTCTGAACCAAGGCTCTGTAATGCCACAGCAGCGGAAGCCCAGAGAGGGCAACAAAGTCACACAGCAGTGGATGACATTTGTAGAAGTCCATGTGCAGCCCAGGACCAGCTATGACGAAGGTGCTGAGTTCGGTTCATGCTGCCTGCTAAGTGCTGGTGTGATGTTGTTACACACTGTGTTAGAAACCCCAGGTCCCAAGCTAGGCACTGGTGGGTTCTACACCCATGACCTATTTGGGAGGCTAAGAATGGAGGATAGTGATTCGAGGCTGGTTGGGCTCTACGGAAGGCAGCATGCTCCCATCATGGCAGTGAACAAGAAGGCAGAACTGCTGAGAATGTACTGAGAGGAAGACCCAAACTCACAAATACCACTAAGAGCCAGCGCCAGTGCCCCAAGCCTGTAATCCTTCCTACCCAGGAGGCTGAGATCTGAAGATCCAGGACTCAAGCCAGACTGCACAGACTTATCTCCAGTTAACCACCAAGAAGCCTTTAGTGTGGCTTGAGTAGTAGAACTCCAGCCTTGCTCCAAAGAGCTCAGGGCCGCCCCCTCCCCTCCCCCCACACCACCACACAAAAGGAAAAAATGAAAAAAGAAAAGAAAAGAAAACACAGGTGGGGCCCTGGTGGCTCACACCTGTGATCTTAGCTACTCAGGAGGCTGAGATCTGAGGATTGTAGTTCAAAGCCAGCCTGGCCAGAAAAGCTCCCATCACTTGCGTATCTCCAATGAGCCACTCCAAAAACAGAAGTGGCGCTGTGGCTCAAAGTGGTAGAGTGCTAGCCTTCAGTAAAAGAGCTCAGGGACAGCACCCAGGCCCTGAGTTCAAGCCCTACGACTGACCAACAAAAATAAAATACAAGACAAGAAAATACACCACATCCCAGCTTCTTAGCTGGCATATTGGGTGTTCTTAGCTTGTGCCAGGGTGATTGGTCAATATGCCCGAATCATAGAGCAAAGTCAGGCAGAGCAAATGCCCCCCCATCTTCCCATCCCCTTTTTTCCAGGATGACCTGATTTTCCAGGAGTGAAGGAAGCTAGAAATCAAATGATGGCACCGCAGCAGGCCCCGATGCTGGGTGTGGGGCTGGTGGGGGAGTGGGGTCCCATGGAAAAGCCCCATCCTCTAATTATGAGCCAGTGCCTGAGGTTCTGGTTTTGATGGGGTGAATGGGGTCCTCCTCTCTGTTCTGTGACAGTTGTTACTAAACGCTCAGCACCTGGTCACTTTGGAAAGGAATCTTAGCAATAGGCTGACCTGGCCTTGCAAAAGGGGAAACTGAACCCACCCCCCTCCCCACCAGGAGCTGTGGGTTGCAGTGGGGAGACCGTGTTCACTCTTTGTTCTTAACTTGCTAACTTCTCGCCCATAGACTCATTTGCATAGCCCATCTTAATAGCCAAAAACTTTCCAATGCTAAAAACCTCATTTTCCGAGGCTAATTTGGGTTTCATTTTCATTAATGGCTTGGCAACAACCGTGCCGTGGAAATTTCCCCCAGGTCGAAGACAGAGCCCTGGGCTTGGGCCTCGGCTGTGTGTCTCTGCATGGAGTCTCTGGTCTGTGCTTCTCCTTCCCCGGTGAGTTAGCTCAGCGCAAGCTTCTCTTCCCTACTAGTGAGTGGCAGCCCTCTCTTTCCTGATCAGCATATGAGCCTGAGCTTGTCCTACGCTGGGCGCCTTGAAAGGGGTAACCATTTTCCAGTGGGCCTCCAGTCTATTGGAGCACAGGAATTCCTAGGAGAGTCAGGCTGAGTGAGCCTGGGGTCCCCTGCAGTGCACGCTGGGAGTCACTGACACTCGCAGCATCCTTGGCTCCAGGAACTGTCCCAGGTGGCCTTCTCACTGCTTTCTGTCCTGGTCTGACCTTGGGCAGGGCCTGGGCCTCAGGCTGGAATCCAAGCTCCATACCAGCCTGGCCTGTGCACCTTCCTGCTGGATGGCCCTTGGTCATGCACTGGACTCCCTCAGCTCACACAGGAAAGTGGGGGAGGGCAGGGGTGACAGCACGCACCACCACGCCCATTCCTTGTTTGAGGTGGAATCTCCTCAACTTTTCAGTCCTGAGCTGGTCTTGAACTGCATTTGCCTGAGCTGTACATTCCAAGTAGCTGGGATTAAAGGCTTGAGCCCCTGCATACACCTAAGTGTTATAAGAAATGAAACACATTCCAAAATTCACAAATAAGCAACATAGAGTCTGTATTTGCCATTGAAAACCACTATGTTTAGTTTTGTGTGAGTTCCTCTAGAGGTATTGTATGCTTACACAAACAAATATGTGTGTACGCATGTGTGTGCATGTGTTCAGCTCCCAACACTTTTTCTCACATCTGGTGGTTATACTTTTGCCGTGTGTGTGTGTGTGTGTGTGTGTGTGTGTGTGTGTGTGTGTGTGTGTGTGTTTGTGCTCAGGCTAGTGCTCTACCACTTGAGCTTTTGGTGGTTCTTTGGAGATAAGAGTCTCACAGACTTTCCTGCAATCCTGAGATCTCAGCCTCTTGAGTAGCTAGAATTACAGGCTTGAGCCACCGGACCCAGGCCTCCCTCAGTTTCTTCAACTGGCCACTACATTCTGTCCATGTTCTCAAAGCAGCACACAGAGACAGCATGCTGAGAGCAGTGTCTCCTCTCCCACAGGCCCCAGGGAGACCTGTGGTCATGTTCACTCCATAGACCACCTTCCCCCTCTCTCCCCCCCGCCCCCGCCCTGGCCAGGTCCCCGCCACTAGACCCCAGAGGTGAACAGCTAACAACAGTCCAGCTGAGGATTCATGGTGAATTGTAACCAGTTATTCAGTTTCACTAGTTACCAAGCTCATCTGTCTTGAGTTCATAAACAAACCGGAGCCTTTCTGGGTCTGGGGCCAACCAGAAGAAGAAAGTCCCTCTTGTGTATTTAAGGGAGCTGTGCCCCTTAAAATCTGTGAAAAGCAATATCTGGTTTGTGGGTTACACACACACACCACACACACACATACCACACACACACCTCACACATTCACTTGCACATGCATGCACACACCTGCACATCTGTGTGCATGCATGCATGCGTGCACATACATGCTTCCTGTGCAGATAAAGAAGGCTCCATTTTCTGGAAAATTGCTACCTAAGTTAGAAAATCTTTAGTACAGAGGTCTGAGAGCCCTAACTGGGCATGTTTCTCTGCACAGGACATCAAAGAGCTGGCACACTGGCACTTGGGCTCCTCCGTCCTTTCCCAGGCCGAAGACCCTTCCCCCCCCCCCTCCCCCCCCCCCGCCCTGGGCCTGGGACTGTGCTGTGACTCGGTTCTCTCCAGTAGGAGGAGACCAGGGCCAGCACACACGTGGTTCACATTTCCTTCCCAGCAACCTTTCCACACGCAGTGAGGTGTGAAGGAATCTGATAGTCCCAGCTCCACGGAGGAGGTGGCCATTTATATTCATTAAGAAATTCCACGTTAGCCCACAGGGTAACATCCCTGCTGCCCCCCTCCGCCCGCTCTCCGCCCATTGGTTACCCTTGGTGTGGGAACAGTGAGAGCAACAAATGCCTGAGAGACGTAGAGGGATGAACTGTAGACCAAGTGATGGGGAAGGGGCGGGGGGGGTCCTCAGAGACCCCAGCCAAATAGGCCGAGTGATCGTCTGCCCTCTGAGGGCTGACTCATCTGATGAGGCCCTGCTAGCGATCTGCTCACACCACTCAGGTTGCAGGAGGAGTCTAGAACTGGAGGCTTGCTGGAGGAGGCCAGGATGGTGGGCCGTTTGAGGCAGGTGGGACTGGAACCAGCACAGAGCAGGAGGTCCGGAGTGTGGGTCCATGGCCACGTGGGGCAGGGGTCACAGTGCTGGCTGGGGAGCTGGAGGGGGCACCCCTAGCTCCTGGGGGACCCTGGTCTCACCTTCCTCATCTCACAGATTCAGATGTGGCTCACAGTGTCTGCAGCGTCTATGTGTCCCGGTGGGGGGGGGTTCCCAGTGGGTCTCTTACTTTCCCTCCTTCCTGACAGCAAGCCCTGACTCTCCTCTGGGAGGAGCAGGAGAGGAAAGTTCTGCATCAGCATGGAAATTACGGCTGGAGGTGTCCGGTCCACTCGGGAGGCCCCTCGGCGGCCTCCTTTTTTATTTTTAGTTGTTAATCTGTCAGGAGGGAGCCGGTGTTCCTTAACCTGAATCTCCAGAGCAGCTGGGAAGCCGGCTGGGGACCAGACCTGGCCCAGGCTGCCCTCCTCCCTGCCAGCCTCCTATTTCTAGCTCTCTTCCCTCTGGCGAATTAATTAACAGGAGCCGGTGGCCTCCAAACTGTGATCTTGAATAGGGAGGCCCTGCTGGGGAGCAGGCATGGAGGGGGTGGGGTTCGAGTAAGGGATGACCCTCCCTCCAGACCCCAGCTCTGGACCAGCCACTGGGTATGTCCCACACTCCAGGCTCTGTTGGAGGTTTGGGTCTTTAAAAGCCAGCCATGTAGCCCAATACTGGCAGCTCACACCTGTAATCCTAGCTACTCAGGAGGGTGACATTTGGAGGATCGAAGTTAGAGGCCAGGCCTGCCAAAACACTCACAAGATCCACCCCCCCCAATCCCATCTCAACCAATTGTTAGATGTCACTGCGTCCAGCCCAGGGAGAACAGGGTCACCTCTGTGTCACCAGCAACAAAGGACCTGGTGCTCAGCACACACAGGACCGACTTACTGTTGCTCAGGGCAGCAGGGACTTCAACTGATACCAGCCATGCCCCTCCTCCTGGGTAGAAATGGTGCCCTGATCTTTCCCATACAACCTGGCTGCCAGCGCCCCACCCCTGAGCCCTCTGATGGATAGAGCCTCATCCTGGCCAGAGCCCAGCTTCCTGGCCCCAGGGCAGGCTTGCGGATGGTGGAGGAACACACGGGGGTCTGCTCCCACCACCTCTCATCAGACCTTGGCCTGGCTCCAAAGCTGCCCACTTTCTAGACAGATGGTGGTCCCAGGGTGGGGGCTGGCTCATGCTGGCAGACTCTGAGAATAAGGGCCCTGGAAGGGGTTGTGCCCTGAACCCCACCCTGAAGCGCCGTCTCCATTATGCTCTGCTTACCAGGCACTCGGTCATCCAGCCCAGGACCACCTGGCTTCTGTTCTGGAGATGGGACCCCGTTCCCCACTTCCCCTCCCCTCCCAAAAAAAGGCTGGAGTTCAGAACTCAGCCTCCTCACACGTTGAACAATTTGCTAGTCCTTCCCAGCACTTGGACTAAAACAAAAATCTCTTCTGTGGGAGCTGGCAGCTTGGCCTGGCCCTGGCTGGTGGGGTGGAGTGGTTCCGGGGAACCCCCCCCCCAGCCTCCAGCCTCCAGCCTCCCTTCCCCCCTCCCCCAGAAGCAAACAATAGACCTTGTGCTCTAGAGAGAGCTCAGGCCTCCCCTCCGCCCCCAGGGCCCAGGCCAAAGTGCTCCCTGGCACAGCTTTGTACCAAAACATTACCTCTGTAGGCCTGCAATTTGCTGTTCCCACCTTTGAAATGGAGCGCAACTGGCTAATCTCCATTGCAATTAGATGAAGGCTGGGGCAATTAGCATCTCTCCAGTTAAGCAAAGGAGAGACAGACAGATGGACAGACAGACAGAGACAGAGACAAAGGGGAAGAGAAAGAGAGACAGACAGAGACAGAGACACAGATAGAGAGACAGAGACAGACAGACAGAGACAGCGAGAATAAGAGTGGGTAGACCAGGGGGAAATGATACACAGAACTGACTGGGCAAGGCCTGACTCCTTTCCCCTCCTGGTGCTGGCAGTCCACGCTGGTGGCTTCCTGGTATCTGAGCTGGTGCAGGGAACTGGTGTGAGAGAAGGCCAGGAGGTGTAGGCCCAAGTCTGGTGAGGAATCTTCCTGCTACCATGGAATGTCAGACCTGCCCCGTCCAGTGTGGAAGCTGCTAGCACACTGTGCAAGTGTGGCCACTGCAATGGAGAACTTGGGGATTGAAGACAGGGGAGGGGGGCCCTGGAACTTCCGAGCCTGTAGGAAGGGCTAAAAGGGTGCCCATGATTTTAGGGGCAGGACACAGGCTGACCGTAGTCTGAAGATGGCTTCTGGTTCATTCTCTCAGGGCCCATCAGATGAGGGGGGGTCTTTAGCCTCTATGCACCATGCAGGATCCCGTGCTGGTCAGCGGGGACGCTGGGCTGTGGCTGTGCTCTGGGAGAGGGTCTTGCAGCTGGCACTGCCCGCACAACCTGGGAAGAGAGACCAGTGGTCCTAAGGTCTACTTGCAGGAAGTTTGTGGGTGCCTGGCAAGGCCCCCAAACATGAACCCCTCAGTCTGTGGGACTGATAATTGAGGTCTGTAGCCTCCTCCTTCACCCCAGCATCCTGGGAGAGGAGGGGTCCCGCCTCCTCTTTCATGGGCGCCCTGTCAGGGGTCAAGCTGCTAACCCTCTGGGTCCCCCTGACCACTTTCCTGTGCCCCCTGGGAAGCCTCGTGCCACCCCAGAAAAGCAGGGGGTACGGAAAGGCAACCCCCAGCCTCGCCAAGAAAGGCCAGCCGCCCCTCCTGTCAGAACAAGGATGCTTAAGTGGGGGCGCAGGACTCTCAGCAAGGCCGTCTCCAAGAAGCTGCCTGGTCTCCAGAGGGTCTCCAAATGCAGCCCATTTCTCCTCAGTGGCTTGAGAGGGTCTGTAGTAAAGCACTCTGGGGTCAACTGGGGATATCTGCATGCCCTGGGAGGACTGAACTCTGAGATTGCCTAGTGATGTCTGTCCTGGGCATGGGAGGAAGATGGGGTGCGTGTTTGCCATTCTGGATCAAATATCTGCCAATGAGCCTCCACACTAGCTCTCCTCCTCCACCTCGTTCCTCTGCCCAACTCAATGAGGGGCCTGTCTGTCACCCAAGACATCATCCGGTCTAGGGTTTTCCAGTCATCTGCACCCCTCCGGGTGGCTCTGAAATCGTTACAGGGTCTCCTCCCCTCAGACATCATTCTTACCTGTGTTCCCACTTCCTCCTTCCTGTGTTGCACCTCCACAGGAAGTCCCTCCCACCCTCTTCATCCACGGAAGCTGCTCATCCATCTCAGCTGCTGCCCTGAGCTTTATTAACTGACTGCTTTCTGCCCAAAGCAGAATGTGGGTTTTATTCATCTCCTGATCCTGTCTGAGCCCCATATCTGTCCTGTTGGGTGGCTGCTGGCATGGCCTAGGCCTAGACCTGACCCCAAGGGTCACCCTATTGGTTGATCCAGCCTTCCCCTCCCCTTCCCCAGCAGAGTGGTTCAGGGTCTGTGTTCAAGTCTGGCCCTCGGTGCCAGTTCCTAGCAAATGAGCTAGGCAGATCTAGCAGATTACTGGGAAAGTCCTGGCTTAGGCCAGCAAGTGGCAGACAGGCTCTGTATGTGGGAGGCAGGCCTGCAGGGAGGAAGAGGAAGAGAGGCCAGGAGGTCAGGTGGGGAGGCCAGGAGGGAGGCAGGCCTGTCCAGGAAGCTGGGGGCTACTTGTGAGCTGGCTGATTGGTCTTGACAGGCAGGATGGATGCTTAGCAGCCCCAGCCCCATTGTCCCCTGCACTTGAAAAAGCCAGCGCCCCTCCTGGGTCTTTCCTCGGAGACCTGCTAAAATAATAACGTTTAGGCCTGCCAGGCCCAGTCTCCCCTGTCTGTCAAGCCCTCCGTAAATAGCCCTTCTTAGCCGAGCTGGGGAAAACCCAATTGCAGACAGCGTGGGGGCAATCAGACATCCATCGAAGGAAAACATTTTCCCTTCCCTTCCACCAGCCCCCATAATTGCTTTAGAAAACCGCTCCTGTGTTTCTGGGGGAGACACCCAGGTACCTGTTGCTCTTCAACTGGGAGCTGAGAGACTGGGCAAAATGATCGCAGCGAAGTGATTTTGATTTATTTGCTCATAGTAAGAATCGGGAGCTGGCGGTGGGGATTCGGCTGCGAGAGGACGAGCGGATGAAAATGTATTCTTTTCCCCCTGTCGTTAACTCTTTTCAGATGGATGGCTGGTTTAGTCTTTCCTTTGGCCAGTTTGCTGTGCTAGGCTGGGGCTTGGTGGCACCCTGGCAGGCGTGGCTTGGCTTCTCCAAGTTGGGTACCGATGCCCCACTTTGGTGGACTAGATTCTGTTAGAGCCCCCCCCATTCCCCACCATCACCACCAAGTCTGCCCTGGGTGGGCAGTGCCCTGTTCAGAGGCTACTTTTATGGGTGGAGGAGGACATCACTGGGGCATCTGGGAAGCAGCCGTCCTGAGTGAGCTCTAGGAGCAAGGAGTCACCCAGGAGCCAAAAAGGGAGAAAATCCTGGCTATGATGCCTGTCCCTGGGTGGGTGGGGGATGGGGGCAGAGGGACCCTTGCGCAGTAGGCCCTGTCCACAGTGTAGTGCTAAGCCAGATCCCTGCCCAGGGTGGGGGGTGGGGGTCCTCTGTTTACCCCTTGCACGCCATGTGAACTGGGTCTGTAATCAGCCATCCATTCTCTTCTTCCCTGGGGCATACTGGGTCTAAGTAGGGACTATTCCAGCAAGGACAGTGCTAACATACCTTGTGATTTCTGGGGACAGGAGAAGAGAGGCACCAAGAGGTGCCCTTTCCTCTGTGCCGTGCATTGAGATGACTCTTGGCTCCTGCTGTTTCCAGTCCCATGAAATGACCTCCCCACCCCCCAAAGATGCTCAGATCCCCGTTGGGGTTATACCAGTCTGCTCTCTTCTCTGGCATCGGCTGGTGGTGTATCCAGGCCCCTCATTTCTCTCATGATTCTTTGGGTTCTCATTCTCCATCAGAACTAGGCCTCTTCTTTGGACCCAGGAGCTCACTGGGCACAAGGAAGGCTCCCCAGACACACTCTGAAATGGGGGACCAATGACCAAGCTAACAGGAAGTCATACACATTACACCTGCCGATCTGGGAAGACAGGACTATGCTTGAGACATGAGATGGGGAGGGGGACTTTTTTTTTTTAAGATATAAGAAAGCCAGGTGCTGGTACTCACGCCTGTTATCCCAGCTACTCAAGAGGCTGGGGTCTGAGGATTGCAGTTCAAAGTCAGCCTGGGCAGGGAAGTCTGTAAGACTCTTATCTCCAGTTAACCACCACTAAAAAGCTGGAAGGAAAGCCGTGGCTCAACTGGTAGAGCATTAAAGCTCAGAGACAGTGACCAGACTCTGAGGTCAAGTCCCAGGACTGGCACAAGAAAAAGATACAAGAAGAAAACTGGGGAGACACCCTCAGTCTCTTGGACTCTTGCTTTTATGACGAGGATCTGTCTTGTGGCATTCTGTTCTGTAAACACCTCGCTCAGGCCTTATAAGGGGTAAGGTGGCCACAGAGGCTCCGGTGAGGGGGTTCTGTTGGCCTGCCAGTTACCACGCTGTCTGGGATTTATCTCACACCTCCTCACTAAGCTCCTGCCATATCTTCGTGTCCCTTTCTTCCATTCTTTGTTGGATAGATAATGACCGTGGTGACCCCGTCCCAGATGGCAGCAAGGCCACACTGTAGCATGGTGCCCAGGCTGCTGGAACCCTGGCCTACCTTAGCTGTAGCCGGGCTCCGAGTCTCCACTGCTGGTTTGGTCAGCCCATGTCTGAACAACTCCAGTCCTTGAGGATGGGGGCTGGGTGGGCCTTGCACCCCAACCTCCCTCCTGGGAGAGATGGTAAGTTCATGATTGAGCCACTGAAGCCACTAGTGCTGCCCGGTGTGTGGCTAAACCTCTAGAAGAGCTAGACACACTTCCATGCCCCGTGCTGGATGGGTTGGGGCAGAAGCCCAGGGGGCTGAGGCTGGGAACTGAGGCTGCTTTGCCACCACCGTGGACACAGCAGGTCTGGGCACCTCCATACAGCTGTGTCTGGAATCCTAGGGACCTGATTCTACTTTCCCAGCCAGGCCTGAGACTTTGGGGTGACCCGGTGGGGAGGGCCAGGTGTCATTTCTGAACTGCTTTCCTGAGAACTGGAAGGACGCAGGTATCCACACATGGCTGGGCCTGGCTCTCTTCCAGGGAAACAGTCCACAAGGAGAGAGCAACCCTTGAACCTGGGGGTGTTCCTAGGAAGTGTCCCCAGCCCCCCCCACTTCTCTTCCTGGCGCTTCTGGCTTAGTGGGGCCTGACTGGAGGAACAGACACCAGTCTTTTTTTTTTCTTCTTTTTCTTTTTTCTTTATATGCCAGTCCTGGAGCCTGAGATCAAGGTCTGGGTGCTGTTCAGGAACTTTTTCACCCAAGGTTAGTGCTCTGCCACTTGAGCTGTGAGCACCTCCAGCTTTTTGCTGGTTCATTGGAGATAAGATAGGTTTCCTGCTGGGGCTGGCTTTGAACTATGATCTTCAGATCTCAGCTTCTTGAGTAGCTAGGATGATAGGGTGTGAGCTGCTAGCACCTAGCCTCACCCATTATTCTTTTGGACCAGTTTGTAATTACAACAATCTAACAATCGATGCTCTGCATGCTAGAGTTGGTGGGATCCAAGCGTCCCCATGCAATGTGGCTGAGGCCATGCCTGTGTCTACTTGGCTCACCGATCTGCAGACACTGTCTCTTAGTTCAGACTCTTGATTGCCGCTCCCCCATGGCTTCTAGTCTTTTCTTCTATAATGGATGGTGAAGCCCACACTTGCCACGTTCAGCTGTCAGCCCCAGATTGCCGTGCTGGGGCACAGTGTGGGCAGATGTGGCCCAGGGCCAACCCCGAGGGTGTGGGGGGAACAGGGATCCCACCTTCCAGTCCCCGTGGGTTCCCCCCCCCAATACCCCACCCCCTCCAGCAGAGCACGGCCTTGCTTTTGATCTCTTCCAGCCTGGTGGTTGAAAGAGGGTCCCTTATTGAAGGTTAAATTTGCATGTCTTTTATGAGGGAGGCTGAGTAACTTTCCGTATCTTGGAGAGCCATTTATATATCCTTTTGGAGCTGTCTTCCCATAGTTGATTCATTTTTTTAAATTAGATTCTTGGGGAAGTTTTCTGGTTTTTCTTTTCTTGTTTCCCAGCCAAAGACTTTGACGCAGCAAGGAGCGCTTTTCCTGTTTGGGGACGTGGTCTGCTCCTCTGGGGGGTCACATGTTCTCACATTGAGTTCTTCTCCAGTGGTCACGTGACCTCACGCTTAGCTCTGCTCCTCCGGTGGTCACGTGACCTCACTTACATCTGCTCCTCTGATGGTCATGTGTGCTCACACGTATGTCTGTTCCTCCGGTAGTCATGTGTGCTCACACGTACATCTTCTGCGGTCACGTGACCTCTCACTTAGGTTGCCTCTTGCCCATTCCTTTCTAATTCAAAGGCCATAGGGAAGGGAGGCAGGTTCGCATCCCCAGTCAGACTCCCCAACTGTGTTTCCTTGTCTGTAAAATGGGGGCATGGGGGGACCTCATTGTTCTCTGAAGTCCTCCCAGGCTAGAGCAGAAGCCCTGGATTTCAGGAGTGAGACCCCAGTGCTCTGACTGACTGGTGGGAGAGATGCAGCAGCAGGAAGTCAGCAGAGTCCTGTGGCTCACGCCTGTAATCCCAGCTGCTCAGGAGGCTGAGAGCTGAGAGGATCACAGTTCGAAGCCAGCCAGGGTAGCAAAGTCACTGAGACTCTTCGCCTGACAGGAAGTTTCGAGAGTGGCTTAAATAATGGCAGTACATTGCCACAAGTCACCTCTGAACAAATGAGTGGAGTCGGGTTTACTCATGTCCTCCATGATGCAAACTCCGCCTGGTGTAGGCTTACTGGAAGGGGTGTCCTTCCTCCCCGCCCCAATCCCTGGAAATGCACCTTGGAGACCTGGCTCAGGGCAGTCTAGGCCTGCAGGGGTAGGGAAGATGCAGGTGCAGGGTGAGCAGTCCTGTGAGCTGGGCAGCACTGAGCCCCTACTTCCCCAGCTCTGCGACCTGATTCTTGTCTCGCCTCACCTCTGTCTACTAGCCTTTCAAAGGCAGAGAGGGCAGGTGGCTGTGGAGGCAGAGCTGGGGCGTATGCCAGCCTTTTCCTGGCTTTGAATCCTCTGCTTACTGCTGTTGGAGGAGGGCAGGTTGGCAGCGGGGGTGGGGGCATGCTGGAGTGGGCAAAGGGTTGCAAATGAGAGAGCAAGCGAGCTGGGTGAGAACAGATCATCTAGGTCACCCACATCTCCACGCCTCTGCCTCCTTCCTGCTTCTGTTCATCATAGTAGCATGGCCCAAAAGGGCTTTTCGGGAATCTAGTGAGTAAAATGCCTGGCCTACTTCCTTCCTGGCTGAGACAGAAATGATCCAAAGCCTCATCCACAAAGCTAAGCTTAGCACATGGCGTCGTCCTGGCTGCTGGTACGTGGCCGAGCTCTGGGTCAGGACCACTGCCACCTGGAAGAGAATGGCAGAAGGCTTTTAGCATCCTAGAGTGAGAGGCAGTGCCCGGGTGGGGCTTCTACAATTTAAAGCCGGACATCTCCAGTGCCCCAGGGGCTTGTACCTCGACAGAACTGGGCAGTACCAACTTCTCCCACTCTGCATACTGCTCTGTCATCCTCAGGCCAGTTAATAACCAATCACCTTGCACTCTGTTGGCCCACCCTAAATCACAGGTGAGACCCGGGTCCTCGAAGCTAACGATCCTTGAGTCGTAATAAGTACTTGCTGCTTTAATCATTAGCTCTGTTCTGTTTGGTTTGTTCATTAAGGTTTGTGCTGCCGCCCTGGTTAACAGGAAAAGGTATCAAAGGGCTTTGGCAGTTCACAATCACCATGATGGTGGAGTCTTATGAATGCGCAGAACTTCAGAGCTGGCACTGCCTTGTCTGTGGGGAAACAGAGGACCAGAGAGAGGACCAGTCTTCCATTTGGAGTCGGCACTTCCATCCACACGCCACACAGCGCTGCCTGTTAGGAATTAATGCATCATTTAAGGGTTCTTGGCCTGCTTTGGTGTCCCCTTCTGCCACCCAACAGAATGAGCAGGACATGCCCAGTGGCAATCGCCTGAGCCCTAGACCTTGGGGGTCAATCTCACACTACTTGTTTTTTCCTCTTTCACTGCTGGGACACTGGCAGGGAGAGGGGTGGCACATACTCCAAAATATGATGTGAGTGAGTCACATGGTGCCAGGGTTGGTGAGGGAAGCACTGGATCTGTTCACAAGTCTGATGATCCCACCCCAGAGAAGGGTAAATTCTCTATTTAAGACCTGGGCCCTGGAAAGACCACTGAACAGAGCCCTGAGGTCCATACCCATCTGCCTTACTGACAGCTGATTGGCTGTGACCAAGGCCTCCTCTATCTCTCAGCTTTGATGCTCAAGATGATCCAGGGCTGGGAACCAGTGACTCACACATGTTATCCTAGCTATACAGGAGGCTGAGATCCAAAGACCACGATTGGAAGCCAGCGTAGGCAGGAAAGTCTGTGAGACTCCCATTTCCACTAAATGACCAAAAAGAAGCCAGAAGGGGAGCTGTGGCTCAATGGGTAGAGTATGAACTTTGAGAAAACAGTGCCAAGGCCTGAGTTTAAGCCCCAAGACCAACACACGCACACACACACACACACACACACACACACACACACACACACAAAGAGGGGTGGGGGAGGCAATTCGGAGATCTTCCATAGTTTCCTAGAAGTTCAGTAAAGTCTAGACCATTTCATGACTTTGAAGTTCCAAGAAGTAACCAGCAAAGCAGAGTAAACGATGATCGCTTCTAAGGAATGAGTGAAACCACCCGCCACCAGACCCCTACTCGGCCTACCACGCTTTTACTCACCACTGGAGAGAGTCTGTAGACAACATCATCTGTGTCTGCCCCCCATGCTTCGCAAGCGGTGGTGCCCTCCTATCAGTGGCTCAATGGGGACCCAGGAGCAGGACACACACACCTGTCACGGCCGCTCTTCTAGGCGTGTTCTAGCTCGGTCTGGGGTTCTGCGGGGGAGTGCAGGGCAGAGCTCCCGCAGGCACAGTGACAGGCACTGCTCTGTCTCCAGCTTTGCAGCCTTGGCCTGGCCGCCTACGATCTGAGATTGGTACCCTGGAGGCCAGAGGCTGGGACCATCGGGGAAGGGAGGGGGAAGAAAAGAAAAATACTTTGATTTCTTGGCTTCATTTCCTCACTGCCACATGAGGGGTTCCATGGGCAAATAGCAATCTCTCCAGCCCCAGGACTGAAGTTACCACCTCCTATATTCCAGATGGCCAAGTAGGGCCCAAAACGGCAGAGCCATCTCAGTTAAGTCCAAAGGCAAAAATGAAGAAATAAAATCCAATCAGGGATATAGACCAAGCACACAGAATTTAACTCATCTCCATATCAAAAGTCTGGGGGGGCGGGGAGAAAGCATCAGAAGTTCAAGGAAGTCTTCGACAAGCAACACTGGATGGAGAATAGCCAGGCCAGGGGTCCCGGGGCCTTTTGGAATAAATCAGAGCCTTGGACAATGAAGTCTAGAAAATGTCTCAGAATTGTAGACAAAATGTCAAAGGGATCTTTTTAAACAAGAGGGGAATGAGAGAGAAGGAAAGATAGAGAGAGAGAGCAACAAACAGGAATTTCAGAAGAAAACTTGGGCTACACAGGAGAGAATTTTTAAGCAAAGATTTTCCCCATGAGGGTGAGAAATGGGAATTGCCAGATTAAAAGACCTCACTGTGTCGGGCTGGGAAGGTGGCTCAGTGGTAGAGCGCTAGCCTTGTATGCCTGAGGCCCTGGGTTCGATTCCCCAGCACCACATAAGCAAAAAGAAAAAAGCCGGAAGTGGTGGTATGGCTCAAGTGGTAGAGCACTAGCCTTGAGCTGAAGAGCTGAGGGACAGCGCCCAGGCCCAGAGTTCAGGCCCCACGACTGGAAAAAAAAAATAAAAAAAAAAAAGACCTCACTGTGTAAATGAGATTCTGTTAGTTTCATTTGACAGGAACTCAAAGAGCTAGAAGAAAGAACAAACAATGGTTAATCTGGAGCCAGTTGGTCCTGTATAGGAAGATCTGAAGGTGAAGCTGCTTATTCATTCATTCATTCTCTTTCTCTCCCTATCCAGCCCTGCTCCTGGTCTCTTTAGTTCTAGACTGACTTTATGTATGGAGGCCAAGAAGGACTCTAGAAAATTCTAGCCTCTCTTTATCCTGTACCAGACCTGTCTCTTCACCATTAGGGCCAGTCTACTATATGGATGCAATCTGATTGGCTGGATGCTGGGCTTGAGCCAACTCTAATTGGCTGGGCTTGGGTCAACTCTGATTGGCCGGGCTTGAGTCCTGCGTTCTCTCTAAAGCCTACCCCTTGGCTAGAGATGGTTGTTCCAATGACTGCTCTGGGGTAGAGAGTGAAAGTTCCCTTTCTTATCTGTATCTCCAAATCTCCAAGAGGGTAGGTGAGTGCTGGAGATTTCCCATAGGCAAGGGAGGCAAGCCAGGCAAAGAAGTTGAGTGAGTATAATGATAAAGAGACTATCCTCAACAGACTCAGAAATCTTTTAATTTCTCACAATCAAAGTGAAGTCTTAAAACTTAAGGAAAAAACTTAGACAACTGAGGCAGATATTACCATCAAATTAGCCTTCTCTCCCGAAGGAGAGAACTTATAAGCAATTAATTAGGCCCCTTACTTTGGGATTCTGGGCTCTCAGTTTACCATCTCCAGCTTCCTACTCAACCCTTCTGCTGAGTAGGCAGGGTGGCCAGATTCTAAGATACTTCTTCTTTTTTGCTAATGGTTGAAATAGTACACCCATAATTATAGTCTGGTTGCATAATTTTTTTTTCCTTCTGCTCATTTTGTTTAGCGTAGCAAACACGGTATCTGATGGCAGGCATTGAGGTCTTCCTTATGAAGTGGGATTTAGCACTAGGCAGAAGGGGTGGGTGGGGCTGGGGAAATTACCTAGGCCAGGAAACCCTCTAGAGGCCCCCAGGGAGGTGGAGCAGATGCTGCTTGTGTGGGGAGGAGAGGGATTGGGGAGGGAGGGAAGGAGAAAGGAAAGAAGCAAAGGAGGAGGTATAAGAAGGAAGGGAAGGGAGGAAAGGAAGAGGGAGAGAGGAAAGAAGAAAGCAAAGGAGGGAGGAAAGAAGGAAGGAAGAGAGAGAAGGAGGGAGGATCTAATACAGTACTGTGATGCTAGCAATGGCCTGGCTAAAAATCTCCTCCTCAGTCTCATATTCTTTATACTCCCTTACACGGTTTTATTTATTCATTCATTCATTTTTTTTGTCGGTCATGGGGCTTGAACTCTGGGCCTGGGTGCTGTCCCTCAGCTCTTCAGCTCAAGGAAAGCACTTGAGCCACTTCGGTTTTCTAGTGGCTCGTTGGAGATAAGAGTCTTAGGACTTTCCTGCCTGAGCTGGCTTTGACTGCAGTCAGATCTCAGCCTCCTGAGTAGCTAGGATGACAGGCGTGAGCCACCGGTGCCCAGCTATTTAATTTTTGAATCACATGTTTCTTGTGGACAGCTGACATTCCTTTTCCTTTGATTCTTCCAAAGACACAAGAAGAACAATGGGGAAAGCCTGGCCCTGGGCTCTGATACTCTAGGCGGGAGATGAGCCCTGGAAGCAACTTGAGACAGGGGACAAATGTTAAGAGGCACAAATCCAGTCTACCCCAAAGCCCAGAGAAACAAGAGCTGCCCACTGAGGATGGAGCCGGCGCCCTGACCTTGAATACGAGGGACAAAGGGTATATTTCTTCCATGGCCCACCATTTCCTCAGCTGACTTGAGATGGAGATGTTTCGAGTTCCCATGCATCTTGGTTGTGTGACCACCAATCAGCTATTCCCACCTCCCACGTTTTTCCCCCCAGGGAGTAGGCGAGCAGGACCAAGAAGAGGAGATCCCGAATCTTAGGATTCATCCAGAGAACAACAGCAACAGGTAAGCTGAATTTTATGCAGCCTGTCTCACTGGAGATGTGTCATTATTGATTGAATAATGGTGAAGAAGGCCAGGTGTCCATCACACTAGTGGTGATATTGGCATGTCTCTGGGTGGCATCCTCTCCTCATATTGACTACAACAGTGATGTGGCCTGGCTGGCTGACAGCGCCCATTGGTGACAACAGTGAAATTGACAGTGATGACAGCATTGCTAAGGATAATGACTGTGCGATTGGTCTTGATACCGGCAGCGTGGATCTTAACCCCAGTGACGTCAACGTTGGCGATGGCCCTGACGTGGGTGGTGACTTTGATGTGGTCGCTGAGGTTCGGGGTGGTGACAATGGCTGCGCTGGCTCTGATGCTGACGTCATACAGCGTCGTGATCGATAGATTGCTTGCTCTGGATGCGAAAAGACCTGAATTCAAATCCAAAGCCAGGCATGAGCTACGGTGTGGCTTCCAAAAAATGGACTTTGCCTGCGCTGAGCCTTGATTGGCCTGGCGATTCAGTGAGAGTCGTTGGAATGGTGTGTGCCTTCTCAGATGGCTGTGAGGGTTGGAAATTATCCTGCTGGCAGACCA
The DNA here is from genome assembly GCF_000151885.1 of Dipodomys ordii. Lineage (NCBI taxonomy): Eukaryota > Metazoa > Chordata > Mammalia > Rodentia > Heteromyidae > Dipodomys > Dipodomys ordii. Next base: position 13,789,030 of record NW_012267231.1, on the reverse strand, counting down.
CGGATGCAGAAGATGTTCAGTGAGATTGGCATCACGCTGGCAATGGTGGTGAGATGCTCTTGAAGATGATGGAACTATGTGTGTGTGTGTGTGTGTGTGAATACTGAGGCTTGAACTCAGGGCCTACATGCTTTTTTGGTCAAGGATAGTGCTACACGACTTGAGCCACAACTCTATTTCCAGCTTTTTGCTGGTTAATTGGAGATTCGAGTCTCACAGACTTTCCTGCCTGGGCTGGCTTGTATCTGTGAGCCTCAGATCTCAGCCACCTGAGTAGCTGGGATTCCAGGCGTGAAGCACCAGCATCTGGCTGGTGGAATCTCCTGATATACGATGAAAGGTTGCATCAGTGATGTTAATTCAGTGATGGTGATAAGCCTACTGATCGTGAAGGTTGATAATTGCACTCCCAATTATGATGGGTGACAACAGTCTGGCCATGTGTTAAGAACACTAACGTTGGCATCTGAGAGCAAGGGTTCCCGTTTCCATCCCCGGGTCTCCGATTCCATGTCGCAGCAGGGAAAGAACTTGAAGGCCACTGGGAGCTCATCTGATTACTTTCCCACGTGACACATTAGATCACTCAGAGGAGAGAGACAGGCAAGTGTCCCCAGCTCCCAGCTCTGGTGACAGAGCCAAGACACAATCTGCCCCTCTCCTAGTCTCTCTGAATGGATTCCTTTGCTGTGTGTGCACGTGTGCGCACGCGCGCACGGGTGTGTGTTGTGTGTGCATGGGCGTGTTTGTGAGTGCGTGCTCATGCATATGCATGCACGTCTGTTCTCTTAGGCATTTTTCCCAGAAGTGTCCACCAGCCGAGCAACAAAATTGCACAGAGCCATTTTGTAAGAATCCGGGCCCCTGGCGTCCTTTTGTAATTTTTTCCCTCTTCTCAAACAAGCTGAGGATTGTCGGGGCCTGGCTGTGTGGACAAGGAGTGGAAGAGGGTAATATTTGCCTAGTTTTTAATATCTGGTGTCTGTAGCAGGCATTTCCATCATGCTATTATATTGATGACAGGCAGGCCCCAGCCACAGAGAAGGAACACATGACCTAATAAATCAAGGGCTGGGATCTAAAGTGGACAGAGTTATTAGACGAGGAAGAGAAGGATGCTAAGTGCTAGGTAGGGCTGCCTGGGAAAATGGTCCGAGCAGGGCCTCATCCATCTGTAGCTCCATAAATAATTACACACCGCCGATATGCATCTGAGAGAGGAGACGATATGTTATTATTAACTAAACCGTGGGAGGGAGAGGGAGAGGGAGAGAGCGCAGCACCGTGCTCGAAAGTAAGGGCCGGGTGCAGGAAACAGTGTGACAGTCACTCCATGGCCCAGGGGCCCCCTTTTTGTTTCTGGGCAGATGCAGGAAATGAAACAACTTGGGGAAGAGGATGAGGGACTGGATTCGAGGTCCGGTGGGGTCTGGGTGCTTAGGAAGGGCAGTCAGCTGAGAGGCCCTGGGAAGAGCAATTAGGATCACAGCCCATGCCATCCCAGTGCTGGGCATTGCCAGGCAAGTTCCTAAACCTCTCTGGATCTCTGAGTCCCCATCTGTAAAATGGGTAGCATTGAATCCACCCCATGGAGTCAGAGTGAGGATGATGTCATCTCTGAAACCGACCCTCCCCCATTCCTTGACGAAGAGTCTGGGATCTAGAGATACAGCCTGGTTCTCCACCCTCTGCGGGGGGGCGGGCTGCTATGCACCCATAATTGCTTGTTTTTTGAGTAGTCAGGCCCAGAAGAGGGAGAGAACGGATGGCAGGGAGTGGACAGAGGCCACTGATTGGTGCAAAGAGATAAGAATCTGAATTTCTGCCCCCACACCCCACACACACTGCCCCCCCACCCCCGGGGCTCCCCTCTGTCCCCAGCTAGGCCTTCTGCCTGCTGCCAATGGAATGGGGTATAATTGATAAATCATGCAAAGGGGGCCTGGCAGTTTCCTGAGATGTTGGGTAGCTTCGGGGCAGCCCCTGGGGACGCAGCCTCATTTCGTGGAAACCTCACACTCTGTCTGGCCTGTTTTGTGTTAGTCAGATTGATCTAACAAGACTCTGGAGAGCTGATGTGATTTCTAATTTTATTCTCTAGGTGAGGGGAATGAGCGATCACGCCAGGAGTGCCGTGTCCAGGGCCGATCAGGGGCCCGGAGAGAGGGCGGGCGGTGGAGGGCCATGTCTGTTTATCTGCCTAATGGATGGCTCCCCGGCTGGACACCCCTGCCTGCTACACCACCAGCCTTTTCCCCTCGGGGAGAGAAGGTGGCGTGTCAAATAGAGAGCTGGCAGTAGAAGAAGGGGATCCAGAGTCATCCGAAAACAAAACCGAGGCCTGGAAGGAAGGAGGGAGGGGCTCCTTCCCTTCAGCCTGGGCGGGTTTTCTTCTGAAAGCTTCCAATTCCAAACACATCCCGTCCCTCCTGTCCTCTCCGCTTTGGCTGAACTAAGTGATAGTCCAGAACATCCAAGGGCACTTGGCTTCCCAAAGGAAGGGTGGGGTGTGCCTGTGGTTTGAAGCCTGCCTTCTGTGGCTCGGGGTCAGCCAGGTGTGGTTTATCTCTTCTCAGAACCAGCTGGCCGGTTCCAGGCCTGGAGAGGCACGCAGAGACCCTGTGGAAGGAAGAGAACCAGTGCGGGGGGGGGAGGGCTACACAGAGCCATCGAGTCTTCACATCACTTCAACCCACAGAGCTGCTGGAGACAGAGGCAAGGCTTCAAACTCAGGTCCCCGACACCAAAGCCTGCATTTGGTCTGCTGGGGGCTCATCGCCAGGTTGTCCATCCAAGCCCTGTGTGAATGGAGCCGAGATGGCCAGGTTCATTCATTCCCAAGGATTTACTCCAATGTGTCCAGGCACTGAAAGTGGCTCTTGCCTGTTACCCTAATGACTCAGGAGATCTGAGGACCTTGGTTCAAAAAAACCATCTGAGGACTCTAGAAGACCAAAGCCCCACCCCCTTGGGCGTCCATCACCAGGGAACCCAGAGTAAAAATCCATCAACCCCAGCCAGGAAGTGCAGACTGTGGCCGAGCCTCAGGAGAGCAAGTTGGGGACACCAGAGGCTACAGGCATCCACACCTGTACCCATGGTGTTTGGAAGATCCTGGGAGCTGTCCCGGTTAAAGGCTGCATTTATTTATTTTTTTCTCTGTGAATTTCCTATTTTCAAATAGAATCTAGAAGTGGTCACATGAGTGCCTGTGTCATGAGCCTGAGGCCCAGAGTCCAAACGACCAAGAGAACGAAAAAGGAAAATGGAGTTCATGATCTTGGACCATGAGGAACTCTAAGATGGGGGGTGGGGGTACAACCGGGGCCACCCAGGGTTCATTCTACCCTCACCCACAGCTCTCTGTCCTCACACCATGCTGGCCTTCTCCTACCTCCTTTGGAGTCTTAGCCACCATTGTAGCCATGATGGGCTGTCCAGGCGGGAGCTGGGTGTGGGCCCGGCTCAGATGACAGCCATCATCTGCCCTCTGGGTCAGCATGAAGGTAACACAGAGCAAACAGAAGCAGCAATGCCAGCCCACGGGGAGGGTGTGAGGGCCAGGGCACCCTGGCCAGGCTCTAGCCAGAAGGGGGTTCAGCATTTCAGACTTGGTACCACACCCACAGAACCAGGCCTGGCCAAGTCCTGTCCACCCAGCCCGGACTACCTCTCCTCCATCATTTACATATTTGGTTCTGTAACCAAATCCTGTGTCTGTTGAAGCCACACGCCGGCCTCTTCTCCCATCCCTAGGCTTGGGTGGGGGGGAGAGGGGGGAGCGTTAGGCATCACTGGTCTGAAGCTGGATCCCTGCTTGGTTTGTCAGCCCTGCCTCTCTCCACCCAGCAGCTGGGCCCCCGGCTGAGTCCCCTTGTAGCCCCCACTAAAATGACCTCATCAGCAAGGATCGGTGCAAAGTACTTGCTTATGGTCTCTGGTCCTGATGCTGTTCTACCTCCCCCACCCCATCCTCCCCCCCCCCCCCCCCCCCCCCCTGCAGCCCGCTTCACTCTGAAATCAGAGGGCGCTGGATATGGGAGCTCAGCCAGTCCCTCCTGAAAGCCTTCTTGACATCTGAGTCTGACAGTGGCTTTGGGAGGGGTTGGGGGAGGGAGAGGAAGGGAGGGGAGGGAAGAAAGCCTAGTGAGCCAGGAAATGTCCAGGGTCCACTTGAGGCAGGCATCTGCTCTTAAGAGCATCCTTAGGAGTGTCAAGTGGGAGAGTGTGTCCTTGAACATCCGGCCTCCAGCCTCCCGGAGGGAGGAAAAGAAGGCGGGGAAAGGCGGCGTTGGGAAGCCATTGCCAGGAACAGCAACAGGAAGGTCTGGTTTGGATGGGGCCCAGGAGACAGCCGAGGCACTCAGAGTGAGGGAGTGGGGGAGACACTGGATTCCAAGCCCAAGGATGGGCGGGAATCACCAGGCCCCCGGGTGCCATGATGGTTCAGGGCCTGCCAGGGGTCCATCTTGTGCACATGAGTCAGTGGCGCCCACACAGCTGCCCCCCCCCCGGCGTGGCCAGCGGTGGGTATGCATCGATTAACTACTACACCGCCCGTTCATACTTCCAAGACTGTCTCTTCCTGGGTCAGCCGGCTTTCCCCAATGCCAAACTCAGCGAACAATCATTCCTCATAATAATTTGTCATCTGGTGCTATGCTGGGCTCTGTGTGTGTCTGTGTGTCTGTGTGTCCTCAGGGCCTGGGCACTGTCCTGAGCCCTTTTGCCCAAGGCTAGCATCCTACCACTTGAGCCACACAGCTCCACTTCCAGCATTTTGCTGGTTCATTGGAGAGGAGAGTCTCACAGATTTTCCTGCCTGGGCTGGCTTTGAACCTGGAGATCCTCAGGTCTCAGCCTTCTGCGTAGGTAGGATGACAGACATGAGCCACTGGCACCTGGCTCTGGTGCTTTAGGCAAAATGCCATAGGTCGGAAGGAAGATGAGGATTTGGATGATGGAATTTTTTTTAATGCCTCATGGTTTGGACTCCAGGGGGCTTAGGGAGGGTGTTGGGGGATAGGGATAGTTTAGGGGGGCTTGTGTCTGACTGCTGGGCCCCTCCTCCCCCCCCCTCACAGAGCTGACAGGCACTGAATGGTATCTCAGGATAGAGACCCTTTCAGGTGGTTGTGACAGTTGGCAGTGACTTATTTCTAAAGGAATTCGCAGGGAATGTAAGGGAAGAGAAAGAAGAGATGGGACGATTCAGAACAGAATCATCCTCCTCTTACCCCCCACCTCTGCCCCAAAGGAGCCCGGCCCGTGGGCTTTCCATTGGAGGACAGAGACAAAGAAGAATTTGGAAAGGAGAAACAGACACATACCCAGAGAACCCCTAAATAATCTAGGAGGGGGTTCCCCTAGATCTGAGGAAATCCCCCAAGTTAACTTTTTTTATTAAAGCTGTCATTGCCCTATGTGTAACTAAGGGGCCCCAGGGGCCAAGTCCAATTCAATAGCCAGAAATAACTGAGAAACGCATGTGTACTCCCCCCAGCCCCCAACAAAATTCCTTTTCTCCCCTCCTCGGTCCCCCAGCCTGCTTCTCAGATGGTGCGGGGCGCATCACAAAGCACAGGCTGAAAGTCTCTGTCAGATCTAAAACTGCAGGGAGCATTCACGCGTGTGTGCACACCGCACACACACACACACACACACACACACACACATGCACACACACGCATACACACGGCCCCTGGCTCCCTTTTGGAGGGTAAACCAAGAAGCAAATGCAGAAATGTTCTTCTTTAGGAGCAGACGGGCAGGCAGTTTAGTCTGGGGCTGTGTCCCAGGAGAAATGAACGTTAAGTTCTGCCCTGTCACTCCTGGGTGGCTGGAGGAGGAGGGTGGAAGCAGACAGCTAATGTCTGCTGCGAACACCGAGGGTCCTGGGTCTGACACGAAGGAGGCCTTTGATAAGTAAGCCTCATGAGTATCGCTGCCTTTGTAAGTGAACTGCCACCAAGCTGTCCCTTCCCACTGTCCCCCCCTCCACCTGACCATCTCCCTCTGTCACCTCCCAAGCTTCCTCTCCAGAGGGACAGGATGAGAAATCATTTGGTTTTGTGTTAGTGGTCCTGGTGTTTGAACTCAAGGCCTTGTACTTGCTAGCAGGCGCTCAACCGCTTGAGCCAATACCCCCACACCTCCAGCCTGTTTTGGCTTTAGTAACCTTTTTTTTTTCTTCTCTTTTTAAGGTAGAACCTCATGCTTTCTGCCTCGGGCTGGTCTTGAAGTGTGATTGTTATACCACTGCCTTCCAATGAGCTGGGATCACAGATGCGCTCCATCGCACCTGACAAACTCATTGAGATGAGGGAATCTTAGGAACTTTTTTGGCCTGGACTAGCCCGATCTCTGTCTCCTGAGTAGCCAGCCACTCCATAGAACCTAGAAAGGCACGTGTGTGTTTGTCTCTGTGTGTGTAGAGTTAGCCTTGTCTGAGGACAGATGTAGCAGAGGTAATGGGTGGGGGGGGGGGGTATCAAGACAATGCCACCAGCTTCCGGAATCTTACCTGCAAATAATTTCTCTGCCGTCGATTCGCAGAAAAGCTGTAATTCAGGCTGGGAACAACCTGTGATTTACATCCCCGGGGGCCGGTGTAAAAGATATTGTGCGGAGCCCGCCCCGCGTGTGCGCTGTGTTTGTGTAAATCTCTCGAACTCAAAATATCTCCCACAGTTGACTGACAGCCTGTGTAATTGAGCAGAAGACTAAAAATTAAAAAAAGAAAGAAAGAAAGGCAAAAAAAAAAAAAATCCCCGAGCCTGCCGAGGAAGCATTCAGAAACGCAGCAAGGCGGAGCAAACCTCTCCCCCCCC